>NC_059493.1:4854263-5192765 GCF_018139145.2 Gymnogyps californianus | reverse complement strand
TAAGCATTTCTACGAGAGAGAGAATTTCTAGCTTCAAATCTGTCAAAAGCCAGGGACACGTACCATATATTCACTGAAGAAAAGATGGAATATTTTGGAATATATGGAATAGTTTTGTCTTAGCAGGTGTCTCACTATCCTGTCAGACCTGCACAGAGCACCCGATTCTGTAAACGACTTCATGTCCAGCTCGAGAATTTCCATCCACAGAATAAGGAATCTTAAGCCAAAATAACAAAAGAAACTTTAGGTATCTAAAGAACACCTCCATCAGTTATCCAAAGCAATCTCATTTTGCACTGGATGAAATCCTTTTGAGTTTTTAAAAAAATACCCAAAAACCTCAAACTCCAGAAAGAGACACCGTAACAGCCAGTCACTACCAGTCGCTTGGATGCTTGCTTACATCTAGAAGACTCAGATTAAAATAACATTTTTCAAAAGAAAAGAACACAACAATAAAAGAGTTGCAGAGTGAATTACGTTAGATTTCTTCCTGGAATTCTGAGTTGTCCTAAAAAACCAAATACTTCTGAAGGAAACAATTTCTGATGTTTTACTGGTAGGCATGAATACTTTGCCTCCTTTCTTAAAAGCTGCATTTCAGTTTTGTGTTCTCACAACAAAAACTGTTTGTTTTCTCTTAATTATAATTTTCCAGACCACTTAGTTCCTAATATGGGTTGCTGTCATTCTCATCACAGAGGAAGAAAATAGGAAACAATCTTTTTCTCCCCTCCCTTAGTGTTATGTACAGAGTTTCCTCATTTAAAAAAAAAATCTTACATGAATTCATGGATTGTGTGGCAAGAAGGTCACTACATGTCATAACAATCTGATTAGACAAGACTATTTTCAAAAATATCTCCAATTCTGTCCTGACCACTCCCTCACGCTGTTGCAACATCCTTTCCCATGCAACAGCATAAGTGTTTGTTTGTATGGTGAATTGGTTTGGCTAATGAATCCAGCTTAAAAGCACCTCAAGAAAGTTAATAAATAGGCTGTTTTTCAGTTGGATCAGTTCCATACATTGCCTCACTGTTATATGAACACCTATGCCAGCATTATCTTTATTGTCAGAGGTTGTCTGTGGCACTTTCAGCTAACCTAACTGAAGTACCATGAAGGGGGAACCCTACGCCAGTGCTACAGACATCATCTCCTCCTCCAGGGTGGCATTCGGATACTTTAATCAGAAGGTAGGGCTTTCCCTGTGCACAATCCCCTGCTTCACCCACTGTACCTGCCTTCTAACTCATGCAACAAATAAGGAAGAAGCCCTACAGACCATAGCTTCGGTATTTGTATTTCATATATAATGATAGAAGGCAAAATACCTGCAGGGTGCTTGAAGTTGAAGCTCAGTTACTTGGCACGGCAGATAATGTAGCAAATATGATCCCATGTTTTGAGAGACACCTGACAGTTTTTTCATAATTTAAAAATAAAATTCTCCTCTTTGCTTTTCTGTATGGCAAAATCCTCTCAAACAGTAAATAGATTTCTTTCCTAAAGTTTCTTTGTATTCTCTTTGTGCTCATACCACTTTGTTACTGCACGGATGACCGGGAGTTCCGAGCACTAAACAATACTATTTTTGAATGCAGGATAGCCGCTAAGAACATATTTCAGAAGTAAAAAGCAACACTGGTACTCTTCAAAAAGGAAAACAGATGTTGAGCCTTGCACAGCCCCGAACAGGCAATGTTCTATAGAGGCACTGTACCCAAAAAACATCCCGTTTGTTGAAACTCCCTTTTTCTACCCCAGGATTTGCAAGCATCTTAACACTGGCACGTATAATCTATAGTACACCCTTTGTAGCTATATTTCTATGTTCCATTCTACAGGGTCATCAGGAGATGAGAAATACCTTCATAGCTACATAAGTACATGGTGTATCTTGGGGCAGAGCTCTCAGCACACACACTTTGAAAAAGACTCAGTAGCTATCAGGTGTCCTTGTTCTCAAAAGTCTTCAACTTTTTGTGTCTTCCTAACAAAGACATGACATTCTGAGCACAGTACACTGTTCAAAGTCCTTCCATAATTCAGCAGCCCCATACTCCCTGGTCTCCTATGGGCTGATCCAAATTCACTGAAGGTCAGGGAGAGATTACATCACTTTTTTACAAAACCAGAATCAGGCTTCTGCTAGGGCTACAACTGAAGCGACAGATTTGCTTACATGATTCTGGAAACCATGATGAGCACCAAATCTAACATTTATTTAATTGAATGAAGAATAAGCTACAGATAGAATCACTGTCCACCATCGCTAAGTCCTCTCTTCGAGACTCTTTTCAAGGTCTTTCAGTCTGCTAACACAGCGTACAGCAAGCACACTCCAGCACACCACCGACACCTGCCTCCTCTCCAGCTTCCTAAAGCCCTTATGTTGTTGAAAGCCACCAGAAGATGCAATGTTGACAGAACTAATGGCTGGCCGAACAGATGGCGAAGAAAAGTTAATTGATCTACTGGGGCAGAATGAGTTGGCCTTGCTGAGGAGAATATGCAAAGATCCATAATGAACTTTCATTAGCAATGGAGAAAGTTCTGTCACACATACAGATTCTATTATGTGCATTTCATGATGCAAATCCAAATTCCAGCTTAATGACTTCTTGTATCCAGTTCAGAAAACTTAGCTCCTTAAAATTACTATGAAAAAAAAATATTTTAAAGCTTTTCCTTTAGTTTTTTCCAAAGTGAAATTTCTTCTGCTTCTGCCAAGCTACCCTCCTCAGTAATAAAACCGTAATTTTTAGACTGAAGAACAAGACTGTTTCCCTCACGCCCCTTTCAGTTTTTGGTTTTTTAAAGTCTATCTTAAAAGGAAAAGTATTTCTGCATTTTGTTGCAATAGGTCTCCGACAGGAGAGAAAGAAACCTCAAAGAGGGATGCTCAAAAAATCAGAAAATGGAGCATTGACAGCAACATCAGTGCTACTCTGAAAAACATACGGCAGGCACATCCACATTGAAAATTGTAGTACATTATTAAGTCCCCACAATAATTTAAAAACAAAAATCCAATTGTTAGGAATCATTAAGGAAAAAGATGGTCAGATATTTCACGTAATATTCAATTCTGAGGTGTGGTTTTTTTCCCAGAGCAACACACTAAAAAACATATGCAAGATCAAAAGAAAATTCTGGAAACCTGAAGCAACAGAAACACATACCTATATTCCTACTAACCTTGTTATTCTTCCAACCTTTGAGGAATTAAACTTACAACTCGCCTTCCTCCGTATCAGGTAGAGTAGCAAACCTGTTGCAAACAATCCAGGATCTTTAAAAGTGAGTCCCTGCACAAGAGCTTGACCCTGTGAGAGTCCTGATTCACTCCATCAGCGCTGGACCACTTGCTACAGCACGCTCCACGCCCTCCTACTCCACGTAAGATCAAATGCAGCCCTTGAGCACAGGGAAGCAGTTCAAAAGTTCCTGCAAGTAAGGAAAGTTTGGTTATCTCCCTTTTTTTTTTTTTTGTGGAACAAGATGATGATTGCTCTAATTATACTGGCAGTAAGCAGAGTGGATGTATTAGCTGAGGTGCTAAAAATATCAGAAGGATATACTTATTGCAGGAGAACTGTGCAATGCAGTCTATTGTAGCAGATGCTGCTATAAACCCTGGCTTAAATACATATATTTAAACACATCACGTATCATGTACACATGTATTTAATGATAAACAAATTTCTGTGAGGCTGGGAGACTTGAATTTGCCTCCAACAATTAACATGCCTCTCTCAATCAAAAGACTACCAAAAAAAAAAAAAAAGAAAGAAAAGCTCTATCGGACTAACAGGAACTTTTTGCAAAGATAAAAATCAACAAGTCTCTGTATAAAATTCATTCTATATAAATGAGTTTTTAAATAGCTACACATGGATTAGTAAAATAAAAGCTGTTGCAATAGCATTACATAGATAACATAAAGACTGTCTAAGACTTTTATAGATAGGTCAGACATTTCCATAGCAGGGATTTATAAGAAAGCCCCAACGGCACATAAGCACCTGAGTTCCCGCTGTTGTTCTCTTCAGCATTGTAGGAGCAGGCCTGCAGAAGGCTATCGTTGGCTGGAGAACGCAAGCACTTCATTTTAACAGCTGGTAGTGTGCTCCCAACCCACCTATTCAAGCAATATGCTAAATGAGTGCAAGAGGCAAGAGAGGGCGAGACCCCTTCTCTTCTCCTCTCCCCCGACCCGCTCCGTGCTATAAATAGCAGTTTTCAGAGCCACTGTTTCAAGCAATAAAATTACAGAAAGGCAAAGTGAAGAGACCTCACAGGAATTATGAGGTGAACTTCATTCAGATAAAGATGATATAAATGAAGCGTAATATTCCTATCTGCTCCCAGCTGCTCCCATCTCTTTTCCATTCAACAGAAAGATGACTTGTAGGGCGCATACCACCCAACTGGGCTTTTTTTTTTTCTCCCCGAAGAGGAGGTACAGTGTTATGGTCAGTAATCCAGGAAGAAGGTAGGAGAGAAAAAATAAAACAATCACTGCAAGAATTAGATCTGTATAATACATAATTAGGAACATCGCTGGTGGAAAAAAAATATTAAAATACATGTCACTGTGTATAAAATTTTAGTTTTCCATTCCTTGAAACCAGCCAGTGCTTCATTTTCCCATCTAGAGAGACAACAGGGACTCCTCTTAAAAGCTGCTCATCACCCACAGCTTTTACAGACACCCCTTTGAGGAGTATTATTAATCCATATGCTGCTGTGTGCAGCACAGGGCTGAGTAACTGCTCACTTCAGTGCTGCTTAGCATGCTAAACTCAAAACCTCACAAAAAAGGGCCATTATGAAGGATATTTGTGAATGCCAGCAGGGTGCATAAAACCTCAGAAACAACCCAAGTACAGGAAACATAAGGCAGGGAAGAGAGGAGAGCAGCGATCCAGAGACTCGTGCTTCTTTCTGGCTCTGGCACTTGCTGTAGGTGACCCTTATGTAAGGCAGTCCATTTTTCCATGTCCCCACAAATCTGTAGCATGGGAGCAATGATGCCAAGTCCTTCAAAATCCACTGATGAAAAATACTCTAAGAGGCATTTTGAGATTACTGAGGAAAAGGAAAGTTTATTCTAGGTCTGGGATCAGCTGCTCATCTGTACTCAGCCCTCAGCACCACTAGGTTCTCTGAATGGACTCACACCTATATCTATTAGGCATTCGTGCACTTTTCAAGACCAGTAAGCAACACTATAACCATCTTCTGACCTCCTACATAATGTAAGCAACACAATTTCATCTAGTAACTTCTGCAGTGAATGCAACAATTTATTTTTTTAATAACACTACATATAATTTTATCCAAACTGTCATTCAGGCCCTCAGAGCTGGGAAAACAAAGACAAACATTACAGAAAAGTTTATGATTTCCTTACTCGGAGGATTTCCACTCTGCACTCATTGGTTTTGGCACACTTACTGTTGGGAGTTTTTCTTCTTCTCCTTGGTTATAAATATTCCATGCAGACTTTTAATTAGAGCAGCATGTTTGTTGGCTGAGACAAAAGTAATTGGATACCCCCTTACCATATGGGCTTCGTTCATCTGGATGGACTTACACTAATATATAAGCATCAAATCTCTGCATAAATAAAACGGAGTATATTTTATTGAATTAAAAGTTGAATTGCTCTTACCAACAGGTGTAAATCATAGTTTGAAAGCAAAACAAGTATTTGATCTGGTCCTCCCATTAATTAGCAACAGACGAATTAACAACTGAAGGAAAATATGCACTTTTTAGCCTACTATTGTCTGGGTTTAAGCTGATCTCGTAAAATGCTTCATTCAACATGAATTTGCTTCTAAAGTTGCCCAAATTAGTTCCAGAAAGCACTGGGGTCTCACTGAACCCTACTTCCACATCAGCAAAACAAAAGGAACTCTATAGGGAAAGACGAAGCAAAAACACGGAGGTGGAAATGAAGGAAAACAGAAGCAAACACAGAAGCAGCATTTTAACTATAAATACAATAAAAGAGATTATTAAAGCAGAAGACTTCATATTGTTAAGGGCTCCTAAAAGAACAACAACAAAAAAAAATTAAATGGAGGCTCAGACTTCACCTTTCCGATTCATAAACTTATTATTGGGAAGAAATCTTCTCCCCAGACTACATCATCTACTACATCACAACTGACCACATGCAACATGGAAACTTTCAACAGTCTGCAGGAAGTTAACAGATTATTTTCAAGAAAATTCCTCATTATCATGGAAACCTGTCCACATACTGTCATTTCAATACTACTCCAGCATTAGAATTCCTACTCGTTTATTTCTTTTAAATTTTTTTGCCATGTTCTACATATCTCAGTTTTATGGTCACATTTTTCCAGTTGGTGGGGGCTAGACGTTCCTAAATGGTTAGCACTTAGCAGCTGCTACTGGGATACATGGCCAGGATTTTAAAGAGTACAGCACTCAAAAGACAGCCAAAGAAACCAGCACTTTGGAAAATGCTGGTATTTATTTCAAGGTGGAATTGTACAAAAGTTTGCTCAGAGAGTGAGAAGCATAATTCGGATTTCCTGTCTTTGAGTCTTAGTTTCAGACCTTCTTTAATGTGTTCTTCCATAAGAGAGATGCCTTCTTTTGCTTGTGGATACCCGATTAAGGATTTTATTTGTATTTTTCAAACAAGCTCTCTCATTTGCTTAGGACTCTCCCAAAACATACTATTAATGCAAGCGGATTTTCCAGTTATTGCTGTCTTGTCCACAATTAGTGGTGCTTTCCACTGACAGAGCTGACGTTTCAGGATTTGCCACTGGTTCCTACGTATTAGCAAATATATGTCTCTATCTAGAAGAAGGAAAAAAAAAAAAACCCACCAACAAAAACCCCAACTTGCCCCCGTTGCCAATTCAGCTTTTTATCTTTTGATTTAGTTAATGATTTACAAATTACAGCAATCAAAAGAATGCATTGATTCTATCAAGCCATCTAACACCCTGCCCTACTCAGAAGACTTTGGGCACTGGATTATATCCAGTCAGAAGGACGACAACAATAGATCACTCTAAATTTCACATCTAAAATAAACCATAAATTAAAATGGCAAAATTAAGAATTTCTACAGTACATAAGGGTAGGATGCCTTAGCTGTGACTCTACCATCTTGATTTTCAGAACTGGGCACAGACCCAGATTTCACAAGTGGATGTAGGGACATGCTGCGAGCAAACAGATACAGTTTTCATCCGCTATTTGAGTCCATTGCTCTGGGTTTAACCTTCATCATTTATGCCCACCTGCAGTTCTTACAAACTTACTTTTCCTGCATATCTAAAACCTCTATACTGTACCAACAACCTTAACTCTGTTCTCATGTAAAAATACACATATTGGGGTATAAGCACTTAAATATACACACCATTTGGTTGCTAGAGCCTTCTCTCTTGCAACCTCTTGCCACCTCACTACAGTTCTACCTCGTTTATATCACAGTTGCCCAACAAGACTTTTTCTTCCCGCTTATGTTTCTTAAATTTATCCCAGTGCTTCCTATATTTTTCTAAAGGACTGTTATATATTATATACATCTCTGATATTTAAAGCCTTAATTTTTATTTTTTAAGAAATGTACAGCCTTGCACCACTCTGTGTATTATAGTTGCACTGCCAGACAAGTTATTTAGTCTCTACACTGCAAGGCAGATGTGATTCATGCTGTGTCCCACAAGTTGAGGAAGCCCTTTTCCTGTTGCCCAGATCCAGCAGAGAAATTCCGACCCTTTCTGACTCCCAGACTTGGGTATTCCCAACACAAAGAAGAGGAGCAATGGGCACTAGAGTCAACACACAGCTGTGGCATACACAGGACAGCTTTAGACACCATGGTGCAGGACATAAGCACCAGACACACAGGCATTCAGAGTTCAGAGGGATAAGCATGTGCATATGTGCTGGTAGGCTGAAGATTTTTTTTTTTTCCTTCATTCTAGGGTTTCTGTTGAGGTTTTTTTGGGTTTGATTTTGGTTTGGGTTTTTTTTTTTTACATTTGTCAGGCTCCCATATTTTATGTAACTATTTTCTACCATTACAAAGAGATAGTTTTGCTGTTGTTATTTTTTCCTGTCTTTCATCAAAGATCTTTATGCCCTGAAGAAACAACAATAAGAGGAATTTCGAAAAGATACATTTGAAAGACATTCTTTCTATAACGCAGACAATTACGATATACAAGTTTATCGCTCAGCCCTCTATTCTGTACAATGCCTCCGATTCACAAGACGTGCTCAGTTTTAAGTGCAATGATCTTCCAGCAGTTTAGACCCCAACTGTTTCCATTATGACAGGCAAGCTATAAAACACTGCTGATGCTCAATTGGATAGTTCCAAAGGGCAGGGGCGTGCTGGATGCTTAAATTTACATCTAGTCTGAATAAGAGAACAACAGTTCCCATAGGCCACCACCTGAGGCACATTCAGATAAGTTACCTGGCCCACAGAGACCTAAGAGCACTGCTTGGTGGTTCATTATTCTCCTGTGCATTGGTCCAGGACACACAAATGGGATTTGGAGTTGGTATTTCATATGCAAATGTGTGGTGACTTTCTGCATCACTGGCAGAATGAAGGAAAGAAAAGCAGCTGTTGAGGAGACAGCATGTCATATTATTTATTCATGAGCAACTGGATGGAAAAATAGACGGGCCTTCCACTGTAAACAGTAAGATAAATATAAGGGTAAGGGCTTACAAACTGTGTTCAAAAAACTTAGCTTAACACTGATATATTGGGTCCTCTAAGTCAGTCTTCTAAGAGTCATACAGGAACCTGAACTTGGATTTGTGCTGGCAAATGTTTACAGACAAAACTGGCTTTCAAGGGAAAACTGAGTAGTCAGAGTCATCAACAAAATGCCATCAATAATTCCACTTTCCATGACATGAAATTACTGGTTTTCATTTAAAAATTAGTTAACGCTACTCTCAGAAACAAAACACAAAAGTCAGTGGCCCAAAACATCTTGACAGCCTTATAAATTGAGTGTTTAGCTGGACCCAAATGAAAACTTACTACTACAGGAGCCACTTTGGTATGCCCAAAATTCCTAATATCCTGGACATAATTTCCAGTTACATAGTGCCCTTTTACATTGCTGTGACAGCGCCAGAAGATATAAACAGCAATGTGAGCTCTCCTCCTGAGAAGCATCTGATTTCACCTTGTTTGAACTACTTGTGTTTGTTGATGTCTCCTTACTCATTGTAAAAGGCTTTAAAGCGATCTGCTTGCATTCCAATGAATCCTAAACTTCAGAATACTTTTAATTTTGCAACTGTTCTATTTTTAATCTAAAATCTGATCAGATGGCCACAAATAGTCTCATTTTTTCCTCACTATTTTTCAGCCTGTGCCAGGTAAAGTAGTCACAGGTGCACGCGGTGAGTTGGTGAATCTCTTGGGTATGGGACTCCTCTGTTACAGCTGGTTTTTTAAAAGTATCCACGTAGCAATGCAAATCTGCAGCAATTCAGAGTGTCAAACTTTCTTAACGTATTTCCTGATGCTCAAAAATTATTTGACTGGAGTAAGTCAACTCAAGTAATTAAGGACTACAACATGACTGGAGTAGGTCAACTCAAGTAATTAAAGACTAAAACAGACCAAGACATTTATTAACCAAAGTCATCTATAATAGACATCTCCTGATCCGTAATTACTTAACATATATGGACAAATTTGCAAAAGGTGAAAATTTAAAAAAAAAAGCCAGTATTATCATTTGTGCCAATGCTGCTTTATACCACTCTAGCAATGCAAAACGGATTTAAAGCAGGCATAAATGTATACCCATTTTAAAAAAATTGCATGATAAACTCAAGAGTATGTACAGAAATTACCACATATACAAAATTATGGCCCTAACATGCATTATACTACTGTGCTTGATTTTCAGGAATCAAATATCTGAATTCTGAATTTACACTGTATTTTCATTTCTTTCATTAGCAAGTTCAATTCCCGTGGAAGGTACAAAACTGATGAACCTTAAAGCTAAAGTTTAGTTAACTGAAGCAGAAGAGACACCTGAGACTAAAATACTGTATACTTCCTAAAAGAGAACAAGGCTTGGAGCTAGCTGAACCAATACACTCTTTTCTCGCAGGACACTGAAAGAGCCATTCAATTGCAGCAAGTTTTGATCATTACCACTGTGAGTCCAATTTGATCTCGTGACCCACAGGTAGAAACTCGGATTCCATTATCTGGCCCCTGCACTGCTGAGTATGAATTGAGATTGTGTAACGTGAAGGATGATCTCTATTTCATTTGTGCAGCAGGGAAAAGAGGTCAGGGAAAACAGAGGCAATAACACTGGCTGACCAACCACCTTTCTTCCCTTGCACAAGACGGGAAACCGCTCTATTCCTGGAAAGATACGTGGGTAGCAGCGAGAGAGAGGACACCATGAGTTGACCCTGGGTCGGCAGCAGAGCAAAACAAGAAATGAAGTCAATGCCACTTTCTGAAAAGAGCAGAAAGTGACAGTGATCACTAAAGGGAAAGTATTGTCATCTACTCAGCTTCCTCCTAGAAGCAAAAAAACTAAACAGATTTAAGTTTCCATCAGACATGAAATTAGGACTTGAACTAATGCCTGTTGTTTCCATTATCGTATTGCGTACAGATCATAGACAGGATAAGGATAGACACTTGGTCGATGAAAGAATTTCTATCCCGGCAGATTTTCATAGCCTGCAGACAAAAAAAATGGGGTAAGGGGGGGGGGAGAGAAAAAAAAAGGACACTGGGAGAGAACTGTCTTTGAACAAATAATACACCAGATCAACACCAGAGGTATGAGTAGGACTCGTACGTCCCGTTCCCCAGTTCAACACTCCACCCACTAGATGCTCACACATTTAGATCTGAATTCTGACTCCAAGCATGTGCTCATACTTCAAACTTTGTGTTTGTTCAGCACATCTGGGCTTGCAGGCTAGTCTCATCTTCAGTTTAATTCGTACCACAGACCTAAAAAACATTTCACAGAAAAAAGCGCATTGGAAACCATAAAAATTTGTGTCCTTGTTCTCCTAATTTTCCCTCAGTGTTCCACCCCAAGCAAAGAAAATCATTTGGCTTTACAACGAATTCTGCTGCAAGTAGTGTTATTAAGGGCTTCTTCATATTGTTTATCACTGGAATCTAACTTGATGCCTTCCTGAGCGCTCCTATGAATGTTTGTTTATTAAAAGGTTCGAGTGTTACTACAGCCCTATAAGCATCACAGTGACAAGCTCTCTCTTTACAGTTACAGAATAAATAATACGAGACCAGAGGAGAACCATAGACATCACCTTGTGTGACAGGAGACCAGGGCTTCTATGCTATGCAATTAGGGATGCAGTCTTAATGTCATATAGCAAAATAAAGCTAAAACCACAGTGCCCATGGGGCTAAAGAGCAGCAAGTTATTTTAAGGTACTGTTAGTAGGTACTATTCTCCAGTGCCTTGCCCTTACGCAGTCATTTTTACCATGGAAAATGAGTATACACTGCAGCTAATGCTATGAAGCAGTGTTTTGCAACTGGCACTTGCTAGGGTGTGAAATATTGCTACGAAAACCTCCTTATGCAAACAGAAATCCGACGGGGGGGGGGGGGAAGCACACATGAATCTCTGAGGAACTCTGTAGCCTTGGCAAACCACAATGGTACCACACCAATAGGTTTTGTATTATTTCTTTTTAACAACTGATTTCAAAGCACTTAAACTTAGACCAGTATCATTATCCCCATTTCATATCTGGTGATAAAAGCAGTGAAGCAAGGGACGAAGACTATTCCGAAAGCAATGGCAAACATGGGACCCCGCAAGTTTCAGTCTAGTGCTGTAGCCCAGAGCCTATAAATAAAAACATCTGTAGCATCACCAATAACAACTTTGGGACCTTTAAATAATGAGCATTCTTAAATAGCCATAACAATATTTCCTTTTTCTGACTCCAGCTATTAGGCTTGCCTTAACTCCTCCTATTAAAACACATTCCCACACAGGGTTTTCCTGAAAGGCATAAAAGGCTGCAGTGCTAACGTTGGTGCAGTGTCGATTACCTTTGCTCGCAGGATTCATTCCGTGTGATCCTTTCCTGATGAGCTTGTAATGTATTAAAGAAACAATTCCAACTCTCCATAAAAAAGAGAGCAAGTTTCTCATAAAGTAAGAGCACATTATTTCACGAGCAAAAAAAGAAAGATACAATTTAATCTCCAAAAATTAGCATAACTTTCCTATTATTCTAGAGACTGCTTGATTAAATTAGCCTATATCAGTTTAAAAAGAATGAGATATGAATTCTAAAGAAAAAGAGCTTAAAATTGAAATTCAAAGAATAAAAACCTAACAGGGATGCATAAAAGTGAAAAAACACAATATTGCACATAACAACAAACATCACGTAATCCCATAACACAAGAGTACGTGTCAGTCCACTCGGCAGGGGGAACAAGTCATCAGGCTTGTGCTCTGACCCACTGAGGCTGCATTCAGCCAGTGGTACTGGGGAGTCTTCTTTCCTAACAAAGACCCCAGTGTCCTGACAATTTGCAGGCTGACTAGAATATTCCAGCTTGTTTTCTCCCCCTGGGTTGCCTTGTTACTTGCACTAGATGATTTAGAAGATCGGTCACTCAAGTCCCACACTTAATGGGCAGGTGAAATACAGGGAGGCTTACTGGACTTTTCAAATTGCAGTACGCGCAGGGAAGAGAAGACAGACTGGTGGGTTGAGCTAATACTTTCGACAAGGCCTTTCTCTAGCTAATGCTTGAAAAATACTTGATAGGTACTGCAAGACAATAAAGGTAGAACCTAAGGCTGGTCAAGCAAGAGTTTTTGTTAGTACTTTCATGTAAAAGATGCCTTATTTTGAGTACCATACTGCTATGATTTCCTTACACGGGTTAAAGTACAAGTAGTAAGAATAATACTCTAATTGTCATATGTTTACATAAACATGAATCTGTATGTAAATGCACAGAAGCATGTACACGCTTAAGATATCAATAGAACGTTTGTCTACATAGTATAGCATTGGTAACTACGAGCGAGTGCAGTTTACGTTGCAAAGAGAGAATATCTTTCTGACCTGAAACCATATACCACACCAGGGTAACATCAGGCTAATAATTCCCTTTGAAAGAAGGAGCACAGCAGCTCAGGCTTGGCTCTGTCTCATTAAGTCCACGCTATATGGTGCAAATACAACCAGAGAACAACTGATCTTGAGGGGCAACAGGAGAGGAGGAGCAATATTTTCTTCACTTTAAACTACACTAACATTTTCACTGCCTTGCAATAATCGATTGCCTTTCTCACCCCTAGCAAAGTTCACAACCCACTGATCAAAACAATGATCCCTGTGATCCCTAACGTTAGTTTTGGTAATGGAGAGAAAAGATTTCACTGAAACCATATACCAGTTAGGAACTGCGGTTATCTGAACATAAAAGATCCAGTAATTTTTGCTGATGCGATCATTATTGCAGACACTTAATTGGCCAGAACTGTCAATGGCAATTAAATGCTTACAGTTGGGGCTCTCGGAGGCTCAGTGACTTACTGCGTGTTTTTTAAAGCATCCCTTAGTTCAGTCACACTAGATGACTGTGATAGTGCCTGGAAACCTGAATTTTATTCTGTGGTAACAGTTAAAATACCCAACAAGCAAATCTTGTAAAATTGGTAGCTTTATAGGTTGCAATCAATTGTATTATCTTTGTATAAAGAAATTATGCTTTTTGTGGGTTGTTTTTTTTTTTTTTTCATTTCTCACTATGGGA
The DNA here is from genome assembly GCF_018139145.2 of Gymnogyps californianus. Classification (NCBI taxonomy): domain Eukaryota; kingdom Metazoa; phylum Chordata; class Aves; order Accipitriformes; family Cathartidae; genus Gymnogyps; species Gymnogyps californianus. The sequence goes on along the minus strand of NC_059493.1, from coordinate 5,178,916 downwards.
GGTTATTCTGATGGGAGACTGTAATTAGAACTGCAGTGAACCATTTGAGATTTGAAAGGTTGAAAACATTATCCTTCTGGGATGCTTTACTTCAAGAGCTTTTTGGCTGGTGGCCAAGCCTAAGCTTCCTTGAGTTCAACTGGGTGATTTAACCTCAAAAGTTTTATGAAAAGGAACTACCAACCTAAAACCTGGAGAGTCAAAAGGGCGGGACAGATGACTCACTAAGTAGCTCAGAAGGCTGGTGTAAAAAGTTGTCTCAAAAATCTCTCCTAGCCTCATAAGGTCAACATTAGTTTAGGAAACAATACATAACATGTATCACTTCCATATTATTTAGTACCTAACATAATGGCATGACCAAACGCAGGTCAGGCTCCGGCATTAGGTGTTAGCCAAACACAGGGAGGCACAGTCACTTCCTAAGAACATCACATATCAAGGTTTAAAAAGCAGGAACAGATGCAGCAGGTACGATGACAAAGCTCATTGAAAAGTGTATGGCAGACATCTCACTGCGGTACATCAAGGACAACAGCACAGGAAACAACCCACTGAATAAAGGTCTATGAGACATGGCCTCTCGTTCCCGTCCTGCCATTGACTTTCCATGCAACCTTCAGCACGCCCAAATATCTACCTCCACACACAGGTTTCGATTTCATCTAAATTAAAAATCCCTTCTTCATCTGAATTGGTGCCAGTCCAAATCCAAGAGAGCAAATCTGTGTTTTGGGAAGGGGGAGCCAACAGAAGGTAAATGCTATTGCTGGATTGCCTGCTCCACTGGTTTAGGCCTCCTTTTGCCTTCAGACAGACAGCAGAACACCAAGCAATGATTCATCCAGTTTAGCCAATTATTTTGTATGACATTCTAAAATGGGTACACACTCGGTAGATTTAGGGGTGTGAATTCAGAAAGACATTTTTCCCCACACAGGATACGCATTTTTCAACAGATTATGACTTCTGAATACTAGTGGTCGTGAAACAATGTGTATTCTTCCACCTTACCTTCAGCAGTGACAGAATCTCCTTGCAGACCTGGAAAAAATTGTTCTAGAGCAGCAGGATCCTTTTTTGAGATTGTTTTCTAATTCAAGGGCTTGTCTATCACAGGAGCTGTCTCTAATAAATTAAAATTTGTGTCATGGTGTTTGATACCTTACTACTGGATAAGAACCAAATCATACAATACCTTTGTGCACACTACACAGTCTTATTTATATTCTTACTTTTTAACAACATTTTATTTTATTATAAGCCACTGTACAAAAAAAAAAATGTATCATTAGTGTAAGAATTGGCTTCATACTAAAAGAGCAAAAAAAGGAAAGGGGGAGACGCATCCAAAGATCTGTAAAAGAAAATAAAACCACTGTATAAATCACTACAAAACCAGGTACCTTTATTCTAGTCTGGAAAAAAGCTGCACTTCATAAAATCTGACACTGTCACCTAGAGTCTACAAAAGGGAGACAGAAAAAGGAATCTGGATGCTAAATTTGCCCTTTATTTAGAGTCTGAAAATTATAACATCATAAATTTGGAATAAATCAGTCAACTTCAGTCCTTTAGACTACAGGCATTCTGTATTATAGATTGTACGGTAGATACTAAGAATTTGGATGCTAAATTTGTCCTTCATTTAGAGCCTGAAGATTATAACTTCATAAATTTGGAATGAATCAGACAATTTTGGTCCCTTACACTACAGGCACTCTGTATTATAGATTGTACGTTAGATACTAAATGTTAATACTAAGATGTATTCCTTTAGGAGTAGGCTTTTTGTGTGGTCTTCATTATTTTACACAGTTGGACAAGGAGCTTGGAAAAGGCAGCACGACTGGCTTCTTCACTGGTATTTCTACTTCCAGCCAGAGCAACAACAGGCAAATTAAAAAATAAAGTAGCCTGATCCTCAGGTACTGAGCACTTGAATTGGAAAAATATTTTTAGCAAATCCTCTGGAAAGTACAGTGCAGAAAGAATGAGGAGGAGGAAAAAGATGAATACCAACATTTGTTCCAAACATGACTGAAAGCAAGGGCAAATATCAAGGGGGAAAATTCAACCATTTGCATAACTAAGTGATTTCAATTTTTGTTTGATGTATTTTTTTCTTTTTCTGTCTCTCTCTGGGTTTTTAGGGTTGGTGGTTTTCTTGTTTGGGTTCTTCTAAAAAAAAAAAAAACCAAAGGAATAAAAAGTTAAATACTGGAAACAGAACGGGATGCAATAGCAGGAGAAGAAATGAAGTTATTTCACTTTTCATTTCAGCCACTAACCCACAGAAGCCGCTATTTACTCTCAGTTGCTCCTACTGCTTCATTAATTTCCAATGAATTAAAGATGCATTACCTTACTGAGAATCTGATGATAGAAAAAATATATAAGTGTGCAGTCTTATAATTGAAAACCAGCTACCTTTAGCAAGAAAATATTTTGGCTAGCAAATCCCTGTACCTTACTAAGACTGCTTCTTATAAGAACATAACCTCTGCATGGCTGGAGGTCAACAACAGGCTAACAAGAAGCATCTTGGCATCGTGTCCTCTGATACAACTGGACACATTGGAGCCGTACTGTTAAAACATGTACTTTAAAAAAAAGATGGAATATCATCAGGCAGAGGTACGCATGACACGAAAGCCTGCTCTAAGAGCTGCTGCGTTCAAAACTCCTGCAGTGAGGATGGATTCAAATCCAAGCCTCGTGCCTTGGAGGTAACAGGTCCCTCACCTACTGGGTAAACAGAATAAAATTCTCCTCTTCACTTGTGTAGAGACATACACATACCTGAGCCAAAACTAATAAATGTGACCTGAATTTGCAAGTAGTTTTTTCGTGACCCGTTTTGAATATAACCACTAAAACCTCTACCCAGCTGTACCTGCCACATAAATACCAGACCGTGCTGCTTCACAGGCACCGCTAACACCTCTGCACACACAGCTTGGTCCGCTTCCCAAGCCACCACTCTAAGGGATTCTGAACAACAGAGTCTGTACTTAAAATCTTCAAGGAGTTGAGGAATAATTCTAAGTCATATCCAGCTGCCTTAATTAAAAACAAATGCATTGTATTCATTGCAAGCTAAGTCCTGTTTCCACAGAGGGAAACAAGAAAGATTATAAACAACCCACTTCATGGCACTTAGAGAACAAAGCCTAAGGAACAGCAGAGTACAGCTGGCACACAGTGCAATAACAGGTTCTCCTGTATTGCTGCCACGCAGGACGGTTCTCACACCCTGTGCTGCTATCGGCATAGACTTAGTAGCAGTTTCTCACAAGCAACTGTGCCTGTGATGTACAATTTCACAGAAGGTAAAAGGAAGGCAGCCCAAAAAGCAAGATCTGCTGCGTAGGAGGAGATGATCTCAGAAGTGGTCCTAACATGTAACTAAACCGCTACAATTCCCACTCCATGGAGTATGACACTGCAGCACATAAAACTAGTGCTCTAAAAAAATTCCACAGTGCTTCTAAATGTTAAAAATGAGAAGACACATACGGCTTGCGCGAGCAGATGAGGTAACCATACTGCGCAGGGCAGATCCATGCTTGCAGCTTCACGCTTGCCGAGGCTGCAGCCACAGTTTTTATAAAGTGACAAACAGCATTGGATGTCAAGACTGAGAGACTAAGTAAGTTTTAGACAGAAGAAAGAAAAACAGATCTCTTTAAAAGATGTGTGAATTTGGGCAAGCAAAGAAATGGTTGCATCCTAAGTAAACTGTCACTTCTGGAAATACTCATCTCTTCATGAAAGCATTCCTTGGCAGGAATCTGCCTTTCTTGCTCGAACCTCAAGTAAAGCAAATGCATTGTTTGCAAATCCAAACATCCAAAACTCTTTTGCCTCATCACTTATAAACTAGGTCTCTACTGAGACCCCAATTTGAAGTTTGAGAGGGGAAAAAACATGAACCACAGGAGTAAATGCAAGGTATGAAAAACTGTAGAACAGACCACAGAGCTAATAGGATGCATCTTTGTAGTACGTATGGATTTTTTGACCAAAATGGATGGAAAGAGGTAATGCTAAACCTCCCACTCAGTAAGTGAACAAAGTATGGTAAGAAGATGAGAGAGGTAGTTCACATTTTGTGAACTGATTTGCTAGAGGTCAGAGAGAAATTAATTAGGCCTACAAGGGAAAAACATCCATACAGTAATTAATAAAAATACTATATTTGGACAGGTTACCCAAATAGTACAATAGTATTTGCAGGATTTTCAGATACGCAAGTGTATAAACTCTTCTTTGTGCTCTTGAAAATCTTGCCTAAAATGAGGCTGAAGGGACCGTGCTGAAAACAAAACGCTATTGCACTAGACAATGCTGTATAAAAAAAGAAAATTAACTGTGTGGAAAAGCTTATAACAGAAAATAGACAACGAAATAGAAATCTTAGAAGATACAAAAGACAGTCAGTTGCTCAGTTTAAGTAATCTAGAAGAGAATTCAGACAAACAATCCCCCACCCAAATCACCAAAAGCTACATGCACTAATCCTACATTTTCAACCACCAATCTGGCAATGTGAGTTTACTCCTCAAATAAGAGAAACTTCTTGAAGATCAGATGTTAAAAAGCACAAAGTAAAATACATTCACATTGCCTTACAAACTATTTTCGCCCAAATGTTTCATTTTTCTACTATGACAGCAGATAATACTGGTGAAATGCTCACTGAATTTGTAAACCAGGTGACTATAATGTGGCATAAACATGTTCATTATGCAAATCTGATTGCTTAAATCTTCGGATGTAGCTCATTTATTTGTATGAGACAGAAGATATTCAGTTCTTTGCCTTTCCTCAGCTAATTCACTAACAGATCTTTCTAGATAATTGTTCATATTCCACCAAAAGCTATTCACATTCCAGTAAAAGAAAGCACCTTACCCTGCAAAACAGTTCTGATAAGAGAAGAAAAAGTTACCTGGGGTTTGAGCTTGAATTTCGCTTCCTAATTCAGTGGGATGGGTTGCACTGATAAGAAAAATATAAATGCCTCATCTTTGAAATATTCAGAGACCTTTTAATTTACTTTTTTGAATACCATTGATGTTGTATAGAAAGAAACTCAATTGCTCTTGGAAATTGGAGGGTAGATACGAAATAATTGCAGGTCATAAGAATGAGAAAACAGGAGGACTGAGAAGGGTTAGCTTAGAAAACACCTCCTTAGAGGCAAAAAGAAGGTGGATGCTTAGTCCATCACAACAATATTCCACGACAAGACTATTCATCCTCTTGTATTTGTGGAGGAACTGGCTTCCCTTCTATAAAATTAACATCTTTTTCTTTTCCTCCAAAATCATAACGTCCCTACTGAAGCCACTAGTGCCATTTCCATGTGAGTCTGCAAAAAGCAATGCAAATCCTGAACAAAAGTTGGATGCTTCTGTAAAAATTTTCAATATATATATATGGCCGCATACACAAGCCCTCTCCTCTCTACTGTTTTTCAAGGCAATGTGATCCTGTTCTTGGTGTTCTGCTGTGTAGTGGAAATGGAAGTATTTGTGACGCATCTCCTATAGGCCATAAATATATTGTTGTTGTTGTTCTCTCTGTGCTAAGCGTAGGTGCTGACTCTGTGAAATCATTGTAGCTGGCTGTGAATGAAGCATGAAATGAAAAACCCTTGTCCATTCCACAGAGAGAATACAGACAGTGCAATATCATTTATTACACTGTGATAAAGACTGTGTGGTATACAAACAAAGCAGCCGCTAGTACTTTGAAATTCTCTCCCACTTTCCATTTTTACTCACATTATCCTCTTCTTCCTTAACTAGTTCAAAGAATCAGTTAAGAAAGATAGATCCACTTCCAGCAACCAACTCTGTCCTCATAAATACAGTGGAGCCCGATTCATGTAAATCCATTTTAACTGACTCATTTGACGTTAGAATGAAAGCGCAGAAATAAATTCAATCAGAAAAATGCTGGTATATAACATTTAGAGCATGCACATAAACAGTACCTTTGTTTAAAACACGTTGAAGTGTTACTTAAAGCTTTTCTTCAGCTATTCTTTTCCTACGTGATCTGCTAAGATGATGTTTCATCTCAGCTGTGTAGGAAAAGTGTAACTTTTGACAGGTCTTTCAGACTTGCTGGCTCCAGACAGATTGCTCCACATGAAACGGTGTTCTCAAAGGGTGCAAAAGGCAGGCTCAGGGCCTGCTTCTCACCGAATACAAAAGGAATCCAAGACACACCTGAAAACCAAATGGTAAGATATTCTGAAGTTCATAAGAAACATTATACACTAACAACCTTTTGCAGGGTTTGCAAATGTTTCTCAGGAGCTCAGGCTATATCATATCCTTAAATAAAGACAAGCCAGGGACCAGCCGTTGGCTTTAAGCCAAATGGCATGGGCAGGCTCACACCTTCACTCCTCACGGCCAGCCTGCCCCACAGCAGAATTGTCTTAGACAGCACTAACTGAAGAAGTCCCAGCACTTGAGTTTGCTCCTCGGCCTGTAGTGTCAACATGCCGTCAGGGACTAAAGCTGCAGCACAGACTGGAAACCTGACTTTCTCAGCCCAAGACTCCAGGTCCTCTTTGAAAATACTGACATGAAATTAAGCCTGTTTAACAAGCAAGAAAATACACTGTATCCCATTGCTGAAGAGAAAGAAGCTGCTTCTATGAGCCCTAAAAGATTACAATCTATATTAGACATTATTCAGAGTGAAGATAACATACGATAGAAGAAGGAAAGAGCTGCATCAATAATCATACGCAAACTTAAATGAAAAATATACTTGTGCTGACAGTTGTGCTGCAGTTTGTGGAGACGTGCTTGTTCCACTGTGTGGTTCAAATAGGAAGCTTTGGTGTTTTGGAGTGCAGTTTCTAGCCAGTTTTGATCAGATAGCAACTCGAATTAAAAAGCAAAACTAAGTAGTACAGGGCTTTTCCTCCTTTTCATCACATGTATGCAACTATGATGCACGCAGAACTCTTTAAATCCTATCTCAGCATTTATGGCTTCTTAAACATAACATAGCATTGCAACAGCCTTTCTTTTTGTTATACCACTACTCTTGAAAACATCTTTGCCAGGAATTAGAAATGAGAGTACATCAGCACTAATATTAAAAGGTCACCACACAAGCACAGAAGAGGCCACAAGAATATCAGTACAAAGGGGAATTCAATGATGGCAGCAGTGGTGAAAGATGGGATTGTTCTCTCTGTCACCTAAGAAGGATTGCTCCTGGCCTGCGCACTCTCATGCAGAAGGTCCTCCACTGAAATACGAGGTTGTGGAGAATCATTATCAATCAGCAAACACTGAATTATACCAGAGATACACTAAACAGAGATAGAAGTGATGTTTTTAAAAAAAAAAAAAAAAAAAATTAAAAGTTAAAAAATATTTTTTTTTTAATATTTTTAAATGTCTATTTTCTTAGCAGAAATCTGAAGGTTTCTGAAGGTTGGGATTTGGGGGATTATTTTTGGCATTGTTTTGTTACAACATCTGGTCTGCACTCCATCTTCCTAGCCTTTTTGAGGTGACAAAAGCAGCTAAAAACCTGAAAACCCCAAAATCCAGAAGAACTCTTCAAATTTAAATTTGGGGTAAATGATCTAATATGCCATCACAATGTACCTAAATATATCCACTTCAAAAGACACATCTCAGCTCCTACCCCAGTTTCCCTGTGAATATGCTCTTTCTTGCCAGCTTGTTGCATCAGGGACAGAACAGCAGTAACTAGACGTGTACTCAGCAGAGAAATACAAGAACAGGATGTCAGGCTATGTTAAAATCCAGGCTGTAAAACAGGGCAGCATTATTTTTTTGTGATGAAATAATCATATCTGGAGTTTTGTTCTGGGTGAGGAGGCATGTGTCAGATGGCATCTTCTCAGTGTTAACTGCCCACAAGTGAAAAGACTGACAGCGCAATGGTTCTGTGAGGTGATGCTGCTCATGGACTGTGTATGGCACAAAATTATTAAAATAGGAAGGGAAGCACGGCTTGCTTTTTCTCTTAGTTCTATCCACCAGAAAACTCACAAAACCAAATCCTCACTAAAACTTCACATTTTTTCTACTGTATTTATAGATTATAACTACTCTAGAAACACTTTGATTGGGTGCGCGTACAGTTAATTCAGAGGTGTCACTGCAGTGAGTGCAGTTAAAGCAATGACGGCAATATGGCAATGTCACTAGGCTGCCAACACTTGATCATTCAGTTTACTGAGGGTCTGAGAAAAACGCCTTATCCTGCACCAAACTCTGTGCTGCAGGGGTATATCATTCATTGCGCACAGGCTACCCACTTTCAGGTGTTCGAGGATCTATCAGAGTTAAACTTCGGCATTTTTAAATAGCATTTTATTCAACAGAAGCATCTTAATTTATCAGACAAGAGGCCTCAGGACATCTTCTGAAGGTAAAGAAAGAGGCTACATTGTGCTGCATTCTGTACACAGCTGTTTAGAAGACAGTCCCTGTCCTAAAAGCTCACAACCCAAGTATCAAAGAGAGGCAAACAGACCAAAACAGGACGGTGCATGGCTCAGAAGGAAAAGCAGCAGAAGGATTACCACTGCTAGAGTGCCACTGCTTCTCAGTTCTTCCTTTCTGCTATTCTTCACCTATTTAGCTTATGAAATTTTAACAGGAAGAATAGCTTCCTCTTAAGTCTCAGCCTATACAGGGGGTCTCATTAGGTCCTTTAGGAGTTGCCATTTTGCACATGTGTTTATGTATTTATATGAACATATACATGCTTCTGTGTTTATCTGAATCCCAATCTTCACTCCATCCCTTTGTGGCAGGTGTTTTTTTTTCCCAGTAGCTGGGGATCTATGGAATCTACACATGAAATCAAGCACCAAGCACATGTATACTCAAACCTGCCTTGTCTCCTCAACCTGCTGATATTTTCAATACTTTATATTCCAAGTAAGATCCTCATCCTGCCATCCTCAGACAAGCAAAAATCTCCAGGGAGCAACTGTAGGATCAAAACCATAATGTGATACATGCCCCTTGGTCTTTATTTATTATTAACTTCTCAGCAGAAGGGCTGGAATTCGGGCTGACAATAACAAGCCAAACTCTCTCTTTCATCCAGAAATTTACTCTTTCATCCAGAAATTTACTATCTTATGTTTCAAAATGCTTGCTATTATTAGAATATGCAGCACTGCATCCATGCAGAAATGATAGAGAACTGTGCTTCGTCTGGTTAGAATTCTGCACAGCCTGTATTTGGTGATAAAAATTAAGCTAGCTCATATACATAAATGAGTTTAAAAAAAAAAAAAATCTACTGCATCCTCAGTATTTTAATTCCCTGGAGAATTCCCTAGGAGGTTGTGATTTTTCATCCAAGTAACTACTATATCTGTATGATAAAACAAAGATTGCATGACATTTTAAAATAGAATTAAAATACACATTGTGGGCAGTGGGTCATGAGTGAGTCTACGCTTGGTTGTTAGAAGAAATTTAATATCTGGGCACAAGTGAATGGAACAAAACCAAGGACTTAATGGTCAGATTCAGAAATGTTGTTATTGCTGTCACTGAAGGCATCACTAACTTCAGAATATTTGCATAACTAAGTTGACAAAATTTTAAATCTAGCAAAAAAATTAGTATCTACTTTTTATTTTTACCTCTGCTCTCCAATTACTATTTGTGTGCTTATCTAGACACAAAGCCCCTAGAGATTTCATCAGGATATATGGAGATTATTTGATAACATAGCTTCATGGTATTTAATTCCCAGAAGATAAAATGATTCTCCAGCAATGATAATATAACAAGAAACTTTTAATACGTTTTTCATCTGCACAAATCATCACCTTGCTTTTTGTTCATCATGTGAGAATCACAATGAATATACTTCCAGGATGGATGGCAAAAAAAAACAGTGCCATGTAAGAATCCGTCTTTTGTTCTCTTTCACATCCGTATCTTTTTAAGGCAAATTTATATAGTAACGGAACACAGATTTGTGGACCCTGAAAGGAAAAGTTTAAAAGGCAACAACTAACTTGATGCTGAGCAGAGAGATAATTAAGACTTGTTATGTGCACTTCAGTGGGTTTCAGGCACACACAGTGCCCAGAGCGGGGACTTGGCGCGATAGCTCAAGACTTGGAGAACCATAGTCTGCCCCAGTACAAACCTCCTGCATCATGTTGGGCAAGGAGAAAAGATTCTCGATTTCTTAGCAGTAAAAAGCAGACAATAGTACTTCCAACCTTTATTGAGGGGACAGGGAGAGAAGAGTGTTTACACCTCTAAATTGTGCAATTCTATGGCAATAGAGCATAAAACAGGCAGGTGACTCAGAGTACCCAGGGTGACCAGATCTTCAAGCGAGAGTAGACTGCATATAGTTCCACTGACCTTAGTACAAATACATGAGCCTGTGCCAAGGGAGGATAATACAGACCATGAACCTTTAGAAAGTTTCTTATCACTTCTTCAAGAACAGACCTCTTTTCATCCTAGCAGGTTCGTTGGTCCTGCATTTCACATAAATAAGGACCTCTGGCAATGATTTTATGCTTGTCAGGTTCTATATTCTGTATAGAGATGTCAAGCACTTAACTTAACTTGGAAGCAACTTCAAATGCCTGTTGTCAGCAAAAGTTGAGACAAAAACCCCAAACTTTAAAACAAATCAAAATAAGAAAAGAGCTAGGGAGCGCCATTCAAGATGATCCTACTGTTATTTCTATTAATATTTCTCATCCAAATTAAGAAAATCAAAGGGAAACCACATCTATAGTTAGTGTTTATGTACTTAAGCTTAATAGTGCGAGATACCAATGGCTCACAGAACTTTTATTTTCACTGCCACTTGCAGCCATCTAACTCCATGATCAAATCCTCCAAAACATTGCTTTCCTGTCCCTATCAACATGCCTCTACAACTCTTACAAAGGGTGAGCAATTATGCTAGTGTTGATGCAAAACAAATCCATTTTCATAAAGCCACCTCCTATCCCAGTTAGAATTAGAAAATTCAGAGAGAAGTGGACAGTGCTATTTATGAATCTGGAAATCTTTTCCATGCAAATTTGTAACAGGTACTGAACCATATTCAAACCATAATTTTGTTGAAAATTACAATAATTACGATTCTTGGAATACATCAGGGGGAAAAAAACCACAGAAAATCATGCCCCGTTGTTGCTAGGTGCAAACTTCAAATGCCAGACTTCATTTTCAAAATCCAAAAACCCAGCACTTTCCCCCCTCTTTACTTTTTTACCAAGTTGGAAACCTTGATTATATTTCTCCTTTTTTGTATTGCCCTGGAGAGAAACTTGGACCAAACATCTAAATCAAGCTGGTACTTCGAGATCTTTAGAAAAGCCTTGTCAGAGGAAGGAAACCAAACATACATTCATCTAGGGGTGTACATTTTAAAAGCATTAATAGTCTAAGATGGTGAAATGAGTCAGGGGAGGGATCTTTATGTGCTGCCTCCTTTATTTTCCAGAAAAATATTAGGCAGGAGATTGTCCTCGCTTAGGACAATAAACTGCACATTTTGCGACGCTGAGCTATAGCTACAGACCAATAACGAACAAGAACAGCTTTGTCTCCTTGTGCCACAGCATCCATCCCAAGATGTAAAGCAGCGAATCTGAAAGCTTTAGTTCAAACATAGAACACCTTTACCATTTCTAAGACAGATTTGTGCATACTGAAGAAGTTACATGCTTTAAACAGAAGCAATATGATCACAGTAAAAATAGGTGAAAACACTGCTAGATTGTGGGTGAGAAAGGAATGGGAAAAGTAGAGCATCCTCGTGCAATCCAGCAGACATCAAACACACAGCCCTACATACTTATTTTTGCACTCTAATCTGGGACGTGTTTACCTCCAAAGTCAGTCCGGGGGATCGGAACCTGCTTCCTCTAGACCCATTCATTTTACACACCGTAACTGCTAATCGTTAAAAACGTCAGCCATTCCAAGCTGCCAGCTCGCTGACCCAGTTTGGGAGGGTGGATATGTGCACAGCTCAGTTTTGAAAGTTCAGTACTTGCTATTTAATAGCCGAGCTAAAGCCTCTCCCATAAAGTGACTGCCACATATATAGATGCACCTATATATCTTTGTATTTTCTTCTCTTTTTGGCTACTAAGAACATAATTCCATAGCCAGCACTGGCTGCAATAAGTTGCTGCTTGCAGTAGTGAAGGAGTTCATTTATATGCAATTCTACATTCTTGTACCCAAAATATCTCTGGAAGAGATAAACAGCTCTATCCTGTAAAAATTCCTGCAATCCTATAACTAAAAGTACAGCAAATAACACCGAATTATGGGGAGAAACATATCCTTGTTGCCAGACAAAGAGTTAAAAGTCTGCATTTGGGCTGCTCCATATGCATTGCATGCCCTCTCTGAATAGGATTATGCTCAAATTCCCCACACTGGTAATTATTATATGTAAATACCCAAAGTCGATTTGCCAACTGCATGGTTGTATTTGACATCTGCATATTTCTTCCATACACCGTAACTCTGCATGCAGACAGCTGCCTCCTTGTATAAATCTGCCATTTGACTTTATGAATCTCATGAGTTGTAGTGTACGCAGGTCAGGTTTTGTGTAAAAATTTTGGAATTAATGAGACTCAACAGTGCAGGTATTTCTGGATGAACAGGTAGAGGCTGGGGCTGGCTGAAGGAGGCGGGTATATTGTTTGTTCACAGAGACGATTAGCAGTAAAACCCTAATGGTTAAGACAGAGCAAGTCCAGCGCTATTGCAATTAAAGCTAAATGCTTTAAAACAGAAGCTTTTTTTTTTTTAAAAAAAGGATAGATGCTTTTAAAATTCTTCTCCCACACTTCATTCTTGTCAAAGTTGTCAGTGTGCTTGAGAGGCCACAGTTGTTTTGCAGTTATTAAGAAATGGAACTGTAGGCCACAGGTTCGGAATATGCAACTGGCATACCTCTTCCAAAGGCAAAACCATGAACACTACAGGTCCATTAAACAGGGAAACTTTGAACTGTTTCAGAAATGGAAGTCAATAACTACTTCACTTTCTCTTGAAAAATGTAAACTATTATTTCAATCCAGAATTTATTTTTAATTTTTAAAGAAATAATTGAAAATATTAAAATAGAAAAATATTTTAACAAAATGCATTCAATATTTCTGGTTTTTTCCCCCTAGATTTTGCTAAGAAATAATTTCACACAAAGTTTTGGCAGGAAGTTTTCACTTAGCTCTGGAGTGAGTTGCTTACTTTGTTACAGATCTTGCAATAAATGCAATAAAAGTTTACATGTCTTAAAAGATCTACTCTAAATTTTGGAGACATGGGGAAAAGAAAGCAAAAGGGGTCCCGACACAGAACGCTCCTCAGCTTGTGCTGAAGTAGTTATTGCAACAATCGCATAGAGAAAAACTGTATTACTCAGAGATGCTGAACAACAGGATTATGGTAGAAAATGAATCAAGGACTCTTACTGATCAAACGATTCATTGAAATGGAAGGCATTAGAAGATTACTTTCAGTTTCTGAAAATTACTGACTACAAACAAATATCTTAAACAGTGATCTCAGAAGCCATCACAAAGGTGTCTCCACTTTTTTATGCATCAATGCCCGAGAGAGAAATTAAAAAAAAAAAAGGGACAAAAAAGGGGTGAAATATTACACCCTAGTCCTTGAAGAAATTTCAACCCACAGGATACTCTTGCTGCCATGAATAAAGGAGGCGACAAGGTCTAAGACAAGGTTTCAAAACCAGATGGAAGAGAAAGTGGAAAAGAAAAGATTTATAAGTTTCATCCCAATAGCAAGTAGGATTCTGTTTGCCAAGGTTAGCTGACACAAGCACAAAAATGTAATAGCTATAAATTTGTCTCCAACAAGATCTATTGTCACTTTGAGATGATGGAACCTGTTTTATCATCTGACTTTTAAAATATATACATAGAGCAAGATATGCTATTAACCTATTAAATAATACTGGTTTTGAAATTTTAAGAGAATACACATACCCGGTATGTATTACTTAATGCAAAAATGAGTATGTGGTTAACCGTTTCCCCAAAGAAACATCACTTTCTAGAAAGTGTGCATGAAAGACTTCAGGCCATCTTATTCGTGCAAATAATCCCACATAAATCAGCATGAAAAAAAAAGACAAATGCCTTCACAAAACAGTAGTTCTATTGAAAGCACAAAACTGAAACCACTATGTGAACAGGACCTTCCTACTGAAATCTCTTTCCTCAGGGCAAAATGTTGGATCAAAGAGGATGGTAGACAAACCTACATCAATTTAAATAATCATCAGAATTCCTTCAGCTAAATATGTAAGCAAGCAGTGGCTTTAAAAAGCTGAAGGGTTCTTGTAGATGTTTGTTCAAGCTGCATTAGTTGACCACTTCTAGTGTTGCAGTCATTAATGAAGCCTAAGAGGTATTACTTGTTTCCAAATTCACCAGGCAAAGGAGAAGGAATAATCACTGCTCCTTTTCCATCACTACGTAGCATGGTGTAGTGCACACGCTCCCAACACAGTGTAACCAAGTCAGAGCCCCATAACTACACAAGTATATTCCTCATTTAGACCAACTCTGCTGTATCTGTCCCTGCTGATCATTCTTTTTCTCCTAGCAATGAGACAGAGGGTCCGAGACAGAGAATGGCAGTGATATACTGTCACTTGAAGTAGCCCCTAGTTCTGGGCTACAAATGCTTATGAGATCTGCACAACCGAATCCAGTCAGCAGATTTCTAGCAGATCTCCTACAATATAATAAAATAAAAAAGGTGAAGATTTTTCTATTAAAAGTTGGACAGAAGAATTCTCTAGAGTCCAACGTGTTTTAGGAATTCTCAAGTCATCCTGAAGAAATCAGGACCTCTGTGCATGACCACGTCTATTTGTTTGACATTTTAAAAACTCTTAAGACGACACTGCTTTTTTTCTGGTTCTGGAAGTGGTCCCTGCAGGAATATTTTTTTAATGTACAGTGCTGGAAAAAATCCTGAATGTGAGGAGTTACTCTTATTTATTGTAGTCTACCACAAGATTTAGAATAGAGAGCAAGGTAATTCCATCATAAGGTTTGAAAAACCTGAATTTGAAAGAAACAGACTCAGAGCTAAAGAAGGTGATGAACAAGATAAGCGATGAACTTGAATATTGCTCCAAGCATTTAAAAACTTAGCTTGTTCACAGCAAACTATCATCCTAAAATCATGCTGGAAAAGAAACCACGTTAACAACTTATTTCTCTAGCGTTGAAAAAGCAGATTAACCTCAACTTCTGAATTCACACAAACTGTGAGACAGAGCTAAAATGGGCGCACACGTTATTATTGCAAGCAGTGACATTAATGATCAAGCCAGGAAAAAATGATAGCAGGTATTTCTTTGAAACATTCCTAACCAAATAGTCCTTTAAACAGAACTGTAAATGTTGTTTTTATAACCATTGTTGGTAATATAAATGCAAGCTCCTACAGACCTGAATGGCACTCTGGGATTTCCACTATGAATATCTCAGTATACTGGGTACTAAAACAATTGTACACATTTCATTAATGCATTTTCCTAACCTCAAAAAAACCACCATAGCTTTTTCTATAATCACTATTATTTTCTGCACAAGCAATGATTTCACAATCATCTAAAGCAGCACTGAATAGAGTCAGACATCTGAGGTGCTTTACTTTTTACTTTGAGGTCTGGGATGCAGCCCTTTGAAATAAATGGTCTTTTGAATGATACTTTATCTGCCACACAGGATTCTTCCCAATGGCACTGGATGTTCAGATACAGGAAAAATATGGGACTCAACTGCTGTTCCCTCTTTTCTCTCTTCAAGAGTTTGCGTGCCAATTGTAAAATGAGTCTAAAGCAAAGTTTTTCCTTAAGCGTAAACAACTGAAAAACACACTCGAATATGAAACCAGAAATAGGGCTGTTTTGAAATCCCTTTGCAGTGAAAGGTTTCTTCCAGTAATCACACAGGCTTTAAAAGTAAGTCACTTCTAAGAATAAAGTCTGTGAAGATCTGAAACATGTTCCAGTGCTACAAGTGCCGCAGGTTGTAGGAATACACTAGCTGGAAGAAGATCCACGAGCATGTCAAAATCTGCCTGCATGTGAGAGGAGCTCTTGCCAAAGCTCAGAGGCATAAGATGCACAGGCGCTGAGCATCGTATGCAGCTACCTGCAGGGGCAGGAATGCAGCGGGGACACTGGAAGACATTCCTGAAAATAAGACCCTGAAAAAGTTAAATCTCTAGACTGAATCAGCAATAATATGCAAAGCGCCATCAAGACAGCAGGCAGTAAAGCAGACTTCCTTTCTCCACAGAGCTGTATCAACACTTGCCAGTTTAAGTAACTCCAAGAGACATTTTCTGCAAGGGAGGAGGCAGCTGCAGAACCCGGGCGAGCCCTCAGAGGGACAGGATGCATGTCTGTGGCTGCTGATTCACGCTTGGCACATCGGTAGAGGACCTTGGCTGGCATGTGTTGCCTTCCCCGAACGCTCTTACTCCCATTTGCCTTTATGGGACTTTGCACGCCATACCCCACGATCCTCTGAAATATTACCTGTAAAGCTGTCTTTAAAGGGTAGTTGTGCAAGAACCATAAAAACTTCCTTCTTTGTTTGTTCAAAAGCATTGCACAGGAGAGTCACATTGCAGCCACAAAGAAGTACAACTCTGGATCGGAATGATTCATTCTACAAATTACGCCTCGTATAAACACTAGCTAAGTAAAGGAAGCAAAAATACCTCCCAGTTGGAGAATTTCAGCCAAAATGTATGCTGAGCCCTTTAGTTGATCCAAATTAAACAAGCACTTGCAGGTATCGTTACCCAAACCCATCCCTATTGACTTCAGCGTGTGAGCTGGTGAAAAGTACTGTATCCATTGGCATGTGAATTGTGAAAAGAAGAGGCATTACAGGCACAGGTTTCCTGCTATATTTCTCCTAATATATGTGTCTCAGGATAAATTTGTATATGCCATTGAACCCATTCTCTCTCTGCTTCAGCTGCAAACAATTTTCTATGGATCTCTCTCCACAGGATCTGTGCTCAGAACTCAGATGCACTTCACATTAGCCACCCATGAGCCACAGGACTTTGAGGAAGCCGCCAGTTCTAAAAAATCAGACAATTGCCAGGAATACTGGATGCCTTCAACCCCATAAGAGCTCCCTCCTCTCCACCTCCTTCTCTCTGCACTCAGTTTTATATATAGACTATAATGAATTATTGGAGACACATGCTGGAGGCATGGTTGAGCAGTCATGCACATAAAATGGAATACAGCAACACAGAACCTACAAGAGGTGTGAGCAGAGGTCGGGGTATTCAGACAAGAATAGAAAGACTGTTCCAAGGGGCAGCTTCCCTGAAAATGGCATTGTTTTGTTACTAATATGCCTGCTAAATACACTAATACAGAAATACAGAAGCAAATAAGAATCGTGTGGGAATAAGAAATCATAAGGGAGGAGATTTTTTATTCTGTTGGGACCATATTAGCTCATTTCGTCAGCCAGACTCTAAAGAGCAGTACTTTACTTTGCATGAGCTCAGAAAAATCTCTTTACACTATATTCCTGAGACAGGTCCACAGCCTGTTTTATTGAGGGAGACATATGTAAAAAGCAGCTGAATTTTCAGAACAGCTTTAATGTAGGCAATTTTACACAGAATTAGGTATCTCATTAGTAGAGGAAACGGCATGCATACCCAAATAAAGGGACAGACCATGACTTCGAATTAAATCCTGATTAACAGGGAACATGAATTTGAGCTAACACAAAGTTTGCTTGGGAAGCTGCCAACAACCTACCCCATCAGGGTTTCTGTAACACTCCTGCTCACCAAGGACCATCTAGGAAACCACAGCCCTCTCCAAGTTCTGCTTTGTTCCCCAGAAAGGAAGGTTTAATCCTGACTCCTTGGCATTTAGAAATTTCTTCTTCCTCACATTAGCTGGCCCACACACAGGACTACCGTACTCTTGATAAATGCCTTGGCTTGCTCAAGGATCGACAAGGGATGTTTTTTAATATTCCTCTAAACAATGTTTAGGGAAGATCTAATCTTAGCTTTGAATGTGGATTCACTGTGCAGTCTAGGACAAGCTGCTTCAGTTCTCTGCCTCAACTCCCCACCAGTGAATTGATAATGATGACAATACTCACCATTCCTTAAAGCTTAGTCCCAAGTAATATTGTCAGTATAAATCTACAGCACTTGGGGAATTAAACGTACTGAGCACTGGATAGAAACAAACCACAAGCTGTTTTATCATCCTACAAAACATTCAACAAATGAAATATTTTCTCTACTAAATCAGGATAAAAAGACAAAAACTCAATTTTCCTCTAACTTTAGCTGTATAAAAGGAGGAGGAGTTTCATCCAGGTTACTTATTCATTGGGCTATAGACTTGGTTTAAAAAAAAAAGAAAGAAATAGGCACTTCACAGGCTGATTCATCCCACTCCAATACAGGTCAGATAAATTGCTTTTATACCTTAGCATTAAAAGGAGCCATAAGAACACTCAAAGAATAGGCCTTTAAATGTGCCTACCCAGCTCATATTAACAGAGATTAATTTCATTCTAACTGAAAATCCAGACAAACTTTAATTTTGGATGAACCTTTGATTGTCAATTAAATTTTTCCAAGCCCTTCATTTCATTTTGAGATATCAGGATTTCCACAGAACAATTCCTGACCAGCTCTAATGATGGAGCACAAATTGCAGATTTGTTTTCTTCTCAGTCATGTTTTTTCCATAATTTATTTCATTAAACATAAAACAAACATCCAATTAAAAAAAACACAAACAAAAAAACCAAAAACAACAACAAAAAACCAGATTCTGTTGGAGGTAGCATCCCAAAAACACAGGGTGCCTCAAGCTTTTGCAAAAAAACAAACAAACAGCCCACGAAAACAACTAGTATCTTACCATTTATGCTGTCCATTCTGTTCTACAACTTAACATGCTCAGTTGGCAGAGCATTTTTACCCTAATGAATAATTTGGAGCATTTAAGACACCCCCCCCAGATCAGCTCCAAAGTACTGTGTGGCCTTGTATTTTCTGTTGGCTGTCCCACATAACGGTGTAATCAGTATCCAGAAGAGCTGGCAGAGGCACCGGTTTTTAAGCACTACATTTTCTTAAAAAATTAATGATTATGCAAACACAAGTAAAATTTAGTTACATGCTTATAACTCAGTCCTGAACAAAAAACCATCTCTCTAACAACACCACTTCAAATTAATAAGGCAAAATTGCTAAAAGGAAAGGAATCTGCTTGAAAGTATTTGCTATAAAGCAAACAACGGAGTTATTTAAACATCAGAGTCATCCGAATTATAACTGGATCAAAAGCTTCTGCCATGTTTTTATTGTTCATATTGGAAAAAGTTGCTTTTGCTTCCATTAATAACACTATTTGATACTTGCTGATTTGAGTTCAACTCTGCTTATATTTCCATTCTGCTCTTGGGAGCAAAGGGAAGCGCTAGTCTCTAAAATAAAATCCTCTTGAGATTTGCCTTCTAACTTCTAGTGACTTTTTACCCCCTTCATGTTTCAAACTCGTTTCTAACACGAGCCAAGTAAACGACTCCAAATGGCAAAGGTCACCCAGTATGGCTACTGCTCGAGTGGATAATAGGAAGGAAAGCCCATTAGACTAGTTATTTTTCCATTAGATGCCACTGAACAAATAGTGCTCTCGTAAGTGGAGTCTTGGCTTGATTCTCCTTTGTAATTAGAGTAGTTCTCCAGTTCACAGTCCTATAAAACCTATCCACTTACTCGAACACATTTTACCCACCCTAGGAAGACTGAAAGAGTTGAAATATCAGGTTTGATAATTTAGACCAGAATTCTTACGGCTGAGAAGGACATGACCTAGACAGGGTATCACAGAAGCCTGTGTCATGAATAGTGGAGGTGGCAAATGGAAAACAGTTGTTCACTGTTTCTCACAGCACTAAAAATAAGAGGGATCTGATAAACCTCAGAAGTAGAAAAGTTAGAGCATACAAACAGAATTTCAACATTCAGAATAATTAAACTGTGTAACTCATTGCCATGGGATATAGTGGAGGCAAAATTCAGAAGCGGCTGTCATTCATGATCATATCAATTAATACCTTTTTATTTGCTGAATAACTAAAAACACTCCCCCAATTGTCAACTTAACCTCTATTTTTTCAGTACGATACAAATATTGCCAGGGGGTTATGTTAAACAAAATGGTTTAGGTTTTTTAACTTCTAATCCCTTAAAAAAAAAAAAAAAAAAGTATTTTGGCAGTTTCCAACATGCAATGGCAGTAAGCACATTATATTAGGAAGATATTAAGTTAACATATTTTGATTTCTCCCAAACATTTTGAATTTCATTTAAAGGTATTTCAACAAAATTAATAAATTGTTTTGCTGATCTGTTAAACAGCCCTTTCTGTGAATAAACAATTTAATGAAAGTGTGTTATTCACCTCTATATACCACAGATGGAACATTGTTAATTAGCTATTTATCAGAGCAACATGCCCCCTCGCCTAGATTCAAATTTCAAACATGCAAATTCATCTTGGGTGGATGTGCTGTCACCTTCAGTGGTGGCGTAGTAAAGATGCTTTAGGATGCATATTTCACCCATATTGTTAGTGGGTGAAAATGGGAATCCGATATACAGAATTTGGGAGGTTTTTCACTAACCCGTTTAGACCGGGCACTTGATCTCTCCTTTTGCATGTCTTACAATGATTATTATTAAAGCAGTTTGAGATTCTTGGACTTGAAGGACATTTTGGCAGGAAGTCACAGAGTCGCCATGTTACGCAACAACAGTTCTGAACAAAAGCAAGAATAAACACAAAACAAAACCTGTTTCATAAAGTCTGATGTGATGTAGGATGATTCCACTAAAACACAACCGCAGCAAGGCACTTCTGAAAACTTTGCTCCCTGTGTTGAATAAGATCCTGCACTTCAAACAAGGCCATAACAAAACCAGGATGGCCTTTTACGTCTCTTTACACACCATCACCCAGTTGGGGAAGATGAGCTTATTAAATATTGAAATCCCCAAGCCTTGCCTGGAGCCCAGAATTACATATTGCAAGCCAGGCATTGTAAGTTGTACGTATTAATTGCCACAGAAGTACTTTTCTAGCCATCCCCTTCCCCTCCTCTCCTCCCTTTCAGGCAAAAGGGCTCAAAACAACTCCTGTGGACAAAACCTTCAGCTCAAATGAAATTACCAAGTACTAGTAAGATTGGATTTCACACACAGGTGGCTCTTGCAGGCGTAAAACAAAAAGAAGATACCTCAGTGCTGACTAGCTCCCTTTACTTAACAAATGCTGTTGTGTGAAAGGACATTGCTCTTTAAAGACCTACCTAAGCATGGAACACATGGCATATGCAGATCAGGAGGTCTTGACATCTTATTTTTTTGTCTCAGGAATATAATTTACACTAGAGTAAAGTTGCAGCCCAAGCTGAGAACACATCTAGCCCCCAGCCTCCTCCTCTCCAGACACAACAAGATGGTTGCGATGAGCGTTCCGGAGATACCAAACCACCAGTAGCTACACAGGCTCCGGCACTCTGCATCTCAAAACTCATGCTGGTACACACTGCAAACTTCAAGGCACTTTACAGAAAACGTTTGAGAGCTACGTTCCTTGATTTCCCTCCATATACTGTCCCTTCTTCAGTATCCAGAAAACATCTTCTCTACTACAAGCAAAGGTATACAAAAACAGTAATAAAATCATGCCCTAATGCTATCAAATCCCAGCCAGGCAATGCAAATGAGGCTTTTTGCCCAGGATAGGTAAATAACTCCTATAAAACCAACACACAAATAAAGCAGAGAAGGAATCAGAGAATATACAGAACTGACCCTTGTAAAAGATGACATTTTAATGGGAAGTGGCACAGTGACGTGAAAATACTACATGAGCCTATAGACAGAAATAGAAGTCCTACAAGATTAGCATGCCCTTTAACAGTTGTTGCTTTAGGACTTTTCTGCTTGGAGAATTTAGTGCTCAGCCAACTAAAGCAGGTATTTGTAGCATGCATTACTCCACAGTAATTTCGTACATCAATAATCTGAAGCAACTCTGTGCTAGACAGCTTTCTTTAAAACGAAAGTAAAATCAGTAGGTAAAATGAGCATGTACATTACACAAATCAAAGTGGTCACTGTACAGTGTAGCACAGTTAATATTAAATATCAAGGCCACGTATAAAAACTGTAGACAAGATCTTTACAGTAAACTGTGTCATACGGAGATGCTTTTGATGTGCATGAAAAGCAGCCACGAGAGGTTAGCTCTGAATTCATACAGCACATTACTTCATGCTAACACCATGTAAACAACCCCGACATGCTTTAAATGCCGCACAAGAGCTAATGTTTTTGTTCTAATACAGTAAGAGTTATTGGCATCTTTGAAAGACACCCAAAGACCCTAAGACATGGGAACACAAATTGTAGTCGCCTCAAGCTGCCAGTCCATGAGCTGGAGAAGAAAATGGAGGAATAAACTGAGAGAGGCCGAGCGCACAGCATGGGGTTAGCAGATGAAATACGAAGGTTAAGACCCACAAATAGCTGTGTGTCAAGCCCATCGTGGTGATAGTCAATCTGTGGGTCTGAGATCAGGTGCTGGCATAAAGTGATTTATTTTAACTGAACAAAGTGTCTTGCCCCCTGAGGTCCAAACATAAATATAGCCAAGCTTCTTTCAGCCAGAATCCCAAAAGCAGTCATATAAATTGTGCCTCATTTTAGAAAGGTATTTTCAAGGGGAGAAACAAATAAAATGAATATTTTAAGACTTCTCTCAACTGCAGGTACATTTCCATGTTTTACTTCCAGGACAAAATGCTGCCAAGCTCATGCACCAACTCTACACAAAGCAAACCTCTTCATTTCATGTAGTTAATTCGACACAGAGAACATTATTGTAAACTCACAGAAGAGAATCACCTTCTTCCCTGCCAGTTTCTGAGGACAATCTTCTCAACCAGGAAAAAAGAATGATTTTTTTTTTTTTTTTTAGGATGTTTGAAGAAACACAGCAACTGTCAAGACTTTAATTTTATCAGAAGCTTTCCTAGGCTTGCATATGTTGTGTGCATCCTTGGCATACAACAGTCTTACTAAAGACAACAGATAGGCAGCAAGATAATTCCACAGTACTTGGAGCTGCACTGTACTCTATCAGAAGTGAACAAACAAAACATGACTACAAATTTTGAATCGCATCACCAGATATCTTTTATCTACTTCTGACCTATTACAATAGTGTTAAAGAGTAGTATATGAATGATGCTGAGTATGTGGATTAATGAATACTGGAAAATATTCTTATAATGACATTCACAGTCTGAGAACTTCCTGAAAATAGAAAGAATATTAAACAGGAAGGAAAACTGGTTTTGCAAAGTATGCCTGTGATAATCTTTTGCAAAGAGGAAGATGCAGTTTGGTACGTAGGTAAGACGACAGTTTTTATTTCCTGGAAAAGTAGGTCTCCTTCAAAGCACTATGCTCTACAGCACCATGCTCTACAGCACCGTGACAAGACATTGCGTCTGTACTGATGTTGAAAGGATATGGCCCTGAAGAAGCAGCTGCTACTACCTGCAGTAGAAGCACGCTGGCTTTTTCCCCCAAAGTGTCCCATTCAGCCCAATTTACTCATTTTGCACATAGAACCTCAAGAAATTTTTTTCTCTGGTGGAAACTACAAAAGCTAAATCTACAGCATGTTAAATAAGCAACTTGCAATTTTTCGGCCTCCATCATTCCTGCCTTTTCTCCCTGCTTCCACAGTTCCACAGGGGCTTACAGTTGCCATTCTAAAAAAGGAACAACCTTCAGGTAATTATTAGATGAAGTATCTCTTGCAAGCAGAGAGTTTTCCTTGCAGGTACTGTGTTTTTCTCCTTTGGGTAAGCACTATACCACCCACTCAGCTCCACACCAAGTTCTCACTTGGCAACTTCTTAACAAATCAAAAGAGTAAGTTCACAAAAATAAACTGAGCTGAAATACAGACTTTTGATTTTTGACCAAGGGAAGAAAAAAACCCAACCAACCAAACAAAAAACCCAAGCCATACAACACAAACCACAAACCTTAAGCCAAAAACAATTCACCTACTGCAAACAGTGAAAAGTATACAACTATAGGAGGTATTTCTGTTTCCAGAGCTGCAAATACTGCGCTGCAGGTAACAGTATTCTTCCTATTATGAAAGACAGCCATGAATTAACTTGCAGCAAAAGGAAAGATAAAGTCGATCTTTTTAAGGATGAATATGTGGGAAGTGCCTTTGAGCTTTTCTGTTCTGTCAGCTTAGTCTTACCATTAGAGACTAAAGCAAATAGAACCCGTTTAAAAAAAAAAAAAGATAATGAAGGCTAATCCATCTGTTGGTGTAAAGTGATGTTGCTTCCATGTTTTCAGAGTGCTAACAGTGTACACCCCCAAGGACCCAGTTCATACTGTGGATGCTCTATACACAGAGTTGATGTATCTCTAAATCATTGACTTCAACATGTTGTATTACACAGAAAGCTATTTTATACTACTGCTTTCCAATTCGCTTTTTTCACAAGGACAATAGCTAATAAGCGGGCACCCCAATGGATAACAACCTGAAAGTCTGTCTCGTATTCTTTTGGGGTTTGTTTACTTAGAGTGAAAGCAAAGACCTAATGCTAAGCAAACTGATGTATTTTTAGAGCTTGATTCTCCCAACCATTTGCATCAGGATCAACCACCAGTAAATCCAGCAAATCCAATGCAATTTTCCATACCTAAATTGCAGGCTTGTAGAGAGCACAATAAATAGCTTACTTATCCCCCATACAAACAGTTAAACTAACATTATTCCGAGTATGTCTTTTAATATCATTACCCACCTTTTCGTACTGAATGGAGCTAAGAAAAGGCTAGATACAGAATGGGCAGCTGCATACCTGTGCAAAGCAGAAAGCTGCTTCTTATATCAGCATTCAGCTTATCTCTATTTGAGGTGAGAGCAAGTGGGCTTAGTCATCTGCTTGCATCATCCCTAGACACAGGGGTTACCGGTGTAAACAGCAAATGCGTAACACTTGCCTCTGTGCTAACTGCCCAGATTCACATCTCCTGTTACACTGTATTCACAGCTTTTTGGTAGGCAGGAACAACTTAGCAATTCATACTACTGCACAATGCAGGTGGACTCCCATGCCACTATGTGCTGCTGGAGGACTTCACGTGTCCAGCTGAAACTCCCAACACATACCTTGTCCTGGTCTGCAGTTGTGTTTCATAACTGACTCCAAGCAAACTGGTCAGGCTCATTGCGTATCATAAAGCAGCCAAGGTGCTGTGTCAAAAGGCAGCAAGCTATGTAATAATACCACGTATCTTCAAAGTAGATACACAAAGCCCAGGACAGTGAACATTTCATGCTAAAACCTGTTCTCTTGGCCTGTGGTTTTACAGACCATGTTGTCTACGCTATTTTCTCCAAAAGGAAAAAGCCCTCCTTGTTCTGGAGAGCAGCAATAACTTATGGCTTCCATTTACTGCTCTAAACTGTAAGAGAGTGTGAGACAAACCAGCTCGACTTCCCCATTCCCCACCTGCTTGTTTCCTGCAGGCAGTCAGCTGATACCAGCAGCTTGTAAGCCAGAACTTATGGTGTCATCAAGAGCCATACAGGAAGATCTTAACATCTCTCTCACTCCAAGAAAGGGACAAATAGTCAATAGCGCAGCCTAACCTCTCACATTTTGTCTGAATTATTCCTCTGCAATTTTTCTTTGTGCTGTTTTATCCCCTGCTGAAAGTTATATCCCCTTAGAGCACCCTAAACCACCCTTTCCCTGTGGGTGCACAACTGCTCTCAGATAACTTTTAGAGTCCAATTTTAAAAATTGTTTAGTCAAGCCATTCATACTTTGTCACTTTAATCTCTCCTTATAAATCATACCCTCGATCATCATCATTTTTCCTGTCCTTCCATGGCAGTCTATTCCTTCTTAGTTTCTATTCTCTTTAGCAAGCTGATAAAAGAAGATAGTAAATATTTGGATGTGTTCGACATTTTGCAAATTGTAGTAGCAGCAGCTTTGTTGTACTGTTCTGACTTATTATGTTGTTTACTCTGCCTGTTCACTGCATTCTTTTCCTTAAAATCTCACTAACCTTCCAGCAGGGAAAGGATAACCAGATAATCAAAATACGGAATACTAAAAAGGTCAACATAATACTGTACAATACCTGAGCTACTACAGTGTATTAGATATTAAAATTATTGTATCTCACACTTCTGAGAAGAGAGCAAGAGAGAAAAAGAGCAAAGGATGGAGCATTAATCCATTCAGGTGTCAAAGACTGCAATGAAAGAAGAGAAAGACATGTTCTGAATTACATATTGTTTTGTTTTGATTTGTTTTTTTCCCCTAAGGAAATGGATTTCCCCTTATCTGCTCTGAGCTAAATATTAGGAATAAAGCAGCCTTTCAAAAAGATCCTAATAGGGAAGAAAGTCTGGCCTGGAATAGAATGAGTTGGAAGACTCTACTACAAATAACCTAAGTGTTTACTCCAGCTATTGCATCCTTAAGATTCTGTTAATGTTCGTGCTGTTTATATGAGGATGATACATACACCAAAATGAGACACAGGAAGAAAAGACCTTTCTCACATAGGTTTTCAATTGCAATAGACAGGGCAATCAATGATGGAAGATGCTTTGTTACTCATGCTCAGGAACAAGGACTGTGAAGAAGTTGCTGAAATTCCTGCAGAGAGCTTCAACAGCACATACACAGTAGTTGCATTTGCATTAAATAATGGCTGAATAAAAAAATAAGCATTTCTAGAAATTAGTCAGCATTGGGATATTGCTTAATGTTGGATAATGTAACACCATGTCTTTGGGTAAGACAGTGGCAAAATTGAAGTTCTCCATGAAAAGCGTATCTGATGTTGCTTTTCTTTTCTTTTTTTTTAAAGGGAATAAATGTTACAGCACTTCCAAAATAAGAAGAAATCTGTTTTGCCACTTCAAACTGTTGTTGAAGTGTATAAACATCAAAAGAGAAAATCTCAAAACATTTCAGTGTTGTGATTACAGTTTTTTGTTACATCATATTTTTGTTCCAGAGAACAGAAAATATTTTTTAGCTGTTGAAACACATACAAAAAATCAATTTTTAAGATGTTTCCAGAAGAGAATTTATCCACAGCTTTTTGGACAATAAGTTCTAAGTAAAAAGAATTAACGATTCTTTCAATAGAACATATTCTGGTTTATCTGTCCTGCTGCAAGAGGGGTATAACGGCATATGCGTTACATACATGTTTCTTTTTACAGCCCTGCCCCTCGTTTACATTGTTTGCAAGGTCAAAAATGATATAAACACAAAGTTTTAACTACATTTATGCGGGTTGGCAAGGTAAGTGACAGCTATCAGGCTGCAAGGGAACTGCTGAATGAGGATGAATTTAGTCCTTTGGCTGTACATCTGTTACAGACTGAAAGCTTTGAACTGGAAGATGGAAAGGCAGCAGCAGCAAACCAGGACTTCATTCATCAATTAAATTCATTTTTCATAGTAGCGTAATGAATATCCAAGGGAGTGTTTAATGCCAAGCATAGGAAATAAAGGGGAGCAAACTTACACTTCAGAATGAGGATCCTGAGGAGCTTTCTGCAAGCTGGAGAGATTGCTGTTTTCTTGCCGAACAATCCATCCTTCACATGAGAATGCATCTATTTCTGTAAGAAAAGAGAGGTCACTACGTTACAATATGAACAAAGAACAAACTTGTCTGAAGTTTGGCTCTTTAACATTCAGCCTAGTATTTTATCTGTTCTTTTCAAACAAGTCAGCAAAGGCCAATACAGCCATCGCTCAAAATGTGGGTTAGGGAATAAAAAAAGGAGCCACTCTGTGCTAAGAACTGACTCTCTCAGTTCCCTTAAGCTATCACAAGTCAGGTACTAGCTTTTATTTCATACAAATACCAAGCAGCAAAACACAACTTGGACATATCAGCTCGGGTTTGCAATGTTGTACAGCCCTGTTTACGTGGGTTAGACCTGTTGTAATAATTCCTGCCCCTCAGGGGCTGCTCTGAAACAGCACCACAGGAACATGACCATATTGTTTATGGACCCAACTTAGTTGTTGTTTGATGAGCTTGGTATTTATGTATTTCCAGTTCTCAGAGGATGTCACAGCTTGCATGTAGATGTACTATGAGATCCTTAAAAAGTGCCAGCCTAAGATGACTCACTAAGTGGTATACAGGATGTTGTTAGACTTCTCTAAACGGGGAAACTTTCTCTTCGCACAGTAATGTTGGTATCAATGCTGAGCAAATAGAAAATCATCACAGAAAATTATGTATTCAGCACTTTTTCTGCACTTGAGAAGCTGAAGACTTTTTAGAGTTTACTCATCGTTCAAAATGATTCACCAAAGATCTTTTACAATTATTTTTAGGTCCAAAATCAACAACATGTGAGCAGTTACTCAGAGCAACATGGAAATTATTTATGTTTACAATTTGTGAGTACCAGGACAACAGGATGTAACAAAAAGGAAATTTCAGCTCCATTTATATTCCGCCACATACTTCCTATTTAACCGTGGGCAAGCTGCAATCTTCCCTAAGCTTCTCTTCCTTCTCTGTATATTGCTTTGGGCCAAACTCCCTCTGGATAACTGACTGCAGAATTTGTTTTCTCTTTTAGGGTACATGTAAAAAATGTGTCACTTGGCAGCCTAGCAAGAAACTTACTTCAAGCTCTGAGGAACTGAACAGTTACCCTTTGTAAGGTAAACAGACCTCGTTTACTACATTAAAGCACATAAAAAAGAATTTATGCCAGATAATGCTGTCATACTAGTAGATACCCGACAGCACAATTACCAGGTGAAACAGGCACTTATGATATTGAGAAATGTTGACATAGCATGTGAGACGATCATTACGTAAGTGAATGTGGAATAAGATGGACTGCCATATGCTTTACTCCTCTTGTGGGTCTGTTAAGTTGGAAGAATACACTTGAAGTTCTTTTTCCTGAGTCAATACCAAATTACAGCATCCAAATCCAGTGTCTACAGAATTACTTACATTTTCTATTAATTACCATTTTAAAATAGTTTAAAAAAAGATTATAGCAATGGGCAGTTATGAAGTTTTTTTTTAAATGTGTACGTCATCATCAATAAAATGTCTAGAACAGATGGCAACAGTAGATGAAAGGCTAAAGGAAGCGGGGAAGAATATATTCAGATGACATAAATGGGTCCAAGAGACCTGATTTCTGAGGGGTTGCCCCCACTAGCACTTACGTTGGGCAGCATAGTCTAAGGACTGCTCCCCTCTCTGCTTCCTTACTATTCCACGCCACAAAAAACAGTCAGCTGACCTAAATCAGTGCCAACAGTCTCAGCTTAAGGTCAAACATTTCTTGGGACCTTCCTCAAGAGCACTATTGCCAAATAGAGGCGCGCAGGCAGCTGAGCTGTGCCGGTATGGCCTTCGTTACGATCCTCTGTCTTGATTACAGAGCAGTCCTGGATTCTTTCATCTCCTTTCTGGATCTCTGCCAAGATGCCGAGCGCTCTCCGTGAATGCCAGAAACACAAGCACTGACCGGGTTTTCAGCAATTTCTGCATGTGTTGCTTTCTAGCAATTACTTGAGTGGAGCATGCATCCAGCAACGCACTGGATGAGCAAACTAAGGCAAATTAACACTCTCCTGTCATCTGAGGAGTGGACAGTAATCCCAGCATCGCTTTGCCTGGAAATATTGTGTTCTTTCTCCAAGGCAAAGATTCATCAAGGGGTCTGGCAGGGCTGGGAAGCGGAGGGAGAAAAGGAAAAGGGAAGCTGGAGGACATATATCACCCAGTAGAAAAGTGAAACCACTGTACTGCAACTGAAAAAAAATCACACAGTGTTGTCCTAAAAGCTGGTTCCTCTCTAAATTTTTCTTCATTAGAATATTAAAAAAAGACAAAAGACGACATTATCATGATTTGTGTTTGCCTTTGATGCTTCATTTTATTTAAATCACTTTCCCCTTCACTTCTCGGATAATAGCTCATTAATAATTTCTTTTTGGAAATCATGGTTAAATAAAAGTGGAAACAGACACAATAAATTTCTAGATAAGTAACTTGAAAAGTTATAATCAATAAAATCCTGGGTGGCAATAATGTTACCATATTAAATTTACGGCATCTGTTTAAACAATACTTTCCTTCCTCCATTATTCTAAATGTTGCTTCAGGAGGTCTTTTTATAGACTATATTTTTTCTTTTATGGTGGGACTGTAAACAGGCAGTTAAACTAATATTTTGGTACGTTCAGCATGCTGGGCTCCATTTTATGGAGTCTTTCAACAAAAGCTCATTGCAACTTCAAATGCCCTCTTACAGCTTGAAAACGGGAACTGCAGAAATTTCCTTTCTACTATACCCAGGCTCGATGTTGCATAAAGACAGGTCATAGTGCTTCACACAGGACGTGTTAGCAGCATATAGGGGAAAAAACAGGAAAACGGTCTAAACAGAGACCTCGAGCAAAATTCCTGAGCAAAAGTATTTTAGTTTTATGCACAAGATGTAGGCCAAAATGAAAACCAGAGCACAGGGAAGCCTGCTTGTCCAAGAAACATAAGGTTAGACAAAAAATATAATTTAAAAAAAAAAACAACTAAAAAGTCATCTTCATCTTCACATACAGCAGACAACCTGCCCTTTGTTCCAGAAAAAGAAATGCTCAAAAGAGAAAGTTAAACACACATCAGGTTTCCAGGTGTGACCCTGTCCCTCTCTGTTGGACCAGGAACCATTGCACTCAGGTGTGTTTCTCTCCATGTCACCTGTCGGAACACCCCGGTTTAGCAGGAATAAAGCAGCAGCAAAGCCATAATCTCAGCCCAAAGAGGGGACGCTTCCTGCAGCATACGGCAGAACCGTTTCCCATTTGTCCCTTTCCATTGCTAATTCAGGCATACAAGGAGTTCAACATCATATAGGACACAAGGAGCATGCCCTGACCAAACCCTGACTCTTACGGCAAGACTTAAATGTGGACCAGGCACTAAGTCTGAATTTTATGTAGTAGAAAGGTACAGAGTAAAGATGAGGGTTATGAAGCCAGTGTCACAACTGGGGAAGCAGCAAAGCTGGCCATGTTGCAACGCACCCTGCAATGCAAGCCCTGTAGGAAAAGACAGAGCCTTAAGGAAGCACTGTGGCAGAACAGAAAACTGGGCCACTCTCTAGCTGAGCGATTTAACACAGAAATTATTCGTTTCCCACTCTAGAAGTTTCTTCAGGACTATGTAAACTATTCTGTCATCTGCATCCACTTCCTACTCATTTCCCTATAAAAAAATAAACTCTGAAACATGCAGAAGATATAGCCATAGGCATAAATAATTCTCTACATCGATTGCATTTAAACATTAACTTTTTTGTTTGGGATGGTATGCATAGGACTTTTTGGGGTACTACTTTGTGCAGGGGTCCAATCTTCCCTCTGTGTTTGTATAGCACTGAGCACAAAGAAGCCTTTCTGCATAACTGCAAGTAATAGTAATAATACAATAGGGATATGAGTAGGAAATGGCTTTGAGCAAGTGCTTTTCACTTTTTGGAAAAAAACAGCAGTGAAGAAAGGATGATTTCTCCTGAAAGAGAGTGGATACAGGCTTCTCACCCAGGGAAGCCATATTGCTGTTTTAAAAGATGCCAGCATCCTGAGCTTTGTTTCATCACCGCTCCGCTTAAAAGCCAGCTCTCCAAGCTGCGGCACTCCCAGGAACTCCCTGCCACTGTCACAGTTTTTGGGCAAGTGCAATGATTTGCTATCCAGGCTTTAACTGTCTCCTAAAAACGAAGAGCCAGGTATTTATGTTCCAAGTATCCAGCTTGTTGCAATCGGAAAAAAAATAAAAGGAAATGGAGGATATTAACTCTCTGTTTCTTATTTTTATTGTCTTTATCGATCAGGGGAATTAGTGTTAGGAAGGGAACTCTTCTGTAAAAGCTGTCTGGATTTCTCTGCATACGGGTGTCATCGTCTGTGTTCTGCCCCAGGTGGATGAGTTCTACAGGATTTAAAGGAAATTAAAAACCAAAAAAACAAAACCAAAGGATTTTTCATAAAATTAATAAGGCTCTGAAGAAGCAATGCTAAAATTTTATAGGGAAAGACTTTTTTCTGTAGAAAAATCAAAAAGCCCTCTTTTCATTGCCTTTAATCAACTTTGGATTAAAATTACTCATCAGCAATATTTCTTAAAATGTGAAAGAAACTAAACTGCTTGCTTGAGTTACCCTTCGGAAGAAGACTCTTCACCGTAACAGACACATATCAAAGCCTGGCTGGATTGTGGCTGTGCTTGTACAGGACAAAGAAAACCCACTCCTACAAGTGAGAGGGGAGCAGACCGTGCAGTGCAAGGAGAGCGCACAGGCTGACTGGGGGTGACTGCAGCTGGTGCAATAGCTCTGCAAGCTCGCGGGGCATCTTTTCACCACCCATCTCCGAGAGTTAGGCTTTCTGTATAATGCCACTTTATATAATATTCACTACCAAGGTTTCATATTAATGTGACTCGCCACCTGCAACTGCCTCATTACAAACCAAGCTCAGACGGGACTTCAGTAAGTGGAAAGCTACAGAGTTACGCTGGATCACAGTCTAAATAGTTTGGCTTTCCCCTCCCATCTTTTTCTATACTGACTAATTCAGCTAATTAGAAAATCCTGTTTCTAGCAGCTGATAGGTTGGAAAACAATGCATCAAACTCCCCCCCCCCCCCAATAACTGGGTCTTTCAATATTTTTAACAGAAGTTGACTGAAAAAAAATACAGATATTTGGCAGTTTTGAACAAAAAAGTCTCTTTTTAAAATTTTTAAAGCACAAAAGCATATGCATGTTTAAATCAGAACATTTTTCCTTACTTGGTACCCTACAGTTTCAGTGCTCTTTTGAAATACTTCTTCACACAATTAATTTGAGAGAGAGACAGAGAGTCAAGAGAAGATGTCATGAGAAAGAAAGGAGAAAAAAAAAATAACTAATGGGCTATTCATAATTTTGTAATTTGTTGTGGTTGTTGCAAATCTGAAACAAAAATCAATTTTCTTATTGACAGTCTTCTCTCTCCAAAATGTGTATATTCTGCTTTATTGCCAGCGGTTTGTCTATTGTGGGCTCTTGCATTGATTTTTCTTTTTTGGTAAGGATAAAAACCATTAATTTTTGGAAAACAGCATGAAATATTGCATAAAGCAGATAACATAAAACCAGGCCACATTCTGGGGACAAGGTTGGATTTCTGCAATATTTCTAAGTAGAAAAATTTACGCAGCTATCTAAAAGTATCTGAAGATCAAACAGAATCATTTATACAGTGGCTAGAAAGCTCTAATGAATTTGATAATAAGGGTCTTGGGAATTCGCATAGCCACATTTACATCGTAATGGTTACACTGACATTGTATTGGATGTGAAGGACCTGGTAAAATGATTGATGACAGATGTAACAAACTAGAGAGCTATCCCATGTTTCTGTCAAGCTCGCTTTCTGCTAGATAATAGTAACTTTTGACTAACGCCTCTAAGTACAGAATTTCTGCATATTGTGATCCCAGTGATTAAAACACTCAGTTGATTTTTTCATACTAGACTAAAAATATAGTTTTGTGCTTAAAACCTACTTAGTGATTTGAAAGTAAGATAGAAGTTCCGTTCCCTCAGCATATTTTAGCCTGCCTAGTTAACCTTATGCAAATTACCATAGGATTCGGTTATGCAGTGGGTTGCCTTCATCAGCCAAGGCCCTTTAAGAAATTCCCATTCTCTCTCCTTTTCTCCCCAGTCTTTCCTGTCAGGCTCTGTGGTGCACCCATATGGTCCTACATCCCATATGCATACAGACCTCTCTTACAGCCTCAACTCATGCTCAAATGTGCTTGAAAAGCACAGGAATTTTATTTTCATTATTTCCCATCGCTGTAGACAGCTTTTCCTTTCTGAAATACTTATCTTTCCTTAAAAGGAGTTACAAATAACAAAGATGCAGATAACTAAAACCCTTATTGGATTTGGCCGTAGAGTACCACAAGGCATAAAGACATCTATATTCCATTTACCATCTTTTATTTGTTCCTAAATGCATCTAGGAGGTTACATCCCCTATTAAACACAGTAAGAAGTGAACGTGGTAAAAACTGAGTCCTAATCACTTAAATAACATACCAAAAGAAAGCAGGAAGATTAAACAAAGCATAGTGAAACGCCTATTAAAGAATTCACATCCTCAAGCATTTGTTCCTACGCCTAAGCAATTTTTATTACATTTTGCTTGAGCTAGTAAGTAGTAGTGAAAATTACACAGCATCATACCCACGCATACCTCCTCTCCCCCATTCAGGGTAAAGTATTAATGAATTGTAGATTTTTTTTCTCATGACAAGCCTAATACTATTTGACCTGGCTACTTCTAGAAGTAACGGACTGAATACATCTCATTTCTGTCACGTCAGCAAAGCCTGACAGGGCATGAGTAGTTTTGAATATTCTCAATTTGAGCAGCAGGTGCAGCAATGCACATCACCACGGAAAGTCATCATCTCGTAAGCAGGGCAGTATTTCCCCTTATGTCAAAAGGGAGGGAAATGAAACCAGATTAACAGAGGACCTGAAGTATGAATAAGGGATCCCAGGCATAATACCATAGTAGTAAAAAAAGTAGGCAAGCATTTATTCTTAAAATATACTGAACATTGAAACACAAATATTGGTCCATCATCACATTAATGGCTGTCGTAACCACAGATTATCCATAACACTAACACTGCCTACCTACCAAGCACTACCTGAACACATAACGCTATATGACGCTATGAATAATGGAAAAAATATGACAGGAAACTAGACAGGCCTGACACCCAAAAAACAATTTCTATATTAATTTCCAGGGTAATTCTGCCCCTCACTCAAATTTGGCAGCTCAGTTTTTACTACAGAAGCATATAAATAATAAACAGCCTGTTTGAGCTTTCCTTACAATCATCCTGCCTCCCTCAAAAAAACAAAAACAAAAACAACCCAAAAAACCCATTTTGCAACAAAATGACACTTGACCTTGTCAGCTGGTGTGACACCAGCAACCTTCCTTCATTTGTCAGCCTCGCAGGTCTGCAAGAAATGCATGTCAGCAATCCAGGCCTATGTGCTACAACTATCAGAAAGATGATTTAGCCACACGTGATTAGTAAAGATCGATATTACTTTATAAAGAAGCCACCTACAGGTCCCCTCCAGCCAAGTGGAATTAAGAAATGTGCATTTTCGCAGAGCAGCAAGAACAGAAAGCTCTGCTCAGAAAAGCATTTTTGCTCATGCTCCATAACCAGACTTGATTGCCTGCCTCAATGCGCTCGGGGCACAGCAAGCCTTGCAGCTGAATGCTGTGTTGTGCATTGATGGTGTTTCCACAGTCGGTTCAGTGTCAGCTAAATGCTAAGAAGTACACAGATGTCCTTTTGTTTTCAAATTCAGCCTTGCAGCATATTTATAAACAGATGCTCAATATGTCTTTGTAGGGATAAATGTTCTGGTATAGGGTGAGACTCTATACTACCCTGGGCAGAGGGGTCAGAATATAAAAGCCTCTGCAACAATTCATCTCTCAGATTAACACGAAACAGCACAAGGGTGATTTCCACAGTGAGGATCTAGCTAGGCACCAACAAAAGTCAGTGGAAGTTTGTTGTTGGCATAAATGAATGCAGAATGACGTCCTCAGGCTCCCAGTCTTGCAATACAAAAAGCAACCTGAACCAGAGAAACACCCTGGCGCAGATTCAAGGATGTATCTTCAAGTTAAGCATTCGCATCTGCTTTGCTGTGTTGAATTAGTGTGTTCTTTGCAGTCTTGAGCCTGAATTGTCACGATGGCATATGCAGAGCCAAGCTATGGCTGACCCCGTATGAAGCTGGACAGAAAAGGGAAGAACAGAAACGTACCCAGAGACACCACCACTTTCCAGCTGAAATGCTGCAGAAGTTAGCCAAGGGCCCACACAACACACAAATCCTTCTCAAAACAAGGTTGGGAAGAGGCGCTTGTAGAAGACAAGGAGAGCCTACGCAGTGGTTTCCCAACCAGACACCGATGTCACAGAAACAGTTGTTTTCTCTTCAACATTGACTATTCCCAATGAGGTGGGAACCTACACAGAAAACCTCTATGCAGTTCCCAAGTAGAAATCAAAGCATCACATTAACAGCCTGTAGCCAGGCCGGTCTCCTAAATATATTCCCATCAAACTTCCTTTGATATGAAGCGAGATCAGTCGGCCGCATAAGCTTGGAAAGAGAAGGTATAAACAAGAATGAAAGAAAAAAAAAGGCTAATAATTATACTTTAAAGTTTATAACTATCTATCTCTATATTCAGAAAAAAGTATGCTTGTAAGACCTGGACAGCTCAAGGGGTCTTTTATATGCAGATTATAGGTTCAAAGCCAATTTCTGTTAATAGCCACTTAAAAGTTCATTTCCATTCAAAAGCCATTAGGTATCATATGCATGTACAAGCTTTGACACAAAATTAGTTGCAGAGGTGAAAATTATCTTGGAAATATCTACAAGAAAAAGACTGACACTACATTGTTCATAAGTAGGTAATTCAAACTATGACCCAACTTTATCATCTTCTGGGTAGAGTGCTGTGTGACAAGATTCTTCTGATGCTATGGAGATGAAAATAAATGAAAGCTACTAAGGATTGTTTTATTAAATTAAACTTTATTATATAATGTTCTAGGTATATGAAAAATTTAAACATTATTATA
The DNA here is from genome assembly GCF_018139145.2 of Gymnogyps californianus. Classification (NCBI taxonomy): domain Eukaryota; kingdom Metazoa; phylum Chordata; class Aves; order Accipitriformes; family Cathartidae; genus Gymnogyps; species Gymnogyps californianus. The sequence continues at coordinate 5,141,924 of NC_059493.1, read as the reverse complement.
TATTTAAACATTGTATGCACACAAGATCATATTGAATTACCAGAAGTGATCATTATTGTGCTTGCCTCTTCTGGACAATCAACGGGTTATAAAATTCAATAGGAAGCGTCTTCTTATCCCTACGTGGAACATTCTGGAATGCTAACCATATAACCTTCATTAGGGAAGAAAGCATGCCTGACGAAGTCCAAGAGGCATGCTGACTTCTTTCAGACTTCAGAAATGCAAAATCAGCAGCTCTATCTAATCTGCCATTTGGGCTGTAATCTGTTCAGAGAGAAACCTATTTGCCATATGTTGATTTATTTTTAGCCATACAAAAATCATTACGAAAATGAGCATGGCAGAAATCCTCTGCTGTAAAGAATGGTAGTCACATTGAAGGCAGGACTAAAACACATATACTCTGTGTTTAGGTCCATTAGACTTCAGTATGATGGCAGAGCGATTACTTAGTATCAGTAGGGATCCAGAAATCATTTGCTAGAGCTGTGATTTATACTTCTCCCAAAAGCCGGCAATGCAGATGATGATGGTCTAATGCAAAGAGGGGCAGATTTCGGAGTTGGGGATTCTAGTCCCGGCAGTTTTACTTATTTGTGGGCAATGACGTTGTTCTGTGACATGCTTTGAGAACTATGTTAAAGAAAAAAGAAAGGAAAAAAAAAAAGGATGTAAAAGCTAGCTACATAAAACCCATGAGTTCCCCTGGACTGCCATCGTTCCTGTCCATTCTGTGTTTAATGTGCTGGTTATAGCCAGCCCACGTTCCACCTCCTATCGTATTCATGAAAGCCTTTTACTGTCTGAGATACAGCTATATGTATAAGACAATTTATGACTTAAGGAACCAGCTGCTACTCACAAGCTGAGTTATCAAAATGTTGCAGCAAATTCCTTTGTTCCATTCCAGGAACAGGGCTGTTTGGAAGATCATGATTTTTTTTGAGGCGTTGGGCATGAAACAGAGCACTTCTGTTGAGTTCAAGGATTGAGCAAGTGGAGGTGCCTACATTCAGTTCTACATATACAGGAAACACCTTTAGGACACTTCCAAACTAGCCTAGGAGAAGCTTTAACTACATTCTGTTCCAGCAGTAAATAGGGACAATATGAAGCAGGAGTCTCAAAAATTAAACATTTTAAAATAAAGAGACCTAGATAATGTGTATGCAAGAGTTGAGAGATGGCCCAGAACCTTACTAGATGCATAATAGTAGCTTTTAGCATATCCTGTGAAATCAAAGTAGTCCAGAGAAAGTAAGAAACAGTGTTGTTGCAGTATCTTAAAAAGGTTAAGTGGGATGATCTTGTCAGTCTGGGCAATAGGTATTAGAATAGCTAATAAGAGATTTGATTTAAAAAGGTAATATTCTAAATGTCAATCACATCCAGTTATGGAATATAGGCCTCATCAATCAATGCGCTGTTTTTACAGCATTATATGAACGGATGACAAAAGCAAAATGTTGATATAATCTACACAGACATTGGTAATAAATTTGGCACTGCACGACCACTTCATAAATTAGAAAGACACACATTAAATAGATTTTTTTTTTTTTTTTTTAAATATAAAGAGGCCTCACACTAACAGAGAGATGTGCAAACAACAACTTCTTGTCAAATGTTTGTGTTTCCGGCAGAATACTGTAGCGATTTGCTCACTGTCCCGTGCTAGTTAGCTTCTTTATTAATGGCTTGGAATAGACATAAGTGACCATCATACTGACAAAGATGAAACGAGAGTTAGAGAAGTAGTTCCTGACAGAAGACAGGAGATGAGTATGAAATTAAGGAAAACAATGGAATAAATCAATGGAAATGCGATTTTAGTTTCCTGCTTGTGCCTTGGGGGCACGTTTCACATTTACGTGAAAATACTTTCAACAACAGGATCAAGATCTGGATTTTCCCAAAGCTCAGAACGGTTCTTCCAACACTGTACTTAGCCACAAACAGGTGAGTGAACCTGACGTAAGGAACTTATACCGGGGGAATGTTTTTTGTGGCTGCTCAGCACAGACGGGTCATGTGGCTCTCTAGCCTTCTGTATCTCTAAATTATTAATACAGCTTGTGCTGCCTGTTTTCTGTCAATAATTGGGGCCCAAGCTAAGAAAGGATAGTTAATTCCATTACACGAGAAATGCCAAAAAATGCTAATTATTATTTTAAGTTTCTCTCTGAATAAACTTTATTAATGGTTTCTTCCTCTGCATGCAAATTTCAACAACTCTCACACCATAATTAAATTAGCATTGTTTGCGCTTTAGAGTATTTAAAGTCTGAAATTACAGGCAATAACTATAAAATAGAGTGATAATTAATGATAATAACTCATTCCTGCAGAAACTGGGCTGAGGCTTAGCAGTTACGACACTTTTTATTCCCAACAGCTACTTTATGGTACTTGAAATTACTTAGTAATTCTCCTAAGCTAATTTTTATTACCATGCAAAACTTTCAGTAGTACAGGGGCAGGTTATTTGTGTTCACATTTAGATTGCTAGAGTTTTAGATCATATCTGACTGCTTTCTCTGTGGCACTCAAATATATCACAGAAGTGGATTTGACTATAAGCAGACGCCTTGTCCAGTCGCTAAAGACCTTGGACTGAGGCTTCATGCTATGTTATGTGCTGTTCCTGGCTCAGCCGCTACGTACACATGATGCTGGAGAAGACCCTCTGTGGTCTCGGTAGACCCTTTGTCCTGCGATAGCTCTGGCCATTTCTTCACTGAAGAAAACTTCTCACACAGCTTTGGCCAACAACAACAAAAGTCTATGGGAAGTATGAGCCTAAATTCTCCTTGTAAGAGCTGGTACAGCATCTAAATCTTCAGAAGTTTTTTGTGTTTTAGCATGGAACAAAGCTTTAAATCATGGAGACTACAGTAAAATTGCTTTTGCTTTTTAAAAAATGGGGCCTCATACACCACAAAGTCGAGGGCAAGAGATCAGCATGGCAGCAGCAGCAGCTGAGGGATGACTAGAGACACTCAAGAAAAAAAAAAAACAAACAAAAAAACTATTAACTCTCCAAACTCCAGATTCCCAAAAATCACAGGACTGAAAAGATTCTGAATGATCTGTTTATCTGTTTTGATAGAGATCTGATATGTTTTAAGCTTCTGTATATACAAATAGTAAAGAAGAAGTTACACATTGAAAAGACAAGAAATATTAACCATCAGTGTGTCTATGCTTTCTAGCTCTAGGTTTATGAAGTCAATATAGAATTGCACACTCTCTCAGATGCAGCTATAGCCTTCAGAAATAAGCAAATCCGTCACTCAAAATGAGTGCCAACTACCTGGAAAGGTGGAATTAGTTTATCCGAGACCTAGATCAAAACTTTTACTCAGAGAATTCTCTCCAAAATATTTTTCTATTTCAAGTTCCAAGGCTGCAGCTGCTAATGAGACCCTCATACGAGATGGGACTCTCAGCTGATGTAACTCCATGGAGTTTCAAGCGAGTGAGTTTGAAAGGACTACAATGAGCTGGTCTGCCACACTACACAAATTGATACAGAAACACCCAAATACCACTACTACTAGCACTACTTTCTATTCCCATCTGTTGATCTGAGAACTGCTCTCTATAGGATTTCCACGTATGCTGTTTTGCAGTACAAGAACTTAACTTTTGTTCATGTGCGCACACAGTCCTTGTATGTGCATTAAGTGAGAATGAAGTGCCACCCATCAACCCAACTACTGCAGGCAGCTAAGCACACTGAAGGAGAGCAGGCTAACCACCTGCATTTATGAAAGGCAGCAAAGTGTGACCAAAAGTTCTTGAAATCTCAAGGATCAGTTCTGATACATGTCAGTGCGATTTGTATGACATGAGGTGAGACAGGTCCACCCTGCCTTGTAAATGACTAATAGACAGGCACTGAAGAATTTGTAGTCCAAACAGACAAGATCGATACAGTGTGAGACTCGCCTGTTGAAAAGTAAGGAGAGCTAATTGCTAATATTACAGCCCAGAGGCAGGGTAGAAAAGCTGAAGTCGCTGGACCCGCACTCCTCAATAGCTATTCAGTTAGCCAGGAATCTATGCTACTTTTTCTATACAAGAAGGATTTAAATCCAATTAGACTCCCCATTTTGTTGGCAATGCCTGTCTATGTATTTACATCACACTCCTTACTGTGGTATCTCAGCATCTGTTCCAGGAAATCTTTCTGAGCACAGCTAGGTCACTCTGTGTCCATCCAGTCAATTATTTTAGGAGTGGTTAGAGATTTCCACTTTTGCAAAAGTAGTTTCTTGGCAACTAATAGAGCTCTGAGGAGACATCCCTCTTGATTAGAGCATAGATCTTTACTCTGACACCCCTGAACTTTTTATGGTTGGTTGGAAGTTCTGCAGGCACAGAAGAGAGAAAAAATTCCAACCTTTATCCGCTGACAAATGAACATTTAGCTGCTGCTGCCACCTTGCTTCTCAGCTGGACACAAAAAATGTATTGGTCAACTAGACACCATTCATGCCTTTCCCTTGCTTGGAGTGAAGACATCCATGCAAGGAATACAAAACAGCCCCAAGCACTTCACACTCACTTTGCCCTAGTATGAGTGATTTGTACAAGCACAGGGTTAACAGACCCCTTAGTGCCCTTTGGCATCAGAAAGAGCAATTTCTCTTCATCTTGTAAGAAACATCTGGGATACTGCAGAACAGCTGCTCTTAGACCTGAGCATTTGCTCTCTCCCAGGAGCACAGCTGGGTTGAAATGGTGACTCAGTGGTTATTGATCCCAGCTTCCTCCAGCCATCCATTACTTCCCACTTACCAAATCCGACTTTGATTTGCTACATTTGTGTAACATGCGAGGCATTTTTCAGTCAAGTATCTGGACTAACAGACCTGGTATTTAAGTCTCTTTCAGCTAATCCAGCTCATTTAGACTGGAATGGCTTTAAAGAAAGAGCAGTTAAACAATAGGCACTTGACCAAACATCTCAGGTAGGGAAAGCCTAAGACATCCTGGAGGTGCGTAAAGGGCCTTAATCTCTTCAGCCAACACATCTGCAGCTAGACAAAGCAGTGTGAATAAACCTACCACGTACTCTCACTCATTCCTGCTTTCTTCCTCTGCTAATGGAAATTCGCATCAGTCCCTTAGTACAGAATCCTCTCACAAGCATCAGTTGAACTGTACCACTTTGTATGACAAAGGAGAACTTGTGACTAAGTCAGCTCTCCCCTATGTATACGTAAAGATCTTCCAGAAAGGCAGCATCCTCTCCCCAAACTATGCTGCAAACGCTGGTTTGCTCAAAATACAGGGCTGGATCCAAAACTTCTGGCTCTTACTGTAGGCCTAATGCCTATAAAATGCAGGCAATTTCCAGATTATTTCCTGTGTGCAGCTGCTGAAGGTGTTGAGCTGGCAGAGTAGGAAATATATGTGTTGTTTATTTGCAAAGCAGGTACAGCATGAGCATCACTGGTCCCAGCTTTCTCCTGCTGCGCCCGCCAACGTATTGTACCTCATCCATGCCTGGGCTAAATTCCAGCCAGTGATGGGAGAATGAATGGGGCTGCATCCTATTATCAGTCCTTGGAGCCATACAATCCCCTCAGTTTATGAGCTGTAAAATATGTACTTCTGCCTAGTGGCTTCCTAGGGCAAGCATCTTCAGCACTGAAATCAGTAGAGCTTTGCCAAGGTACACTGCTGAGTGCGTAGGATGCCGTAGAGGAGCTGCAGGGCTGGTAACGGGACACAAACAACCCAGACAACTCCTCTGTAAATAGGGCTGAATGGGAAACAGATTTCCTGGCATTATTTCTGTTCATCAGATTGGAATGATGAGGGGATTTTTTTTTTTTTTAACTGTCCAACTAAAAATTTGATGCAGGGCAATCGTAGACATTATTATTTATTATACATTCTAAACATTCAAAAGATTTCCAAACTTCTAAAAAATACATAAATGCTGTTTCACTCATCAAATCTATAGTATATCCCTAACATTGGATGAATTTTTATCTTCTAGCATTCTCCTCTTCAAACCTTTGAAAATTTTATACTGTTTCTACATATACATTACCAGTTCACTGTACAGAAATCAAACTCCAGATCAGAAGAAAAGAAACCAAGTATCTGTCTTCAGTTTCATTAGGGCAGAGAATGGACCTCTTCTCCCTTTTCAGAGATGGTGAGGGGAAATGACATTAACAAACCTATTCATTTTTCCACCTCCTTATCCCACAATAAACAAAAGAAATATGGCAGAGCATGACTTTCCCACCACCTCAGCCTGGAGGAACATTTACTAATTTATTGGCAGTTGAAGGGGAAAGAAATAAGAAGCTGGAAAGTAGAGATACAAAGTCTGTCCATACCAATGTTTCTCCAGCTTGTCAGTCTCAGAAGAACAAGTTTTGGGCCAAAGCACGAGCTAGTGTGAAGTGATGTAGTTCCAGAGACTTCACTGGGCAGTGAACCAGTTTCTACTAGTTGAGCTTTTGGAAAACTATGAGTTGCCCAGATGCAACCCTCACATAAGGAAGAGTGGCACTTTGAACTACCTGAGAATTTGTCTTACAGCACCTAAGTACAAATTTTGTCTTTTCCAGCAGGAGCTGTGAGGGCAGAAGTCATTGTTAGAAATATCGTTGAAAATTGTTTCCTAACAGTGGTGGCTGGAGGTCCCATGCAAAATCTAAGCTCCAGTTCAGTAAACATTGTACACGCTGACATGAACAGCTGTCACTGGTCTAATATATACTTTGGTATTTTAACAGACAGGCTGGAGAAACAGAGATGAATTAACATGCCAAGGTCATGTAAAGAGGAGCTGATGGAAGCAGGGATATATCCAAGTCTCCTGACTGCCAATCTGATAGCCCGGCCACTTACGCACCTGCCTCCCCGGTTTGGGAGTCCAGCCACTCAGCCAAACATCTAATGCATACAGCAAACATTGTGCATTCAACGTGATAACTCTGGAATTAATTTCCATGCTTCCCAATCAGGGTTCAAGCACCAAAAGAAACTCAAAACAATCTAACATCTAAGCTCCTCCTTCTTTCTATACTAAATGGTATCAGGAAGGCTTCATAACTAAAAGATTCTCCAGCTTCCTAGTTTCTATGTATAAAGCATGTTATAAATATTCATTTTCAAGGAAGCTGCCTCCTACAAGTAAGTATGAATTCCCCTTTTTAAAATGAAGAGCTTCCTTCTTTCCATTAAAAACAAAAAAATCAAGCAAACAAAAATGACAAAAATTACAGCACAGTGATGGATTACCTGAAGCACAGCTGCACACACTGTGCTCCTACAAAAGATTTACCAAGTTGGCTATTAATTCCAAGAAATCGCAACAAAAGTTGGAAGTGTATTTCTTTGAATGGGAAACCTATACTCAGGCACAGCAAGCAGAAAATTGGCTGACACAGCAGCAGCAGTTGAATGTAATGGGTTACCCATATGGGCTCCTTAATCTCAAAACCAAAGCTAAAATTGCTTCATCCAGTTTCTGCTGCATTTTCTTTTCATTCCAGGAAACATCAGGCCCGCTCCATTTCTTCTCCTGACCTTCCCCCCCCCCCCCCCCCCCTTTTTTTTTTAGGAGACTTGCTTCTGTGCGTTGAGATTTTTCAACCCTTCCTTAGCATATACCACTGTGAAATATGCTCGATATTTAAAAAGTACACTGAATTCTGAAATTAAACTTAACAGCAGTCTACCTCTATATGGAATAGAAAATGGTTACTTATCTATTAGAATGCTATATTCAGAGATTACATGGTTATGACCAGCAGATTCTTCTTCTTTCCTTCCTCCTTCATAGCTATGATCAGTTTCATTACTGCAAGAAAACCTCGATGTGCAGAGAAAAATGTCCCCCCCTATACATTTACTGTTTGCATTCTAGTTGGGCCATCTCTCACTTTAAGCCGCAGATCGCACTTTCTGCTCTGGTGTCTCAATACAGCTTGCAGCTCCTCTGCGCAGCAAAGAGCGCTTCACTGGGGCTGGTCTGGGAATGAATTTCAAACAGTTTGTTCACAAAATCCCATGGGAACTGAGGACTGCAATAACCTCGGCATCTGTTGCTCCAAGTAAAAGGTATGCTTTTTTGACCTTGCTTTTTAAAAAAAAAAAAAAAAAGGAAAACAAAAAAACCTAAAAGCAAAGCAATGACATAAAAACATGAACAGAAAACACATTGCTGTGTGTGTACATCACTGCTTTTAGGGAGAAGCTCGGAGAAGCAACCTCACAACAGAGCTGTCAGTGATCCTAAATATACCATCGAAATGCACTCAAATACTGCAATGAGAAGTACAACAAAAGCTGTATAGAAATACTCAACTCTCTCACAGCTCTTACTCTGGGTACAGATTAAAGAAAAATACCACTCCGCCAGGATGATTGATTACAATTTCATTTGGTAATGAGAAGTCTTCTAATAATTATGTTTTGCCAAGAAGTGCGCAATTTCCCCTTCTGAAAGCCTGGTTTCTGTACAGAATACAGAGAAAGTAGAAGAGAGGAGGCTAACATCTGTTTAATTTATAACACTGCTGCCTGTAATAGCCTTACAACCATTCATAATTTAAGTTTCCTTCATAAAATGCCAAAAATTTTTGTTTAGCATGCTATTTATTTGCTAACAGGACATCAGTGCCCTGTTTGTTCACCTAGCACAGTACCTCCCTTCACCACTAGATGCTAATAAGACACCCACTGCAGCACTAAAGAAATACCAAAGTTACAGAACAACTGTTTCTACTTGTATTTTACATGAGATTGATTCAACTGACTCCAGTTACATTGCTTAAGCCACTATTCACATTCCTCAGACAAAGTCTAAGATTATTTAAAGCTTTAATGTTGTCATTAGATTACTAGGGCTCCTGTATTAAAGAACAGGCAGCTGCTGGACTACCTACCAGTATCTCCGCAGCTACCAAACTTCCAGGACAATGTTAGTGTCACACTTTCCCCTTTGAAAATAGGGCAATTTATACACACTGCAGAATGGTGCAAATATCTACAGGAAACGCAAAAGAATGCGGACCAAAAGTTTCTTTGCAGGAAAAACTGCAGCCTTTATATAAACAGAACGCTACACATGTAGAGCCAGCTTTGAGTCTAATGATGCTCAAGAGCTGGGCTGTTTTTCTGCTGTTGTCAGGAGAACCCAGTGCTGTGTGTGGGACTAATTCAGGGATCCTTCCTTGCGCAGAGCTCTATACCCTGAGCTGGTGCCTGAGCATCAGCAGCATGTCCTTATAGTTCTTGCTGTTTGATCACGATCTCAAACTTGTCGGGGAGTGATTCATCACCTGCTCCGTCCCCAGGCAAGAGTCTGAATGTTCTGCTTATTAATAGCTAGACCAAAATGAACTCAAGTTAAAAAAAAAAAAAAAAAAGGGGTAGAAAAAAAATCCCAATCCACAACCCTTCAAGAAATCAAGCTAAAGAGACTTAGCTTCATTACCTGTGCTCTCTACAGCTTCCCTAGTAAAAGGCTGCGCTGATTCATCCTGAAAAGGATGGCGAGACTGATCCACAAAACTTTTAACCCATTCCTTTGCCACCGGAGATATTAGCAGCCACAGAAAGATGTCCGAGGCATTTGGTTCCTCGTCAAACAAGACATCTTACTCTGCAGTAACCGTCAAAGCATTAGGGAGCAGTTCTGAGAGGTAGTGGTGATGCACAAACTCCAGGAGGAGGACAGTCCATGGAGATTTAATGCTGTGCAGCCACTGAAAACGTGGGAAGGCAATTATAGCTCCTGCAAATTACACTGAGAACATCAATAGATCAAGGCAGTGATCCAGCAAAGCACTTAAGCACATGCTTAACTTTAAGAGATCACTCCTCCCAGGCCTGATTCTGCACCATTTTAGAGGAACAGCAAAAATCCCACCAAAGGAAAGTTCTTTGCACTGCTCATACAAGCAACAAGGCACATCAGCTGATTTACAGTAAAAAAAGACTGTCAGAACAGTCTCAAAGTTGTTTTACAGTTCAGCCTGCAAATTTCTCATCCTGAAGAAGAATCAACAGAAAACTACTGACCACGGCAGCACATCAAATGACTACAGTAACTGTAGTTTCTAATTAGCATAGGGCACTTGCTAGAGCAGTTAAGTAACTCTTAAACAAGAGAGATGTGTGATATTAACAACAACGCTCTGGTTTTGCATGCATATACTTTTGCTGAAGATATCAAAGTGCTCCAAATAAGTTAAGCTTCATAATTCATTTAGCAAATTCTGGTGCAAGTATACCACTGTCTCCCTGTGTCTGTTGAAATGCATGATGGATGGTTTCTGAGAATTTAAGCATTTTGAAGCGTAATTTCTTGTAGTCAAGTTTATTTATAGGATCAACACTAAAAGCAGACACAGACAAAGTATAAATAGCACAAATTTAAGCAATGGGATCTTCTGAAAGGAAAAGAGTGGAGAGGGAAAAGGTGTTGATCTTGTATTGAATTTCAGTGGGATCTAAATACCAATTTAGGCATCCTCAGAAATTCCAGCCTAATTTTTCTAATTCTGTCCTCCTCTATTAATAAATTATCCATATGAAGATTCCATTTTTAAGCATTTTCTGTGATTCAAAATTGCTCAACATGATTTATTACATACATCTCTGATTACCAATTGCTCATAGTTGTTTGTTGCCATCGTTACTTTGAGCAGTGACAATGTGCAATTTGTTGCCTTAGTTGTGATCTTACAGCCAAATCAGGGAACGGAAGAAAATTGAGCAAGTCTGGAATTAATTATGTAAGATGAAAAATCTTTTGTAACATGAACACCTTGGTGCAGGTTCACTTCATACTAACACTTTCAGTATTAATACATCAAGCAGAATTTTGGTCCTCTGAAACTTGGAATTTGGCTCAGGATTAGATCTTAGAAGACAGGTATTCAGTCTCTGCCTCTGCCTTTCTGAGCCTGCACACGACACAGACTAGGGCTGATCCTGTTCCTCACAGTCTCTAAAAATGCTGCTTCCTACTCCTCATCTTTTCCCTGTTTCATTTGCTTAGATAACAGATGCTTCCAGGAGGTAATTATTTCTACTGAAGGCACAGCAGACCTCTAATCTTGGTTAGGCAACTAAGCATTTTTAAATTAAGTATAAATAATAAGGTTTGGATTCAGAATAGTGTTCCTGTGGTCAGAGCTGGCCAGTATTCTTCTGACAGAAGAGCTTTCTTCTACAGAACATCAATAAAAGCAAAGACAGCCTATGCAAATACACTGCTTTCATTGAAATCATGTGAGAAATTAATAACTGCAGCAGAAAAATAACATTTTAAATCATTCGAAGCATCAGAACATTGAAGTCAAAAGGCACTCATTTCATCTTACCATAACAAAACCGTTTGATAAGGTCAAAAATTCCAAATGAGGGATAAGCAATTTGAAAATTATCTCTGAAAAAAATCCAATTTTAGAGATGCTCTAATTAACGCACAAGGAATTATTTTTCTGGCTTGACATGCTGCAATCACCTCTACCATCTCAAAATCATGAGACAAGGTCTAAGTGTAGACACTATAAAATAAAGGTCTAATTAAGTTTTTTTCCAGACAGCAGAGGTGGCAACTCTGGAGCACAGGCACTAGGTTAAAGTAGGATAAACAACTTTGCAAAGCCACTAAGTAACTCTTGCCAAAACAGTGCCAACAGCCAAGACTCCTTTCTCCTGCCATCCCTCCCCAATTCCAACCCTTCCAGACAACTGCTTCATTAAATTGTGAGATTAGAGTACTGAATAGCTTCTCAAATAAAGACAATATTTTCAGTCTATATGTATAACATCAAAGTAGAAAAAAACCCAGAATCAGACTCTCCTTTGGCAAGCAATTAATAGAAGAGATGTGATGTTAGGTTGAAGAGCAGAAAGCTGTCCTCCCTGGAAGCTAACCAGTTAGAGATGTAGGTAGCGCATCCACGTGAGACTAGTGGGCTATAACATTTTGCTGGCACCGGCCAATTCATAATTGCTACTGGGCTCTTAATCAACGTTCTACTGCCACCAGCATAAGATAACTTCATCCATGTCCTTGTCAAACTGCAGAACATTCAGGTTATAAAATACAGACATACATATAGACTTTATTTTCTCCTTGGAGAATTTATGTACCATTACATTCCATTATATTTTTTTCAGCTGAACATTTAAATGATGTTGAATCAGTGATCACTAAACCAAGCCCCTTTTTATTCAGCAAGGTTAGGATCTTTGACCCCCAAATGCCTCTAACTATAAGACAAATCCTTTTATAATACTGATAAATTATTACTCTTCCGCCTTGACTTTTAATTAAATATTTGGAGTCAGCAGCTGTCGAATCGTAACTCCCATACCAGCTACAATTTCTAAGTTCTGTACATGACATTATAGCTTTCAAACATGAGAAGCCAAACATCCTGAAAATGAAACACGCTCATTATTATGCCCATTTGTGATTGAAGAAATGGCTTTTTTTATTTCATTTTCTGTCCAGAAGGGGATGATCAATGGAACGCATCAATTCATGACAATGCTATAATGCATTTTTGAAATGTTGCTGATATTCTGAAACAAACACTTTTCAATTTATAAATTTTCTGCAAAATACTTTCTTTCAGCTATCCATTAATCAAAAGTAAACCGTAGCAGAAGTTTGCTGTGCTGCCATTTTTAACAGTTTCACACACTCTCAGGTTTTTTAGGCAAAGAAACAATACTTGGAATGACAGCACATACTGGAGTGTCAGCAGGACATCAGAGAGAATCTAGCTCACGGGCTTCTCTGGCAAAGCTCCTGCTCTCTCCAAAGTCCCACAGGGATTGTTGATCAAATCAGGCATTGGAGCCTCCGCTTCACACAGCAGTAAAATTCAAACCATTCTATGATTCTAAAGGTACGGAAGGAAAGACAGGAGAAGTCGCTTTTAAAAATTAAGTTTTAAGCAATTATAAAGTCAAATTTTCAGTGGGGAAAGAGAGGCTTGTTATTACCACATGAAAAGATGAATTTCTTTACACTAACTTGGGTTTGTTGCATAAACTGGAAAACAATTCTACCTTTACTAGGTTTATAATAGACTAACTATAATTTGTGAATTAAAATGCTAAAACTGCCCCCACGTCAAGTTAGACAAAATTGTGCATACTGGATAAGCAGTGACAAATATCTAAACATGTCACTGTCCTCTTTCTGCTTTGCTGCACATGTAGAGGATGAGTTCTTTTTCACAGGACAATTTCCTCTTCCACCACTCTTTTCATGGGCTTTTTACTGTGGAGCATTTGGAGTCTTCTACTGAGAAACTACCAATAGCTTAGCAAATGCTGTCTGATCAGGGATTAATTTTTTTTGATTGTGACCACTCACACCAGGGTTTTAACTGCAAACGTATATACTTGTAAACCACCAACTTTATACAAACCACAACAGCAACAGCTTAGTTGCAAAATAAGAGCTAACCTGTCTAGTGAGAAAGGTCAACTAGTAAGATATAGCAGCAAACTGGGATGTCCTCTCAGCTGGTGAAGATACTTTAGTGCAATTGTTCTTTGCACATTATTAAAGATGATACGGGTGTTAATTCCATTTACCTGTGACTAATAACACTAGGAAATGAAATCCCTTGAAAACAATTATGTCTCAAAAAAAAAAAAGTACTTTAGACAGTAAAACAAAGGACAGAACAGCACACTTCACCTCCTAAATGAGTCAGAGTGTCATTTAAGTGCAGAACAATCTATTAATCTTAACTCTTAGAATAAGAAAAAAAACCACATAGTTTGCTTGGTTAATCAAAATCTAGAGCTACAGAGAAAATGTTTGTCATCTGTTCTACTGCAGTTTCTTTAAAAATTCAGTAGGTAAGTTGTAATTGTAGAACATGCATCTAATCATCATAATCTACATATCTTAGTGTCTTTTCCTGAAGGCTACTCACAATACCTTAAACACTCTTAAACATTACTGAAGTCAGCCAAATGCTTTTGATGCAGAATATCCCCAAGCCTCCCAGAACGATCCAGTAGTAAGACCAGAACCAAGAAGGAACAACTTCCCTATGGGATTGGAAGAAAACGGCTTATAAACCAACTTGACGTGGATTTTCAAACACTGTTCTGCTCAGTAAGGCATTGATTCACAGATGAAAATTCTTGTTTTCCAGAACAACTAAGTACAGTACATAACTACCTAAGTCATATTCATTCTCCAGAAATGTTCCTGACTTGCACAGAGGGTGCTAAGTACCCAGACCAAGTATAAAAATGGGAATTACACTCCTATGAAAACTGTACTCCTAGCTCTATCTGTAAAGAAATCTACAGACCTGTAACACATGACAGAAGGTAAGTCATAAAGGACTGAATGGGTCTGGACCTAAGCAATCCCTTTCAGCATCCTTTAACAAGAGGAATTCCAAAACATGGACACTGTTGGACTTTTTTAGTTTAATGTCTTCAAGTTAATACTCTGCTTTTTCTTCGAAACAGCTCCTGACTTTCCTAGGCAGTTTTAAAGTGTCCATCATAAATCAGCTGTTTGTCAGAGCTCATGACATTTAGCGATATAATAGATAGAAGAATGGAGCGGGGAGGGAACGCTGCCCTCACTCAGGTGCCTGAGGGAAAAGGAGACAATTTCTATGGATAAACAGACAGCTTCAGACAAACAGCCGTGTGCCTCCAATTCTGCCATACAGTTGCTTAGCGTTGCAGATGGGGCTCCTCTAATTCTCATTTGGGATTAGGTATTCATGGCAGTGAGTAAGAAATGCAGCGCAAAGAGCCAAGTAACTGAAAAGGAGAATGTTATAATCAGTTACGATAAATGGATCTTCTTTTCAATGGAAAGACCTGAGAAAGGGCAAAAGTAGATTTAAAAAAAAAAAAAAAAAAAAAGAAACATTCTCCAGTTCCCTTTTCACCTAAGGAAAGGTTTCAAATCAAATGTAGCCATTTGCTCAAATAAAATTAAATACAAGCTTTAATAAAGTTGGACAGAAAGCTTATATCCCACTACCAGCCTCCCATACCACACACTGTTTACACTTAACAACAGCCTGAGTTGTAAGGAAATATTTATAATCCCTTTCTGTGTGGAAAACAGTGTTACTAAGACATAAATCGCCTTGTCTGAAGTTAGAAAAAGCAAACAGGGAGAGAGAGTGGGGAACACGATCTGTATTTCTCTCAGCTGAGCTGATGTGAAAACAGTTTTGGTTTTATTTTTGACTGAAAACTTCCACACATCCAAGTTTCAAGAATCAAACTTTTGGAAGGGTTTCTTCCCAGGACAAAATACAGGTTCCATGATGTCCTTTTTTGAACACCTAATCCTTCTTTCCAAAAGGATTCAAAGGAAAATTATCAATAAGCACTATAACTGAGCCCTTGTCAGATATCAAAGCTACAAGGCTCTTTTTCCATATTTTTCCCTTACAATCTCATATGCCTGAATGCTTTCACTTGGCTTTCACCCCCGCTAATAGAAAGCAGAACACTGTAACAACCAGAAGGTAAATCAAGATATGACAAAGACCTTCTAAAAAGACATGAGTGCATTTCAATTAAAACTTGGATTTTGCTGTACTAATTGTTCCCATTATGTTAATATCATAATTGCTGCCATTTTCTTACATAATCTTGCTAAGCCTAACAGAAAAGGAGAGCAACCGGTAGAAAGCTTGAGCATGCCGTAAGAAGTTTTCAAGGCAGAGAACAGGAGGTACAGTAATTTGTGAGCAGATTTTGCTAGAGTACTATGGAATAACGCAACTCATTAGTTCTTCATTAAGTTTAGGAAGCCATGCTTTTAAATCGTAATTAAACAATACTTCCCCCTGCCCCCCCCCCCCAAAGTCTGTCAAGAATGTGCCTTCTGAATAGACATTACAATGAATTTTTCTGCAATAGAATTGCTAATGGACTAATAATTGGGTAGTTTGCTTAATAGGAGAGTGCTTATTATTAATAGAATTGCTAACAGTACAAGGTTTGGGAAAAAAGTCTAGTTAATGATCCCTTCCTTTTTTAGAACTGATATACAGAAGAAGGTACATTGCACAATCCTGATGAGAGCATGTATCTTTTGTCCTTTTCCGCTCCTCTTTTCTCTTACTCTGCTCTCCTAGCACTTGCATGCTCTATAATTGGATAGTAAGATCATTTGCACCTGGAATGAGCTATTCAGGATCTTGAAGTGTTATTAACTAAAGAAAATAATCCTTTTCATTTCACAATGCTAGAGAAGCTAGGACAGAGTGGACATGTTCTACACAAATGCAGCGTAGGCTAGTATCAGAAGCCCTTGTCAGTGATGCTTCTTAACTGTTTCTTCTACACTATGTTCTCACGCTGCTTAATGCTATAACGTTGTACCAGTATGTAGTTGTAATGAATATTAAAATTCTTGTTCAGTATGGTCACACTTGAGAGACATTTCCCAGTGGCATCTCTGGTCAGCTAACTATCTCAGCCAGCAATGTTTGGTGGTTTAGTTGAAGAGATCCTTTCCCAGTAGACAGGCGTGTATGTCTTACATATTCCTGCCATAGTAGGCAGCTTTTGACAGATTTTCACCCTCAAATACTCCACAGGAGGGAGAAAGGAAAAAAAACCAACCAGAACACAGAGGGACCAACAGCACTGCTAAAGAAGGATTAACTAGGACCTGAATTCATGATGGTACCCGGGTAGGTTCTCTGCAAAGGAATAGTAGTTGATAGCTCAATGAATGCAGAAGGAATATTATTCACACAGATGCCTCAAAGCTGTTTCATTTACGTCAATGGGAACTTCCTAACAACTTCATAGGGTCTCTCCCACCCCCAGAATTTAGCTCAAACACGGCAGGTATAGATAGTGAAAATGAAAATTATAAATGTTGCCTTGAGTAAACTGGGGCACATCTAAATAGACAGAAATGTTCCTCCTGGCATCATCTTTCTGGCTCTGGTGCTAATAAAACATAACTTCAAATGACTTGTAAACTGTGTAAATAATGAGTGACCTACTATTAAAGGAAGGCTAAATGAATTAGCTTTACTGCGGTTCCCACTGCACGACCGTTGATAGAGAGTGTCTGATTGTGGTCTATTCTGAGGTTGATTTACATCATTCTGGCAGTGTAAAGGGGAATTAAGTGAACATAAATGTGATCTATGTCCACTTTAAGAATCCCTTCCTGCCTCTGTGTTGAATAAAGGGAGCTTACTGTAAATAAGGCTGAGAAAAATGACATTCAGTTTGCTATTTTGGCAAGAGAATAAAGTTAAGTAATCCTCAGGGTAAGAGGTCTGAAGCAGAGTAATTTTAACACATGACCTGGGAAAGGAGAAAGAATCCTCAACAAGGTACTCGGACAATAAACCTAACTCTCTCCCAGGAAGACTGAAAAGGCATCTTCTGATGCCTTTCCTGCTTAGTGAAATGAAAGCTGAGAAGTATAAGGAACATCACCATCAGAAAGGACTTTGCCAGCATCAAACTCAACTTCATGACCAGAAAGTAACATCAGTGTATTGGCAAGAAACAAAGTTCAGCATGTCGAAATTAAACATTCTGAAAAAGATTAAATGAAACCAAATTTTAAAGCCAGGGTTTAAATGATGCTCTCCCTCAGCCCTGTACCTACAGCATACATTTAGTTATTAACGAGTCCAGCTCAAGATACAACACCTCAGGTTCATTTGTTCCTTAAGGTATGGACTCCAGAGGGGTTTTATATGCTTCAAAGTGCCAGGGAATTCTCTCTGGAGCATGAAATAATTTAAATTCCTTCTTTCACCTCCTGTCACTAATGACCTCCATAATTCCCAGAAGTACTCTGAGGAAATATCAAAACGTAAATAGATTTAAAGGGGCAAGTTTGGAGGAGGAAATAGCTATGTCTTCTTGGTGGCCTCTCCCCTTTGCGCTGGGCTCAACATTCTGCCAGTTAGGAGATGGTAATCTGCCAGGAGAGACTGCAACAAATTCAAATGCCACCGTTACCTTTGTGTATGCAGCAAACTGCTAAGGGCAAATAGCATATTTCCTTTCCGATGAAGACAAGCTGATCTGTTTACCTAGGGATACTTGAGAGAATTAGGCAAGTACCAAGTAATTGGGACAAAAAACAGCGTGTGGTGTCTGTGGAAGGGGGTGAGGATTCAAGAGTTCTGGACTCCCTTGTAGAGTTATCCTGTGAGCTGAGACAAGTCATTTCACCTCTAACTCAGTTTCATACCTGCTATATAGAGAAAATACTTATTTTGCTACCTATCTTCCAATGGCAAGCTCTTTTAGGCAGAGACCATACGCTACCCATCCTTATGGGTTTGTATTTGATACAGTGGGGGTAGGGGGTGTAGGGCAGCAACCCCATCCCCCCAAGTGTCAGCTCTTCCCGTCAGCTAAAATTTCAGCAGCAAGTTCACCTTATATATCAAGTGTCATCACAATTAACGTCAAAACATCCTAGGCAGTGACTCTGGTGTCTCAATGGGACAAGACTTTTGAGATTATTAGATATTGACAGAAAGCAACAGTGTCTAGGTATCTCTCTTTTGCCATCTGATTTTATTTTTCCTGAGATACTTTCAGAATAGCTTGGTACTTCTATATAAAATCTGTGTGTCTCCACATAAGCCTGCATCATGTCAGTGGACACACACTACGCACGTATTGCAATCTTTTTCCTCCAGTACTGAAAAGTCAATTCCTGCCTTTTCTCAGGGCTGCATCCTTCATTGCCAACTTGCTAAGTTTTCCAGCTGCCTTAATGAAATCTGAGACACCGTACCTCAGCCCTTGTTAGGAGCCATCCTACTATTTCCCTTCAAACTCCCTTCTAACGCTCTTTTTTTTTTTTTTTGCAACGACAACAAAAGATCTTGACACATGTACCGAGACCACTGTCTGTCACAGTGACCAATGCTGTTCCACAGTTTCCTTCAACTCCATCTGTCCATACCCACCTGCTTCCTTCTGTTTTATATTCAGATTATTAATGCTTTGAAAAACAGACTACTCTGTTTTGTGCCTAGCACACTAGGGGATAAACAGTATTTCAGATAATCACATGGTCACCAAAACACCTTTGCAAATCCAGCCCCAAACCTCTTGTCACTTGCTGACTAGCTTCAGTCTGTCTTACAGGGGTTATGCTGTTTCAGCTCCCTGTCTGCAGTGTCACAGGGAACGCTGACACGGCCTCTATCAATCTCAGCAACACATTTATGAACATCTTGCCAGCAATAAACACCATAAAGAGAGAAAGAGGATCCAAATATCCTGCATTCTACCAGAACTCAGAGCTGCAGGTGCGTTGTGTCTTCCACACACAAGAGGCTTTTAAGACAACACACAGTTCCTTCAAGAATACTTCCTGACTCCATGGAGATAAATACATGGAAAAGAAAAAAAACCCATAGATGCAAGATTCCTGACCGATAAAAACTAGCAGAAAGCAGCATATTTCAAGATGCTTTTAAACTAATGAAGACCCAGCACATCAAATGCACTTAGTGGCAGTTGTCACGCATTCCCAATAATGACCAAGGCACAAGTTGTGGCTGTTTTGATGGAGGAATATAGCTGGGCAATCACAGAGCTTGCGGCTACTATACCAGCTTGTTTTCGTCAAGGCAACTTTTTTTTGATTCCCAGCTGCACTACATATTTGTCTCCAAGATGCAAAGAGAGCAAAAGAGAGCGGGTCACATATTTAGCAAATGACAGTAATTCCCTGAAGATGATAAAAAGCAGCTTGTCTATCACCAGCCTCCTTTTGTGTTTGACTTTGAGGCACATTATCTTTGCAGAAAATAAAATGCAAGTAATGAAAGAGAGAAAAACAGAGCCTGTAAACAACAAAAAGCAAATCTCACAAGCTGACAAACTTAACTAAAGTGTAAGAAAAAGCTGAGTGCGTGCCAGTTTTGTATTCTACCATGGGGTTCAGTACTCCTTCCAACGTAGGCACTCGCACGCCTCCACCATACAGCACAGGAGAGGCAGATAGCGCACACACTGACAGAACAAGCAACTCGCTACGCTTGTCCTAAAATGCTCTTAAATTTCTTCTCTCCCCCTCTCAGCTTCCTTCCCTCCCACATAGATGTCCCAGCTGCAACAATCCACAGTCACATAAGCTTGACAACAGTCTATCTTACTGAGTAGCCTTTTGTTTAATGCCTTACATCTTCCCTATATGACATCACTCATTTCAACATATGCTACTCCTATGCTTAAAGTTCAGCTTGAGCTTAACATGCTTTGTGTTAAGGCAAAAACCTCTGGTTTTGCCTCTGATTTGGACCCCAGCACACAGAAGATGACAGTATCTTCTTAAAAGGTGTGTTGTTCTTGTGCTTCTGGGGTGGTGGTGGGCAGTAACACCTCTACCTAGATTGTATTCAACAAGAGCCACCTTTCTATCTTGCCTGGACAGCACCTAATGGAAGAGGTTCATGGCCTGTTACAGTGGATTGTAGGTGTCACTGATGAAAATAACACTAATAACCCTAGCGACTAGATCATTAAGCCATCCCTCCTACTGTCATCAGCTTCAGAATGTCAACACCACATATCATGACCATGTCCATCAAATACTTAGTTCAGTTAACATCTCATGCAACAACGCTCATGTCCCAGCATGAGACTTTAAAGGAATTATTGCAGGGGATGCTATTACAGTAAATTCATCTACCACACTAGGGTCATTTAACTAGATTACACATACTATGAAGTCCTCATCGGGTGCACAGAAATGATTTTGTACACTAGAACAAGAAGAATGATGAAGCAGTAATTTTTAAAGTACGTTTCCACAATATTAAGGAATCAGTGCTTCAGAGAGAGTATTATTAAATACAGAGTGGTAGTTAAAAAGTAAAAAAGTGGAGATTTTAATCAAGATACAGAGGTGTCCCTCATTTCCATCTTTTAAGAAGAAAAGCTACTTGAATGAGGATGAACAGATGGATATTAGGCAGTGCTGGAAAACAGTAATGAATAGGCTCGAAACTAAAAGCACAAAAGTAGAAAAATCTTTTCTGTTGTATTGATTGTGAGTGACCACATGATAGTGAAATAGTCTTGTGGCATAGGAGAGGCAGTCAAATACCAGCCTATGAAAACCTGGAAGTATATGGCTGCAGACAGCTGCTTTCCTTCAATCAGAGCACTTCATTTTTTGAGGCTGTGCATTCGTGTTAGGACAGTATGCATCCCATTTGGTACATTTTCCCCATTATTTTCAGCTGCTCATGTTACATCTCACAATTAGGCAATGTGTAATGCAACCAGACGTTTACTCTACAAAACTGGAAACACAAACAGAACAAAACGTTGCTGAGAAGGCAAGCATAAAGTGCAAAAGCCTGACTGTAGCCCAAATCTCACCTGCAAAACACCGGTATCATCAATGCAAGGTCAAATTCCAGAAGCTGTTGCTGAAATAACATGATTCCTTTCCAAAGGAGTGTGTGTCCAACACTGCAAAATACACCTGCATTCCAACTCTGCACAGCCCTACGTCCCTGTTGCTGTTATTCTGTTTGTGCATAATAGATCACTAAAGAGAGAGGACTTCTGTTTCTGCAAATGAAATTTGGATTACATCCCCGCTAATAACATGAACAAGAGGTTAATTTCAAGTGCAGATGAAGTGCAGAAATGGACTTCCATTTCAGCATTCTCTTACATTGTCTCTGTTAAGATAGATTCTTACTTCAGGCTACAAATACAGTTATATTAGAACTGAGCCTCAGGTAAGGTAGACAGTTTACATTAACTTGAAGCCAAATGGTACCCCTTCACAGAAACAAGTTTATGGCTACTGAAGACCTGACCTACGCAGTAATCCAGCTACCCTTTTATTATATTTCCATGGCACCACCGCCATCATTATTTATAAATAAATACAGTAATTAAGATTCAGTTTGCATTACCTTCAGCAACCCCTGGTCTTCACCTTTCCGCTCTTTGGCAGCTTGAAATATAGCTCGTACCATCTGAGAAACATCATGCCATTCACCAGGCAAAATCTTGCATATTATGCAAATTCCCATGCAACAACAGATTAGTACACTGTAATGATTGAGACTAATTTTATATTTAATAGTGTATTATTTTACATTTAGTATTTGAAAGCAAACACCACCAATAAAGACTAAAAAAGTCAAAATCAGACAGTCACCCCCTCCATAGCCTTCTCTCCTAACCGCAAACAATAAATCACTTCATGTAAGTAGTTTTAAGCCATAAAACTGCAAATAAGGCATTTTGTGCTGAAAATTGATTTCTATTGAGAACTATACCTCCATGCAACTTAATTTGTAACTGACATGGATTGCCAACAGGGCTTGCAGTATAAAAAAAATAGATGACAGTAACTAATCTAGCTGCATATTGGTAGTCTTGCATCTGCAATATAAATGGAACTTTGGGGTGTTTTTTTTCATAAATGCAAAGCACCTAAAATAGAAAGCTATTTGTGCAAAATTGAAGTGCAAGTTAAAGTGCTGTTGCAATACATCTCAGGAGCTCAACTATAGTATACTTTAATTTTTCTTTTTCATTTGTTTTTAACATTTATTACAGCAGGGTATGATCACGCATTAGGAAGGCAAGATTTAGTGTTTTACAGGAATCGGAGCAGACTTGAACAAAGAGCACTTGTACTGTGATAATGCCAAATAATATCTTTGCCCGATTCAAAGATACACTAAAAATAAAAGCTCTGCATTCATGCACTACATTAGCGATGAAAAGGAGCCCCAGAGAATGTCTTATTTCTGCAGTGTGGATTATCAAGCTGCCAAGAAAGAACTACTGCAAACTATTTTTATGATGCTTGTTACTGACTGGTAAAATTTATGTTGTCACATAGGAAACACGGATTATTAATACTTCTATAGAATAGCAGTTGTCATAATGAAATCAGCCTGCCTGTAAGCCAAAATAAAATAAAAATGAAAGTGAGATTGTGCTCTAGACAATTTTTTAACTTCAGCATAGATACAAGATGTTATGATAGACCTGAGCTTATTCACCTTCGCATCACTGGACAAATTGGATTAGTGGTTAGTTGTTTGCTAGCTCATTTGTTTCTTGTCTTTAGTGAAGCGGCTGGTTCAGTATTACGAGAAATGAGAACTATTCGATACATTCCTATTCTACATCCTCAGGGAAAGAATGCAAGTAATAAAACAATACTTGGATTCTCTGAATCAATTAAATTGTAGTACTCACACAACTGAAGTTAATTACCTGACCCAAATACTTTTCTGGATTGGAATTACACTGCTCAGTCTTTTGCAAGAAAAAATACTACAGGGATTATTCCCAATGACTGGTGAAGATACTGCAGGTACTGAACTTTTATCTGGAATTTTCTCAGAGCCAGAACAATGTCTGACATCTTGGCCCCACCAAAAATAAGAGAATCACCAGCTTCAACAGGGACATGACTTCCCCCAAGCGTATTGTTTATAATAGCGTGCCTAAGTACACTTGATGTAGGGACTTCTTTATGTTTTCCCTAAACTGTGACTTGGATGCAAAGGTATTTTAAGCCAACTACACAAAAAGGATGCACAGACTGCAGACACCCGTCACCATTCTGCTGGCCTTTTTGCTGATGTGGAAGCCTTACATGCACATTAATGCATTGATGTACTCTCTAAAGTTTATAAAGGCATCGCTGAATATAATTAAAGGTATATTTTCTTCCAACTGATTTTTTTAAAGTAGGTCATCATGTTGATTTAAGTAACTGAAATTGTGCCTGTGAATGTTTAATGAAAATAATGGCAAGTTAGTAATATGTAAGCAGAGACAATTTATTGTCTCATTCCCATTTCATCGGAGTTTCTTATTCTCAGTTACAAAGACAGTTTCTAAAGTTGTAATAAGATCATTTCCTCTCCTCTATCCCCTACCCTTTTATTCTGCGAAGATTAAAAAGAATAAAAGGATCTAGTTATAAAACCTGAAAGATACAAGATTCACAGTTAAATGCCTTTAATCCCTATTCAGGCTGCAGAGCGTATATCAAATGGTCTCTTTTTCTTGCATTGAAAACATTCTCAAGTCGGTCACCATTTTTTAAGACACAAGCCCATCAGCAGCCCCAGAAGACTCTTTAGATACCTCTACGCAGCAGAGCGCAATACCACACAAAAAACACTGAAGCAAGTGCATAGTACAACAGTGGTAACGTAGTGGTCCTGACTGACATTTATACGCTCTGCTTCTGGACAGAGTTGTAACAACATTCCTACTACAACTATCCTGCTGCCTGCCCCTAAGCTAACATGCGCATTTCTGCCTTGTACTGCACATGTTATAAAAACCAACCTTTTATCACAAGCATAGCAGCAGACAAAAGAGAGAATGAGTCCAGACTTCAGGACTCATTTCCTGAGCTTTGTACCACAGATTCATCTGTCTGGGGCATGTCACATGTAGTCAGACTTATTTATATTAAGTTCATTTTACATCACCCCACTAAAGAGAGGACTTGAAGCCAATGTAAATAATTTGTTCCCCCTTCAGGTGTGTGCACAGAGGAGTTACAGCAAATAAGAATCACGTCTTCTGCGCATAATGTCATTCAAGGCCCTAGATCAAAATGATCAAACACAAAATGAAAACTTTGTGATGTGACTGCAATGATGATTAAACGCCACATGATGATGAGGCTAGCTAAAGCAGCAAGCTTTGTTACCACCCTGAAACTCAGCATTTCCATCAGCCACACAGGTAAGAATTATGAGAATTCAGTGTGATCCAATGGAATTTACACTGTGGTGAAAGAGAATATTAAAACCCACAATTACCTTTGTGCTCCTTCATTTTGAGTTATTTTATATACAGAGAGCCTGAATTTTCCCATAAACGTTAAACTGTGAAAAATCAACATCACGTAAAAGATTTTCAGTAAACCAAATCTACAGCTATATTTTTCTGAGAGATCCATTAATACTTTTTATTAAGCAGAAGAACACTAAGCAGCATTTGTTGAATCACAGTTCAAGTGGCATTCTCATTACAGGCTTCATTTGCAGCTGCTGACAAAACAGGTGCCATGATTCAACTGAACTGGGTATTATTGACCAAACACCAGCTTAGTTCTGCAACAAAAATATGGCTATGAGTGACTTTTTATTAAAAAAAATAAAAACAAAAAAACCCACCACCACCAAAGATAGGGTCTGTCCAGAACAGGATACCACCCAAGAACCACTACCACTGAAAGATCAACGTTTTTGCATACTGAGGCGATTCCCACACATCTGCAAGATGGAAGCAACAGTGGTTAAATCTAAGCTGGGAGATTTCCCATTCCTCAGTTCACTGTGAACTTTTAAAAAAAAAAAAAAAAGCCACAGAATCTGTCTGGAATGCAGTCAGTCAATCTCTGAAGTGATGCTCAGAATATTTCCATGCCTCCCAGAAATCTTAGGAGGATTTTTTTTTTTTTAATCCTGAGGATATGCCTGAACATCACTGCAACTGAGACCAAAGAAAACATGCATTAAAAATTCACCTTCACTCACAGCAACATACACCTCTCAAAGCAGAAAGTTTCAGCCTGTCACAACTGATTGAACCTTTGACTGCACTTCCACAGCCACTTCAGCACTTTTAAGCCTGGGCTGATACAGATCCACCTCCCGATTGCCAGACTTGACTTTCCCATGTGTAGCCTGGCACTGGTATCAACACTTCTGTGATAGCACAGCAAGACAATTTAGGAAGCTGAGGGCTAACAGCAAAAACCAAAATCAGAAAAGGGGTTACTTTTCAGCTGGATCATCTCCATCGGTGCCCATGACACTCAGGACTCTCTTGGCTTAAACTGCCATAAAACGGCACGAGTGGTGAAAGACCCTTCCTCTGTGTGGCACCCCTCGGCTGGTACAGCCAGTCATACACACTCACTTATTTCACTATGCATTTGCTGTTTTTTCCTCCTTATACTAAACATGGTATTTATTTCCTCTAATTCTTTGAGGAAAGCTTTCTCATCACAATTTTTTTTTTAACAATGCACGTCTACATTTTTGCTCTGCATTCCATAGCATCATTGCCCACTTGATTAACTTTTATTTAATGTAATATAGACCCATTTACCTCTAGAAACTTGAGTCTTGGCCCTACATGAACAGTAGCCAGAAGGATTTTGATATAAAATTATGGATGACATTAACATATGGTGTGACACCATGCGAGAAACTCATTGATTTTTCCTTCCTGAACATTACAGAATAGCAATCTGCAAAGCCTTAGCTCTGCTTTACCAGTTGCAGTATGCAGGATCTTCTTTCACTGCTGAACAAACAAGATGCATGAAATGCTACGTCAGTAGCTTTCATGGTAGGCAGTGAGCTGAGCATGGCTCCAAATCAGAAACACACACTGCTCAAATACAGAAGACTTATAATTGCAACATCTATGGGAAGACTCAGGTGCCAAAAACAGAAGTGATAAATCTTGGTGACCACAAAGCATTATCACGCTGGTCTAACACAGGGCAGATGTTGGCCATCAGTGGCTCAATATGAAGCACAACAAAAGACCCATTTCTGTCTGCTGGTAATACTCCCTTTCATAATTACCTTAATAATAATCAAAACCACAGCTGCTTCTTTTGCTTCTCAAAAATGACTGAATTCCTTCCTGCAAGACCTTTCTCCTGTCAGCACCATCTGTCCTGACGAATTTTTACACACAAGATGGAGGTAAAGAAAGTCACTGATGTAGTTACTAGTAGGAGTTAGCCAAGTGGCTGCATGCTTTTCACAGAACACTGGAATTGTATCTCGGGCACAATGCGTATGGTATACTATTTGATATGGCACTTCCCATCCGATAGAAAGGGTGGGCCATGTGTTGATTTCAGTTAAAATTACAGTCAATTGACAACCTTACAAAAATGACGAAAATTGGTTTTAATATATTTATTTCCATCTTCTCCGAAGACTGCATTTTTTTTCCCTTTTTCCAATTATTTTACATGAACCACATACTATCCACAAAAAGAGTGGTTCACTACATCAAAAAAAAAAATTGATGCAAATTTACCTAGCTCTTGCTATTAGTGCTCTACAGTAAGTTACCATGCCCAAGAATGGATTTCATCCACAAAGATTTCAATGTTTAAAGGCGTAAGGAAAATGCAATACAGAACACAGCGACACAAACAAATGAAGGTCATTACTAGACAGGTCCCCCTAGAACATGGTCTAATATTCTGGGAGAGTTTGCATTTTTCCTACCCATGCTATACTTGTTCCTCCATTTTTAACTTTGTCACTCACTGCCTAACATATAGTTGAAAATTTAAATATGGTATTTTAAAAATTTTTTTCATAGCATTCAGTGACTGACCTACTTGCACCTAGTGATTAGTGTAAAAAATTTCTCCGATTTTCATCACGGCATCCGCTGAAACAACTGCTTCTTTAAAGCTTTTTGTTTTACCTGGCCAAATGTCTTTCCAAGAGAAGAAAAACTGATTTGATATTAAAAAAACCATGGAAATATTTTAATTTTTTCTGAACTCACTTGGAGAAATATTCCAAAGAATGTTGCTTTGTTTCCACATCATTATGTTCACTCTTAAAAGTTAACCATATGCTACCATTAAAATGCCAAAGTCAAGTTGTTTTGCCCACAGTGAAACAAAGTAAATATATAACTGAGTAGAGATACCCTAAAATTTTGTCTTTTCATTTGTATTTGTATTACTGGGGGGAAAAAAAAAAATCTGAGAATTTTTGAATAGCTCATGCTAACACAATGTCCTATGTTCCCATATCAAACGTTAGGAATTTAGGAACTACTGCACATGACCGAACCCGGGATCACATACCATGTCATTGTGTAAACCTTCCAGCCTGAAGTTTAGTATCTTACCAGATTATAAAAAATTTGTCATAAACTAAACTAGTACCTTTCCGTGCTCGTCATATGACCAGAAAGATACTGCTTACTCCAAGAGTTTATAATCTAACCATAAAGACAAGAGGCAAGAGACAGATAAAGGCAATACAAAGAAATGTTAAGACAATATTGACTATCATTAAAGTGACTTCCAACACATCTTCAATGGAGAGGGGTTTTTTGTAGATAGCACAGCAAATGTTATCTTTAAGCATACTACATCTGGATGTTTGCTGCTAACCAAAGCAATGGTTTCTTCATCATTGGCATGAGGCAGTTTCTTTGGATCACTCAACTTCCAGAGTCCCAGAAACAGAGGTAGCTGCAAAAAACACCAGTCATGGAAAACTACAAAAATTTCTATTTTTAAACGTTTGGAACAACTATAAACAATCTTAAAGATGAGAAAAACATCAGTTTGTTGAAAGTGTTAAAAGACAGATGCATTAGATAAACAGGGAATCTTACCCTTGCTGAATTCTAAGGTTTATTTGAAATTTTCAAGAGGAGCTAACTGTGCACAAATAAAGTTTGGATGTTTCCAGTCACATCAAGTATTTATTCATCTATCAGGAATATAGCAGAGGAAGCACATTCAGATAGCACATCTCCACAGCTCCCTTGAAATGCAAATCAGGCAATTGCTTCTGTTCCAGCTGTCAAGCCATTTAATAGACCTTTACGTGATCTTCCCGGAAAACAATGACTGTTCTGTAGGCCTACAACAAGATCACCAGGTCTAAACAAGGAATATTAGTGTTGAATCAAGTGTCCTGAGAACTTTTTTCCACCAAGAACACCACTTTCAGATTTGCATGATTCATGCCAGTGCCCTGTGTAGTAGTTAAAAAACAAACAAACAAAATGTTTACTTTCTACAGGCAAATTCAGCAATTATTTCTTCTTTGATTTTCTATTAAAAGCAAAATTTAACAGGCTCTGCTTAGCTCAAAAGCATTAAGTCACATACATATGGATTTAACAGAAACACTTTGTTCATTTGACTGCAGAGCTCTGTGAGATGCTCTAAGTGCCAGAAAATTTAAGAACTTCTATGGACATTTGTACAGAACATTATCGGATCATCAGTACCTTGGAGACAGAACAGAGAAAGGACTTCAGTTTCTGTAAACTTTTTTTTCCTGAAGTTAATGGAAGCACAATGGTTAAAACACAAGATGCACCAAAAGCTTAATAACGTTAGCCCGCTCCTTCCTCTCCCACCATACCTATTTATCTCTCCTTTCCCAGCAAATATTTGCAAATTCTATTTATGTCTTTTTAAAATGTATTTTTCCCTTAATGGAATCTGGTGAGTTAGTTTACCACGCACATATTCATATACAGACTTCATCAACAGACTTCCAGAAGCGGACTACGGGTTTCTGCAGTTTTCTTTTGGTACAGTTAGTTCCAGCAGAGTTTTCTTCAACCCCCTCCATTTGCCAGGTTACCGTCTTAGTCCCATTAAAGCATGTAGAACTGGGCACTTTTAACAATGTCTTTTAAGAAATGCAAAATCCAGTTTTGGTTTCTGGAAACCAGGAAACTATGAACGAGTGTGACTGTTCCTCTTACAGGCAGTATTAAGTCAGTGTGAATACTTGCTTCTTTTTCTTTGTGACTGATCTGAAGAACGAGTAATTTGGTCGGTAAAACTTAATTAAACAAAACCTGAAATAACGGCATACAGAATAATTGAACTTGAGATACTTAATTTTATTTCCCTTGTTTCAACTACATTTTACTTTTCAATGGCACTTCAGGAAAGAAAACTGAAATCTTATTTCCCATCGAAACATTTTCACTCATCTGATAGCCATTTGGTGAATTGTAATCAAATTTATAAAAATGTTTGATTACTCCAAAGAACATTTTTTGAAGTTACAAGTCTTACCCATTCAAAATATTTCACAAAGCTGTAATGCCCGTTCCTATCATGCTCTTTTTACATTTCTGAATTTCTGCTGGGCCTGAATAAAATGTAGCATTGGTTCAGTCACAGAAAGTTCCCATTCTATTTATGCATGCTGCAATATTCCTAAATGCAGAAAATGCCCAGGAAAGGTATTCCAATGAATATCATTACTCCTGAAAAGGCTTTTAGAATTACAGCGATTCACCTTGTAGAACTAAAACTGGCAACAGCTCTTTGTTACAGCAGTCTGTCCTCTAGGCTGTGAAAAAGCAGACGATGCTGATTTGTTAGTGGCAACAAACCCTTGAAAGAAACTTCATTAACAATTCAAGTTTGCTTTATGAGCCTTGATTCATGTTTTGATTGTTATAGTGATTTTATGTACATCTTTGGCATGACTAACAAACCTGGAATTTGGATTGAAATTACACTCATAAAATGCAGGTATTTACTCTTCTCTCACAGTACCCGCCACCTCATAAACTAGGCTATCTTGACCTGAAGTGTATTTAATATTTAAAGGTTACAATCCATAGAGAGGCTCATGTAATAGAAGATATAGACCAATTCCCAGACCGGCAAACCCCGTCCACAGAAGTTCAGACTTGCTGCCCTTTAAAGGGGCTTTGCCTTCATTAACAAAGGAACCCAGAGTAAGAAAGGTCATCTCAATATTCTCCCTTGAGTGGTTATTCTCACGGTTCCTTTTTCCAGCCTTGCCTGACACCTACTACTTCTTCAGATTCACTTCCCAGTAAATTAGGAATTTATTTACCCTTTTTCCTAAAGAAATCGTCTGTCAGGCAGTGCAGGATACTTCAAACGCACACTGGCAGTCCATCATCTCAAAAGCTTTCAAACAGCTTTTTTTCAAACCCATTAATTCAGAGTTTAGGAAAACTGATAGTTAATATTTAGATTATCTCTCAGAGCATGTTTTTAATCCCACTCTTGGAAATGAGACCCCCGTGTTGGTTCCTGGGTAAAGCGCTGAACTGAGGCTTCTGTTCCAAATTCTGCCATTTCCAATCTTATATCTCTGGCAAGGAGCTCAAGCGACAAGAGCTCTTCTCCCAGGCTACAAAGTTAGTTATTTATTGGGTGGCCTCAGGGAAGGTCACTTTCCCTTCCTTTTTCTCACTGTTTTATTTATTTATTATATGCATGTTATATATAAAATGCTATTAACTGCCTTTGAAAAGTTTTTTGAGGTCTATGAATGAAAATAAGCTGGTATTAGTATTCTTAAATAGGTTGTTCATCTGATCCTGTCAGCCAATTCTCTGCCTTTCTTAAGGGGAGTTCAGGAAAAATAAACATGGGCATTTGCATGATTGGTATTCACCTTGAAAACATACATCACTGTGGATGGTTATAAAAATAAATAAAAACATTTCCATTGTGTCTCACAGTGTTGAAGAAAATCATCTTCAGTGATGGATGTTGCTTGAACTAGAGCAAAGCTACAGAAGTAATTTCTTTAATGAGTTAAACCAACAAACTAAATACTAATTCCTATAACATAGATTAAAACTAAAGCTGACAGTATGTTGCTAGCCAAAAAGAAACAGAACACACACACTATTTGTTTCAGAGAGAGGCCCCTAAAGTATTAAAATAAGAGATTATTTGCAGCCTGTGCTGCTCAGCGCATTGCTGTGACATGTCTGCTGCATTTCATCAGTGCTGAGAACCGAACTGCACAGCCCTGGGAGCGCTTGTGACCAGAGGGGATAGAGAATGGGCAAACACTGCCAGTTTTCTTGCTGTCCCATAGTCAAGTAAACAGTATGTTCTGTGAAGGGTGATGAGCAGAGACAGCCACCAGCCCACCCGGGTTCAGAAATATTGGCATAGTTTCCCCTTCTCAGTGCAGATGCGAAGTGCCAGATCTAGACATTTGACCTGGATAATAATGCTTGGTGTAACAACTCAAGGTCAATAGGAATAGAGAAGAGACAGACACCTAACAGAGCACAACAACGCAGGAAAACATGCACAGGTTCCAAAACTTGACATAGCTACCGACTCCCTGCAGCCAAAAGCAGTGCAAAGACCCCTCAGTTAACCAGACCCAAGATAACTATGAATCAGTACAGAAACACGCAGATCTCTCATCACCTCACATGGCTCTACGCTCAAGTAAGAAGTCTCTTAAAAGTTCCTTCACATAAACAAAGCCAATTTAAATATCCGTGCACTTATATCCTATATAAATAATACAGAGTACTAAGTTCATTTGCCCAATCTGTCACACAGTACATCATCTGGCACAACGCTCTCCTCCGCATGCTGCTATTTCACCTTTTGCCTATGCTTGTGCGCATATCGTGTGTCTTGAGTCTAGCTTCACAGTCACATACAACACAGACATAGCAAAAAATATCTCATACTGAAGGAGGAAGAAAGCATGAAACAGAAGGATAATGTCTTTGCAAAACTCTGGTCTCAAAAGCAGTTCTTGTCAGAGACGGTCTGAGGAGGACTTGTGCAGACTACTCTCCTAACACGTTTCTTCCTCTAAAGCTGGCTAACTAAACTATTTTGATATTTCAGGTTAGTCAGAGTCAACAAGCAGTTTTTACTTACGGTCACCTAACAACAATACAAAATATGTCTTCTGAAAGAAGTGATAGAAACTTCCTGCCTAAGCTATGTCAGCTAAGCTACAGAAAGCACTCGAGGACGTGCCTAAATTCGTGCCTAAATTAACCTGGCAAACAAATTATGCAGATGCCCTATGAGATCTGTCTACGTCTTTTAGCACTGTATTTTCCATTTCACTAAGTGCATAAAATTAAGCAAAAAGCCATTTTCAACAGGACAGACTTTAGTCAATTATTCTAATGAATACCTGACATACTGACACTAATTAATTGGTGACTGATTATACATCTTTTAGGTGTCAAGACAACGACTTAATGTTGAATTTAACAAACAAAGCTGGAGTTGCACAGCTACAGTTCATGTCATGCTAAATTAGCTGCATGTTAATTGGATTAAATCACTTAAAATAAGTTACAAAATGTTTGACCAATGCTGTTATGCAAGGGCAAATTGAGAGGTGACA
This sequence comes from Gymnogyps californianus, assembly GCF_018139145.2. NCBI lineage: Eukaryota > Metazoa > Chordata > Aves > Accipitriformes > Cathartidae > Gymnogyps > Gymnogyps californianus. Next base: position 5,108,988 of record NC_059493.1, on the reverse strand, counting down.
TTCTCCTATCTGTCAGAGCATTACAGGATGAGAAGGCCATTTTTGTCCTAGAAGAGTTCTCGTGACTGTGCTTTGTTTTGGAATGAATAAGAGAACCCCTAATAGTGATCAACCGGTACACTTGCATGGAGAATGAACCAGGCAGAGCAAGGTCCTGAATGTTTGCTTCCTGCCCTAAGTGCCCCTTCTGTTTGTTACTCGGGATTGGGCAAGATCTTTCTCTCAAATTCCGCCCCTAAAAATATTTCCACGTAAACCCCTTGCAGTCTTGAAGAAAACACCCAATCTGCTATATTCAGCATTTCCCACTAAGGGTAAGAGGAATTCCTGAAAGCATTCATTTCTTAAATATTATGTTATTGTTTGTATTAGGGTAGCATCCAAAACCTCTCAGATGGAGAAGGATGTTTCTTGTGTTGTAACCACCTAAACATTTGACTGGAACTAGCATTTAACTATAAAGACTAAAAGCTAAGCAAACAACTAACTTGTGCTAAATTATAGCACAGTAGCAGCAAACTAGGAACAAAAGTGTACTTTTTCTTCCATGTAGTAGACCCTAAGAAAGTTCAACAAAAGCAAATGTCTGAAAAAGATTATTTTTTCCTCTTTTCTAAAAGAAAGAGAATACCTTTAGTGCATAGTAAATTAATGCCACTCCATCAGATCTGAAATGTATGGCAAGAAATCCACTGGAGAATCAAGTATGCAGGTACGCTTGATTCACACATAAAGCAAAGAAACTACCATTTCTGTGAACAAGGCTTTTGAAGGATTATGTCTGTGGAACAGGATGTAACACAGACTGGCCACAGGTAGCATCATTTTTCCCTCCAGGGGTGTGAATCTATTAATGCCTTTATTCTACTGTAATTGAATCTTTAAAACTGCAGTGGCGAGAGCTTATACATTTAAATTCAAAAGTCTCAGATTCAATTCCAGCAGAAAATTTTTCCAGGTCTGTTGACAGCAAGATGAACACATTTTGAGTATATACTTGTCACAATAGGGGAATGAAAGGCTATCAATTTATGTCTTAAACTGAAGAAGAGAGGAAATAGAACATAAACGGTTGTCTTTCCATAAGACAAATGTGTTCAAAGTGTGGAACTAAGTTTGGCTTTAAGGGTATTAACAATACTTAGCCAGTAACATACTGTGATGCCCGATACTTTAAAAAACAGTTGTTTTAAATAGCTGAAAGATAACACAGTAGTAAACTACTGTTTGTTGTATCCTGATGCCTCTAGAACCTGGCCATGGTGTGCGATCAGTGTCCAGCATGGGCAGAAAGCTGCTGCTTTTCAGCAGGTGGAGATAAGACTCCAAGGTCAAACCACGCAGAGATACTGCACACTTTCAAGACTAGTTGATGTCAGTAGGAACTAGTACTATTGAACACATCTGAAAAAAATAGCTACACTTTCCCTCAATTTCACATGACAGACTCAGGAACTGAACCCAATTCTTGTGAAACTCAACACAATGCCTTCCATTCAGTCTTACAAAAAGCATATTTCAAGAAGTTTCCAAGTTGTTTTTAGACTGAAGAAGCTGAAATAATCATGATTCGTGGGTGCACACTTGCATCTTTGTCTCCCTTCAAGAGCGGGAGCAACCGATAACCAGTCTCAATCAGATTTCACAAAGGGAAAGAGATCGCAGAAGAGCAGGGAGTCTCTGATAATGCCTTTTCCCTCATCCCACCCAGATATTCAGAACACCTCTAAGCTTATAACACACAGAAGAATCCATACACAACAGGCATCAGCAATGCCACCCAAATGGAAGATTATGACTTTTTAGATACCCAACACATCAACTTTAACTCACGCGATTTCTTGTTTGTTTAATAAGGAGCAAACACCAATAAATTTTTTATACCGCCTCTTTTCAGCGTAAACTCTCCCATATTTAAAAGTGAGGAAACTCACAATACAACCTTCAAATAAGACATAGTAAATTATGATAGAAAAGTCACAAGACACGGAGCCACTGGAAAGCAGGCTTCATTAGCTCTCACAGGCATGGAGCTACTGTTTACTCACGTAAAAGCAAATGACAAAAGATGAGCCAACTCCTAAGCAACTGGGCAATTGTTCCTAAGTGGGAATAACTGAAAAGCTTGACAGCTTTCTACTTAAAAGGGATAGGGGAGAGAGGAAAAAGCTGTTTGTTGCTTACCCTTTTATGGCCAAAAAATGGGCCTGATCTGCAAATTAAACTGTTCTTCCCATCAGCTGCATTTGAACAAGCCCTTTTAAGCCTGCAGAACAGAAAGAAGCTAAATGCCAACTAACTTTCTTACACATCCTAACAGATGCTGAAAATTCACAAACACACAGGTCTTCTCTTCCTTCCCCACTTCCTCTTTTAAAGGTCATACTTAGTTAAAAAGCATTGCATGCTAAGTTACATTTCAGATTCCCAAAAGCAACAAATTTCTCAGGGGCAACTAGATTTCACCTTCAAATGCCCCATTACTTATCTAGGATTCTGTCTCAACACCACCGCCTCCTTTCAAAACATTTTTGTTTGCCCTAGCTCAAAATAAAGGATTTTTCAATCATAGTTCCGTATATGAATATATATATGTCTACGAATATATTACAGGTTTAAAAATCTGTCACTGGCAAAAGTTACCAGCTGACACACAACAAAGCTCGCAGGAATTATTTTTCTTTCTCTTGTCTATCTAACCATAAAGATCTTTGGAAACAGCAATATAACTCTTACTTTCCAACCTGCATCTTCTTACATGGAATATTTTTAGTGTATCTGATGCAAAGCTCTCTCTTCTGCTGCGGAGCTTTGTCTCATAAGCACTCTAATGGAGCCAAAGGAGCTTGTTTAAAGCAAAGCCGAGTGCTCTCCCAGGACGCATCTGGCCTGATTCTCCACTCACTCAGAATGATACAATTTCAGAACAAGTTGAATTTCTTTGTTCAGACTTTCTTATTATTCCCAAGTATTCTCCTCTCCACTAAAAAAAAAAAAAAAAAAAAAAAAAAAGGTATTTTCCTAAAGGCATCAACATACACATAACATGGTTTCCACATTTCTGTGCGCAAGCTCAGAATTCCACCAGGTGTTAGAAAATGAACACACACACGTTTAGGCACTTGCAAGATGCCTTCCGAGAACCAGTACACGAGGAACAGAAAATGCTTGAATAATAATAAGAAATACTTGCAATAATTTGTAGCAGAGCCTGGAGTTTCAGGCTCCAGCTTACCAGCACGTATCGACTCACCCGTAAAGGCCAGTTCCCAGTATATTTACCAGGAATGCAAACCTCTGCACAAAAGTACATACATGCACACACACACAAGTATACAGCTACTCCTGAGAATTAAACCCAGCATTTTACCTATACCAATGCATGAAGTCACAGTAATTATATGAAAATAACATCATCTTTACTTCAGAACTCACAGAAAGCTGATAAGCTACGGCTGCAGCCAGCTCTCACGAGAATGTAGGCACACAAGCTCATTCTATTCTATGTCTGATGCAATATGCTACACATTCTGAGAAATGGCTTTGTTACCCTCTAAATCATAAATGACAAACTTCAAATTAGGCAATATTCAATAAAGACAGAAAACCCTTCAAAAACATTCATATTTACACAACAGGAGAGATTCCGTGTCCCAAGCTATGGGGAAAGCATTATCTAGGTGATCTTCACTCCCCGACCTAAACCCCCACCCCCCAAAAAAGAAGAAAAATCAGCTGAACATTGAGAGGAAAACAAACACATCCGCTAATGTGGTCGGAAGACTGGGAATTGTTGCACAAACAAGCCTAAATAATCAAGGTTGTCCTTGATGAGCACTGCTCATAAGCAGACATATTTTATGTTTTCCACCCTGACATTTAATAGAACGAAACACTATAATCCTTTCCATAATTTTATCAACAGTGGTCAGAGCCAGAAGGCAGGCAGCGAATATTGGCAGAAAAAAAACCATCAGGAAGCTCTGATATCTGTCTAAAGGGTGTGCTCAAATTGCTATGCAGCTCATTCAGTGAAGATGAAATATTCAAAGCCTTGGAGGGGATATGACATAAGTTTGGACACTTTATTTTAAGCTTTCATTAAATAATGATAAATTACAATGAGAAATCTGTATGGAAGATGGATTCTCATACCAGTTATAAGCATTGCCAGAGAGTTTAATCAAATTAATGTAAAATATTATTTGAAATATTGGATCTAATATTTACATGCATATAGCACATGTAGGAGTTTTGGCAGTTTTGAGCAAATGTTTATGTTAAGTTATTGAAAGAAGAGCAGGATTCACTCAAGTAGTTTAGGAGAATTAGGCACCCAGTTCAGAGGATCTTTTGAAAATCCCAGACTAAATAAATCATCTTCTGGGGGACTTTTCATGAGCTACCAAAGAACAGGTATTTTATTCATTTTTTCTTTGTTATGATCTTTTTGAAACATTGTGACTGTCAGGAAAGACAGGCTAAGTTAATATTACTGCATGTATCATGAACAGTTCTGAAAAGAATAAAAGTTTTTTTAAATAAGAACTATAAGACAAAAGAACTATGACACTTGCCACAGCATACAACAGTAATGAAAAAAAAGTACAGCATGGTCATTTCCCAGTCCCTTCCCTCTTTGCTTTCTAACATTATGTTGATTTTTAAGTGTCTTTTAAAAACAAAAAAGTTTTGTTTTGTTTTTACTTCAATAGAAATAAAAAAATTACAATGAAAACAGGGGAAAGAACAAACACTGATAAAAGTTAGAAAGGAGAACTCAAGCTACATTTTATACAAAAAGCTGAAGATGTAACGCTCACCTGCAGTTTAAAAGACCATCAACTTTTCATCCGCATTGTCCCCTGGGCTGGAGAGGGGTTTCTATCACTGGAAGGGCCTCACCCAGCACAAAATGAATGTCAATACACGAGGGAATACCAGGCACTCTCAAGAGGTTATTTCTGGTTTTAAGCAGGAACTTCATTCTGACTGAAAAGCTTATTTAAAATTAAAATGTAATAGAAAATTCTTCAAGGGATGAGCAATTTCTGACATCAAAACTTCCACCAAATCTTACCAGATACGCTCCTACAAAACATCAGGACATCATTCAGACTCAAAGAGAAAATATCCAAAGTTTGCTCTTCCATTTTTCCTTCTCAGTGAAGGAAATTCCATCAAGCTTCCAATGGTTAGCTGAGAAATGCACAGGATTTCCACCATAGCAAACTCCTCTCTTTCCAGTGCATTTCAGCCTTGGTCCGCTCAAAGGCCACAAACTGGTCAGAACAGAATTTCTTGTAATGCAAAGAATGCTACTGAACATCACACAGGCAACAAGGAGGTAACACCTTCTGTTTGAACTCTGGTAGAAAAATCTCTTGCAAAGTTATGTGGGGATTTAAAGCAATAAAGTCATGTAGGAAAGGGGAGGCTTTTGGGCAAAGACTCCACTGAACCGAAGAAAACACCACATTTAGGGACAAAGGTGCATTTTATATTCTGGCTATTGCTCTGATAAAATCTGGTGGCCACTGTTGAAGGAAACAAGACAACCCACTAAAGGACTCAAATTATTTCAAGAGACATTGTCAGAATCCAACCATAGGGTGCCCGAACTTTAGAAACTGAGGGGTTTTTTGGTGGTGGTGGTTATTTTTTTTCAATTAATAAAAGCAATTCTTTTTTACAATTTTTCTGGTTGACTTTTCAACAGTACAAGTCTGCTTGCTCTAGAAAATTCTAATTTTTCACTATATAGTGGAAAGGCATAATACTTAGGCTAAGAATCCAGAGATTTTGACTGTGCGCTGCCATAATGCTTCAATTTTTTTCCCTTCTCTAAGGTGCAAGTGCTCTTCAGTCGTCTTCATCACAGCAGGTTAACAGAATTGTTATGACACACCACTTTCCAATAACCTGCAGAAATCTCATCAAAAAAGCTCAACTCACAGGAGCAGAGGAGTGAGAGGGAGCAGACGACATCAGAGCACCCGTATGAGTTCAAATCAATGGTCCCTTTAACTCTGTGTTATTTTTCCCTCAGTGGCTTGCAATAGATGACCAATGAACATGAAAACAATAGGATAAGCATGAACTGGCTCAGCTCCCCTGAAGTACTTCAATGGAATTATGAAATCAACATTTAACTTCCCCTCCCCCCGAAAGAAACCTATTTTCCATTAAGCTTTGTAAACAGCCATTTGCAAACATACAGTCTACATTTAAACACCTATGTGACAGAACAAAATGGTCTGGTAAGTGCTATTCCTTTATCAGTAAGTTACCCATTTGGGAGACAAAATAATTAAAAATAAGCAAACAAAACAGGTAAGTTTGTTTCTGCAATGCACTGCAAATCTGAATGGCAGGTTTGCAATATAAACTAAGGGGTTTGGCTGCCTTTTTTTTTTTTTTTTTTTTTTAAATGAAAACTCAGACACAAACAGTCCATACAATTGGCACCACTTTGTCCTCTTGGCAGGAAGAGGCACCCATCTAGCACGTAAAACCATACTATTCCCCAATGGGAAAAGGCAGCCAATTATCCAGAACAAATTGTGACTGTAACAGCAAAGATCATTTTATTATTGCCTGGGGGGGTTTTGAAGCTCTCCCTATGAAATTGTCTTGTAAATAATTCAATGAAAGTGATTTACTTTGGTGGGGAACTTACAAGGGAAAGCCTTTCAAAAAAGCATTCTCTCAAAAGTTATTTAAATTAATTTAATCTTAAATTCCAAACAAATTGACTTAGATCAAATTTCAATATCAATTATCAAAGGCTGGTAAATTCTTTGTGTGTTAAGTTAAACGGCTAAAAAGGAGCTAACAACATGGTTACGTTCACTCTATTCCTGTCCAGAAATACTGCAACATGTTACTAAGAAGTAGAAGCCTCTGATCGTAAGCCACGAGGAGCTTGCAAGGACTTTAAACTGGCTTCTTTAAAGCTCCACAGCATACCTGATGCACCGTGATGCATCCTAAACTGAATAACCTGCAGCACAGCATGCAGTTATTCTTTGCCAAAGCTATTGACTGTATTTGGAGCCACTCTGAAGTTCATAGCAGTGCCATTCAGAGATAACAGAACAAAACCTTGTTTATGTAACATAAATTCACCCCCACGACAAATGGAGTAAGCTTTTCACTTGAAATGCAAGCATCCACCCACTTCCTGGGCACATCACATTCCTCCTCCACTTCTAAAGATCCACAAATAAAAAAAAAAAAAAAAAATCCATTTCTCCACCCCCCAAATAATTGTGGTATAACTGTCCACAATGAACAAAGGAAAAAAGCCAAAGTGAATGTTGCTCCGTCTAATTAAGAAACTATCAGAACAAAAGAAGTCTGTCAGTTTACCAGTCCTAAATCTGATAATTTCTTGCCACTTTGGGGGAACATAACAATAGAATTTATTCCTAGATATACTGTATTTCACTTTGGGAGAATTTAACCTGGAAAGAAAGATATTAAAGTAACTTATATTTAGTAGGGAGACTAAAAAGACTGTGCCCCATATTAGTCCCAAATGGCATTAGATCTCCAGCTCATACTCGTACAGTGCAAACACTGTTGCATAGGGCCCACATATAGTGGAGTAGCATCCATCCATGGCTAAGAAACAGAAAGGTGTAGAACGAGAGCCTATGTCCTCTCGTAACTGGTGAAGGAACATGACCAAGAAAGCATTTAACGTTACAGATCTTGAAACCTCTGAACGCTAGTACAGATTATGGTAGCCTTAAACATGTCCAAGTGATTTGCTTAAAGGGGAAAGCATATTCCCATACCCAAATATCAACTATTTGTCTGAACGTATTCTGAAATACAGCCAACAGAATGGAAAAGGAAAACGCCTTCATAAATACAATTTATAGTGGTTATCTCACTGGATTCTTGTCTATCCTTTGCTATTATTTTCTTTCAGCTTTTGCTGTGCAGCTACATTTTACAGGAACACAAATATTTGCAAACCAGCTCTGGACCATCTTTTGAAGCCATCTCAGACTTCTGCAAAATTATCGCATGATATCAAACATGCTAGGTATTACAGGTTGCAGTATGAAGTCCTCTAAATTAAAGCCAAATACAGAGAAGCACTTTTGCAGTTACCACAAGCTAACTTTCACAAACTGCCAAACCACCTTTAACGGACTTGGGAGCCCGTGAGCATGATTATTACAGGACCCTAATCAGAGAATCTAATTTTCAGAAACTCAGATTTTCAGAGGAAGCATGAATTTATAGGGAATTGGACTTTTCTACTAATTCACATGTAGAAAATGCTTTTTCTTCCAATCTCTCATAGGGTTTGACAGAAAAAAAGAGTATTAAAGGAATAGTAATGCTGTGTCAACTCCCTTTTGGAGTTATTGTTTCTCAGTAGTTAACGCAGCTGGTGGGAGGTTATATCAATTCCATTTGCAAACTGAGCTTTCCTTTTCCTCCTCCTCCCTTTTGTTTTATACCAGGTTTTATTGGAAAACCAGTATGCTTAAATCACAGTAGCTATGATTAAATGCATGGTAACAAGCTTTAATATGTATCGAGGATGAATACAAAGGAGGAATGCAAACTATAGTAGTTTAATAGAGCGTTGATATATCATGCTAAAGGTGGATGGTTGTGCCATACCAAAAGTGAGAAGAGCAAACAGTTATATGCAAGTTGATTTACTGGGATAGTAGTTCTTCACATCCTCCTCCCACCACTGAAGATACTTCCTTTTCTCAGGATTGCACAAAAAGAGGTTGCGAGTGACCTACCCTATTTCTGCATGAGGGAATGGCGCAGGAGAGGGTTTCCTCAATTATTTACAACATTGTCACTCTTTACCTCCACCTTAGACATAAGAGGTAGTAGATGCTCTTCATGAAGAAAGCCTCGGCAGAGAAGTGCTAGGAAGCAATTAAAAAGGAACCACAGCTGGCAAAACAAATGTTCAAGTCTGATCTGACTCAGGCAAAACAGGAATATTAATCTAGTTTTTCCATGCCCCAAGTGATAACCTTAACTCCTGAGCTTTTATAGCATTGATAAGTACTCTTCCACCAGTTTTATTGCAACTGGAACTCAAAACATTTTTCTTTGAAAACTTTTTGCTGCATTCCTGTAAAATAGTTCTGTTTCAGTATATTGACAGGGAAAAACAGCAATTAGGTGCAATATTCCTGACTATGTTTAATTACTACCAAGCTAAGGTATAACACAGTTATGTCTCTGGCCTCGTTTAGATCTCTGGTTGTACCTTTTTGTCCATACCACTGTTCATTTTCTATGACTGTCTATTGTACTGATAGAATTAGGGCAATCCTTTCTAAAGCCATGGACAACAGGAAAACAAATGTAAGGTAACCTGCATTTCACAGGGATTTGAACTCTACTTCTAAAGGTCAAATCTTTAATACAGTTTTTAATAATGGTGAAACTTTGACGTGGCAGTTTAGAAAATAATGCTATTCTACTAATCCTAATCATCAGATGGGATTATTTGACAAACATCACATATTTTAATCCTGCAGTAATCACAGAAGTGGAACTTTTTATAGAAATATTTTAAAGCTCTTATCAAATATATATGCTCTGTTATTTATATCCAAAGTCCCAAATCCGTATTTTATGCAACTTCCAATTACTCTTCTAACATTGTACTTATTAATTTAAAAGCAGCGATACTTATCAACTTTGATTCAACCAGATGGCTAGTAGCTTTCTCATCTGTAGCAACAGATTAACTCTTTCCAAGTTTCTCACCACTCTAAACACACTATACATTGCACTCTCACCTGCTAGTGGGAAAAAAGTAAGATATGCTCAGGTAATACAAAATGGAATACAATAATGAGGCAGCTGCAGAGATTCTGAAACAAATCTCTTAGTTTAGAAGAGTTTTGGCGGAACTCGGAGAGGAAAAAGGAGATTAAACAAGTGGAACAACAGACTATGTTAAATCCTGCCTGATAAACAAATAACACAGGGAAAAACATAGAGGCATTGAGAGACAACATTCGCATTGTACAGTTCTGGAGGTCAAGGTGAAGTTTATTTTTTATATATTCCATGTCAACTCTTGAACAACCTTTTCAGTAGAACCGGGAGGAAAATGTTCTCTTCTATAATGCACAGCAAAAACTTATGGTCAGATCTTGACCTAAAACTGATAGCCACAGAAAGAAGCTACCAAAAGAAAAAGAATTCAACCCATGGAAAACCTAAATTAGCAGCAGCAACTATGTTTAATCTTAGGTTACGAAGACAAACATGGCTAGCTGTGCAAGAAACTTTTACAGCTGTGTGTTCACACTTAAAAAAAAAAAGCTGAAAAATACTATGTTTGAGTAAAGCGATTTAAAAAAGTAATTGCTGACTAAGGCAAGAACTGGAAATCAGGAGATCTAGATTCTTCTCCCTGCTGTGCAGTGTACTTGTGTTAACTTTCAGAAAAGATTTCCAGACAACTATCTATTCCTAACAGGACTTAAATCAAAAGAAGGAAACAATTGCTTGTTATGCTTATACTCAGCAGCCTTAAAGACTGAATGGAAACCGCTAAAAGAGCTCTGAAACAATGGAGGAGATCGCATCCCACAATCAAAAGTAGTATTTTAAACCCGAGTCCCACAAGACAAAAATCTACAGTGCCTATGAAAATGCCATACTTTGAAAAATCAGGGCATTTTCAAAATGCACTTTTCTCTTTCACAGGTCGTCTACAACTCTCAAGTTTTCCCCTCTCAAAAAAAATTAAATACTAGCACTCTTTAGATAAACAAAGATTTACACATGAGAATCCTCTTAGTGAGGCAGATTACATGGTTAGTAATAGCTAGAGATCACAGAAAAATTAAGTAGTCATGTATTCTGTTAAAACGATGCCTGAACTGACTGCTTCAGAACTTGCTGTGTTTCAGAAGTATCTTCTATCACCCAAAATGCTTCTGGAACAATAAACAGGAGCAGAGCCCTCAAAGACTTGAGCAGCAACTTTAAATTTAGAGATCAGTAGTTTGAGATGACAAGGTTACTAAAAAGGACTAGTAAAAAGTTACTTTCTCTTGAAAACAGAAATTAAAAAAAAAAAACCTATCACTCAGTTTCTTGTGAACAGATATCTGGGTCTCAAAAACAACAGGTTTTCATAAATAACCATGACATTAACTTGAAGGGACCTGAACACAGTTTAAAAGGCCTCATTTTCATAATGTCTCAGCACTTGCCTTTCTTTAAATGAAACAAAGTACTTTGAAAACTATGGATCTCAGCATCCAGAAGTTATTTTCTTAAGAAAATCTGCAGGTTGTTCTTCACCAAGAGAAGAGAAAATTTGGAAAAAGAAAACATTTGCAGAACTGCATGAATTCAAGTTTTCAGTAAAGTAACTTCCTCACCTTAATATCTATTCCAATAAAGGAGAAGCAGAGAACAGGAGAGTTGAAGAAAGATTTATTTTGTGCTTTGCACTAATGATAATTAGAAAGTAGTTTGAGAAGTAACAAAATAAAAAGTTAAAATTACTGAAAGTTGTATTAGCTACTCACTTTATGCAGTATTTTGTTGAATGTGAATAAATTGGTAGAAGATTATAGGCTTACTACTCATCTTCTGCCTCACAAGAAATTATATACAAGATTCTTCACGTTTAAAACTTTTTCTGGATAGCCTATGACATAAGCAGAATACTTAAAAAATGGTATCATTCAAAAATCATTAGGTTGACTAATTTGGTAGAGAATCCTAACTTAAAGCATTATCAAGACCTTATCTGAGGAAGATTGTTAACAACAAATACTTTGGTCTAAAGATTAACTTTAAAAAAAACAAAAACTGGAAAATGGCTTAGACGTTTGACCAAGAGAAAATGAGGGTTCATCTAATTTGACTACATGAGAAGGGAAACAAAAATAATAATCTCATTTTAGGTGACTGACAGTTGTAGTAAACTTGCAGAGAGTTAAGTTTATTGTTGAAATTTTCAATGCTTCAGAAGCTGAAGAAACGATTCCACTGCTCTGTCTCTTAACTCAAAGATTATGATGTTACAGAAGTAAAAATACAGTAGTTTTCCAAGTCCCAGTTACTGGTTTAGGCTGTATATTGTGTAAATAAACAAACTACAAACATCTCTGCAGACACTGTCATAGTAACTACTGACTTCAATAGGGAGAAGGGAGAATAACAAGTATGTGGAAGAGTCCTGCTGCAGTATTTCATCTTCTGCTGTAGCTTGTACAGCTGCATATGGAAATACATAACTTGGAAACTGAGAAAAGCTCTTAACCATTAAAACAATAAAGTTCTGTCCAATTTTCATAGCAAACAGGACTTTAAAAGTTCAGTCCTTTCTTTTCCATCACCTAAATAAACAGATGAAATCATGCAAGCCAAAATATTGAAATCAGTGAGAGAATATGAAGCATTTTGCTTAGGTTGAAAGGCAAGAGGAATGTCCGCATTTTCCTGGACTACTGGGAATATGATCCCGCAAAGAAGGATCTTTGTCTTTTACCATGAATATTCCCATATTAAGAGAATTAAGGAAGAAATGTATGGAGAGTGTGGAAGTCCTTCCACGTACTGAAGAAATAAAGTACCTTCCCCTCACATCTTGCCCTGTCAAAAAAAAAAAGGGGGGGGGGGGGGGAATATCACTTTAAGCTATGTGTTGTATCTGTCAGCAAACAAATAAAGGTCATTTCAGAGTGTGCAGAGAATGCCAATTTCATTTGGTGAAAAAGTAAAGAGATATAAATGAGCCTGTAGATTAAAAGAAAATCCTGTCTGAAAGGCTTATTAAGAGTAATTTGTTATGTTTTCTTCCTAATTACTGGAATTAATAGTAATAATATATCCTACACTCCCAAGATTAATGGGAGATGTTTCCTTTCTCGGTGTATACTTTTTCAGCAGAAAACAGTTACTCAAAGCCCCATTTTAAGAATTTGTTTCATTAGGGAAGCTTCAAACAGGTATGAAATGAATCACGTGTTAAATGTTTATATGTTTACATGATGGATATAGATATATAGAAATATTTTATCTCCTTTTTGGTTAAACAAATGAATACAATTAGAGTAGAACAAATATTTATAAATTGAATACAATTAGAGTAGAACAAAGACAAATTTCACACATGTTCGAAATATTCAAAGGTGATGACGCCTTTAACTGGAAGAAATGCAGCCCTCTCGCCCCATCCTGAAGTAGGTCTCAATCACCAAGCAGATACCTGCAGCCTGTGGAGAGGACCACTGGATCTGGAACTAAATGCCTATTCCTGTGTCTGCCAAATCTCCCATCAGTATCCCTTGGAACAGCATTTAACCATACAAGTGCAAAAACATAGCTCTTGATTTTCCACCTTTTTGCAGACAACTACAGCAGCAAAAATCCCTATCTCCTTCACAATTAACCGTTTCTCAAAGACACATATGTGTTTTACCAAAACAACATTTTCTTTGGGAGGATGCTTCAGCGTAACCTATACAGCATCTCTGTCGTCTTCTGGCGGAGTCCTCACTACAGACTGGATGAGACTGCTACTGCCTTGGCTGAACTGGATTTTTTTTTTTTTTTAAACCCAAGGTTACACCTACTAAGTACAAACAGTGTAATCTGGAGGTGGCACACAAGCGTCTTTAGAGATGTGTGGTATTTAGCCATGTGGAGTTCAGTATTCATTCAGAAACGTTACTACACTTTTTTTTCACTCATCATTAAATGAAGACATTTTTAGAGCAATAACTCAGTCGTAGTTTGTAACCCTAGTGGAACCTGCACAAAAAGGCAGCTATTTTAGCCATGTCAACAATCCTTCTTTTTTAATATTTTTCACTAAACTCAGAAAAAGCAAAAAAAAAAGGGGGGGGGGGGGGGGATACCAAAAGCCAGAAATAAAAAAATCTTGCAAATATTAACTTTAAGATCACTTACTTTAAATAAATAAAACATCCATTAGCTATGTCATGTCCTTAAAATAAATGTTACAGCAATGGTAATTGTGTAATTAAATTAGCAGGCTTTTCCATCTCCTTGATTCATTAATCTAAGAACCTGTTGCAGAAAATATGGAATTAATAAGTAACTGGCTTATAAAACAGATTTTTTTAATTTATTTGCCAGTTCATTAAATAGAAACAATAAAACAGAAATAAGAAAAGCAGCACAGGGAGCAGTGGGGGTTTTTCTGTCTGTATAAGCAATTTTACAGAAAGCGATGGCTTAGTTTTTGTTTGTTGGCTTCTTTGCTTCTAATACCGAGAATATGTATTAGAGAGAAAATTATTACATTTGCACTGTTGCGGGGGCCAGCTATGAATGTTACATTAACTCTCTACCCACTCTCACTGCAGTTCCAACATAGAAGGGAAAAGCCAGCTCTGCTAAAATAAAGCGCTCTGCTGCAGACTGATCCGTTTGTCCATGAGAGTTTTGTTTTTCTCTCTAATGTCCCTGAAAACCCTTAGGGTTGTTTTTTTCACCGCTGCTACTTTCCCGGGTAGAAATAACACCCAAATCTAAACCTCTCATTAGAATAGCCTACGGTTTTGGTTGTTTGTGAAACAGATTCCTCAACACAGGTCTGATTTCAGGTTTATCACCTTACCCTGGTCCATGTCAATACAGTTTGTGGACCTTCCGGGTCCTCCTATTCTCTGCACTGGGACCCCCAGCTTCTATTTGAGTGTGGTGTGAAAAGACAGTTCCGGCTTCAAAACATGAAAGACTAACAACAGGTCTCCAAGTCCACAAATGCAGCTTGATAAAATACATAACCCAAATCCCTTCTTATACATGGTAAATTGTGACAGAGAGTAACTAAGTTACAAAAACATCCAACAGCAACGTGAGAACTATATGTTAGGTAAAAATCCCTCTGGACTTGTGTTGTGGTACTTCCTCCTTACATAAACCTAGCCTGGGAACAAGGCTGGTGGCTGCTCAACAGCCAAAGCCCGCTACAGAAAATATAGCGCATTTAGTCTTCAAACACTGAGGTTTTCAATCAGAATTTCAATTTAGAAGATGGGAAAGCATTGTCCAAATGCATCTGTCCCCTACAACTTGTTTTCAAGAGGGAAGTCTTCCAGATCCAGCTGTGCTGGACGAAGGAGGTTTACTCTCCTGAAATGTTCCTCTCTTCCACAACACTGGCTGAGTACCACCCACATCACGGGGGGGGGGACGACCATCTGCTGAAACAGTTCCAATAACTCGATTCTGTTAACTTTGCTCCTATTTGGATGGAAACAAATAAATGACGGCTCACAAGTAGCTCTGCCAGCAGATTTAGGAATTGGTAAGCCCTATCAGCAGAGCAGAAATGAGCACTTAGTGCTGAAGACAGACAGTGGCAGGCAGTAACATCTGCCACAAGCACAGCTGCTCGTGAAGTGCACATTCATCTACGCCCAGAGCGAGTGCAGAGTCAGGCCTTTGGACTCCTTGCCCTCAGAAACCATCTCCATAGTTTTGCTGCCCTACTCAGACTTGGTATTTCTCTGTGAATCCCTACCCCCACTATTATTCTTCAAACCAGAGTAATTCATCAACTTCGCCATCCAGATCCACAGTGCTAGCAGGTGATGACAGCCCGGACTAATGAACCATTAATTCTAATCAAAGACACTCAATGTTTCCTTTCCATTAACTGTGTAAATAATAAAAAATAGCCCATTGCCGTATGCCAGGAATCTGCTTGTGTTATCAAGGCAACCTCCAAATGCTTTCCTCCGATAAGATGTGCATCATGATGGACTAAAAGGCATGCAGGCACCAGAGTACTCTCTTCCTCTTAAAAATTAGAGGTCTACTTTATGTGCAGTGTGTGTCTGATAGATAATTAGAGTGGCAGGGTGATTGCCCTTGTTAAATCAAATGGATGAGAAACACTAATGTTTAGGAGACGGCGGAAATGCTTTGTTTCTATTAGCAGCCACCCTTTCTTGATTTTGCTCATTTGAGCAATACTGCGGTTCAGAATGTGCTCTCCTTTCATCAAATTAGGAAGCAAGAAGTACATGCTTTTCTGCTGCTGCATGAGCCCTCCAGTGTCCAAGCTCTAGCAGTGTAAACAGCACAACAAACATCCCATGCCTATTCAGGTCCTGAATATAGTTTAAAGTAGTACAGAAAAGTGTCAAGGTTCCGGCAGCTAGAAACTATCTAGTCTGCAACATGGAGTAATCAGGGAGATATGAATTCAAGAGTGTCTTAGCACCGATTTTTAGGCATTGTTCAGGGCTGAGTCAAAAGCTGCCTTTTCACATCACGCTACCGATAAAGCTTGGTCAAATCCTCGCTCTGCCAGCTGAAAGAAACTTCAAAAGCAATTTGAGGGCCTCAAGCAGTCTTGACAAAAGCTCCCCAAAAGCTTGCAAGGGCTACTAAAGGAAGCAGGGCTGACTCTTGGCAAGGGCCAAGATCGTTCGGGATTAACACACCACTAGTTCGATCACCACAGTTTTCAGACCCAGATCATAATCCCTGCAGATCTCAGAACCACGACTCCCTAAGGACAGCTTCACCTTTTGATTTCACTCAAGAAAAGGCATGTCCCAGCACAGCTCATTGCTCACAGCTTTTTTATGTGTGGTTCACCACACAGAGGGGGAAATTTCTAATAAAGTCATCTTCTAGGATTGCGATGTGGCTGTTTACCAATTGCTAAAGTCTCTCTCCTGCCACCTCCCTGATGTGACCACACATCCTTTTAAAAGGAATCATCTCTCTAAGCATCCCCTAAGCACAACATTTCTCACTTCTCCCCCAGACACTCCAGCAAAAAAGCCTGTGACCATTACTTCATTTCAAGACCATCCCAAATCCCCAAATCAGTCCATGAGTCTGCAAGCTATATTCCTCGCAGGCAGAATTGTCTAGCTGATAATAATTTAAATATAAGTCAGAAGATCTGGCTTCTACTCCTGCTTCTATCCTAACCTTATCTGCCGCGAGGCAGCAGGCAAGTACAACCTCTCCTCTCATCTTCTCCATTTGCGTTAAGCTGGATTTACACAGGGCAGTGTCTTTTAGCATGTGCACCGTATCTATCACCATGTGAGACTCCTGATTCCAGCTGCGGCACATGGTAATGCATACCCACAGTGGGATTCAGTTTTCCATGGTTCAGCTGGCAGATTTTAGCGCCTTTGGAAACAGTGCATCCTGAGAAACTCTGAGTCTTAGCTGGCAGAATTAAGGTTTCAGTTTGAATTTCTCCATGCATATGCTCTTAACAGTTAATTTCACTGACCCCAATACAGTTGTCCAGACTCAAACCGGCATAAATAGAAGTCACCTCCCTGCTTTTTACCCCTAGATACTTAAAAGGGTTAAGAAAATTCATCCCTCTGAGGGACAGCATAATTCAAAACATGTATATTACATGCCTGTGAATGTATGCAAGTAGGAATATTCCACAATGAAAGCAGATTCAGAGCTGTCACAACAATCCTATTTGATTGTCTTCACAAATTCTGGCAGCAATGATATAAATGGGACATTTCACAGCCAGGATTTGGACCTGAAGGATCTTACAGTGGGTGAGTCAGAATCAACTCCTCTGGAGCCATGGAAGTCACAAGAAGCAAGATAAAACCCAAGCTCAAGAATAAATTTAATATTGAAGTTCAGAATCACTTGAAACAGACAAGTCCTACCGTAATGAAAAAAAAAATACTATCCTTTTGGTAAAACTGATTGAAAAGGGTAATAACTGCCTTTATGAGGCCTACCTCACCAGGTATTTTTATGAAATGACTCATCTAGTTACGTGTACAAATGAGTAAACGTTTCTTCAATGCTTCCAGAAGCCAAAGAGAGTCAAAGTAAAGACTTTGCAAAGTTAAACAGCTATTGAGTCAGACCTTAAGGTAACTGTCACTGGTCTTCAAACACACTTAGTGTCAGCATTCCCTGCTCTTCACATACGCATAAGAAGGCAGTTCTACAAGTTTTGGCAAATTTATTCTTGCTAGAGAATTACCTCCCACTCTAGAAATACAAATCGTCTGCAGAAAAAGAATGCTTTAACAGTGGAAAACCCATGAAAAGTAGTAGGCACTGTTCACACTGTAAAACAACAGAGCTAGATTCTCCAGCATTACACCCAACAAAAGTCGGTATAATTCCACAGAAGTAGAAATAAAATTGGTGTAAGGCCAAAAGAAGGGTGTCAGGGTTTCCATTAACGAAAACATTGCTCTTTCCACATAACAGTTTTAAAAATAAACTGTTTATAGCTGCATATTAAAAAGAGAAGGCAGATTTCACTGGGAAAACCTTATTCCCTGGATCCCTGCCACAGTGCACACTGTATTAGGAAATCATTTGAAATACTAATACAGCAGTTTATCCTGGACATTTGTACAGACACTGAGCTCAAGTCATCTTCCCGGCTGTTTGCGCCAAGTTCAACTCTGCACTGGCTCCCTGGAGAGTCTTTGCTAGGCAGAACTGTGAAGGGGGGGGGGGGGGGAGGCACAAAGAAAAATTGCTGCTTTGAAGAAAAGAGGGGGAGACAAAGGGTTGGAGAAAGCACAAAAAGATCCAAAGGACCTTTTCTTTCTATGGCTGTCTTCAGAGCTGAGGAGGTCACAGCTTTTAACAAAGCCTCTGGCTTTCTAAGCCAGCAAGGGGTTTCATCTGTGGCCATCTTCCCAGCCTTACCCATCCCTTCCACTGTTCATAGGGGAAAGATGATTCTCCTCAGCAATTCTGCACCCTAATCTTGTCCAGGAGAAAGAAATGCTCTGTCCCTTACTTCTTTTTCTGGACTGGCTTTCAAGTTGACCAATGAACTGAAGGTTGCAATATGCAAGGGCTAAACAACCTTTCCCAATACCACCATTTCCATCTCTATATCTAGGCTAACCAGGGTAAAAGATGATCTTCAGTCACAGACTACATATTTTCTGCCCAGGAAATCTAGCAAGCAGGTTCTGTAAATGCTGCCATTACCCTCTTCACTGCTGCAGGGCTTTGTCTTATTACACTAGATTGGTTTCCTCCTGGGAGGAGGATGCTCAGGTGTCACTAGTGGGAATTTTTTCACCTTTTACTGGCTCCCTCTGTCAAACACATGCAAATATACATGCAGTTTCAACACACCACCTAGAACCTACTGGTGGTAGTCAGCAATATGTTAAATACATGAACCAACCTAAATCAATTCATGCTGCTAATATAAAAAAAAAACTCCATGAAGTTTTGTAGTGAATGTATGTACCAGTAACAAAAAAGACCCTGCGAGATCACTGTGGTCCACTTTCCTCACTTACAATATGGAGATGCCCCCTGCCCCCCCTTCATTTGTAAAGCACCAGGAGAACATTGGATGAATTCAGGCTGCCCAGGAATGCAAAATCCACGCAGAATAATTACTTCTCAAAGCAAGGAAAAATAATTTATGGTAAAGGCATTAGATTAGAAATCCAAAAGTGCCTTAATTTCATAGAACTGAAACAAACTTCATTCTGATCTTAGGGCAAGTCAACATGTGAGTTTATTTCCTCCTTTGCAAAAATGGATAATCTCTTTCTTCCCAGCTCCTATCTAGATAGGCTGGTAAAGGTTCAGGGCATGGGAATCTCTCGTACATTTTGGTTTCAACCAAGCTTAACTTCATTCATGCTGGTTGTTTCAGTATGTTTCCTGCATAGCGTAAAAATTAAACGGAAATTCCCCCATTCTATCTGGTTAACAGAACCAAAAGAAGCGACAAAACATAAGCAGACTGCGAATTTTGACTAGCTACAGCTCCCTTGAGTCAATATAGCTAATGCAGATGCTGCAGCTGTAAATCTAAAAAGAGGTAAGGGGGGGGTGGGGGGGGAGTGGCAGGGACAGTCACTGAATGACATTAAAAAGACAAGAAAAAGATTAGAGAACTTTTTGGTCACTGCTGATTTAAAAAAGAGGTTATGAAGCATTACTAATAAACGTTCTAATGTTTGAGTCTGGAAATTCCTGGGTTTGTTAGAAAAGTTCACTAGAGCAGCATGGTAGTCAATACCAATGCTCCGTTTGTCTTTACCTGTCAGATCTAGGAACCGAGTGGATTAGCTGACCCTAACTCTGTTTTACCCAATATGATATGTTACTATCCAGAGGCACAAGTAATGGAGGGGAAAAAAAAAAAAAAAACAAACAGGGAGAATGGGCGACCTGCATTGTCAGCATAAAATACACAGTAACAGCACAGCAGTTCAAAATAGCAAGGCAAATATCAAAGAAATACAATACTTTGCTGAACAGGAGGCATTCAGTGTAATTATTAATGCAAAGAATGAACATTATTACCATAATGTAACTCAAGCTGCATCTGAACAGGGCCCCCTGAGGGAAACAACTTGATGTATGTTTACAATCAAGCATACTAGGGAAACAAAAAGGACACTCTAGCTGAAGAGACATATTTATCTGTGCAGTATTTAAAAATGGCAAAGATAAAGAGCGACTTCCAGATAAATCATCATCTTTCTAGGAATACAGTCTTTACTCTCAATAACAAATCAAGCAGTCTCAATTTATGTTAAGGTTACACCTACAAAGTATACACAGACTAATAAATAATTAAGAGATGTTATGGATGAGAGTAGTGCTTTAAAAGCACATCAAGAAAAATTCTTTTAGGTGGTTACAATCAACTTGCAGCTCCACAGCATGTTCAATCATTTGCTCAAGCATTTATCAGTTATTGAACTTTTTAAATATTGTTAGTAGGGTCAACTTAACAGATTGAGAAAGTCCCAGATCTTGTTAAAGATTAGAACAGAGAACCACGAAGCAGAAATAATGGGCCTCCAGTTAAGAAATAAAGCTCAACTCCTGCTACAGACTTCCTGCCACTGCTACAGACCCGCTTCTGCCATTTCCTCCTGTGTCACAACCTTCAGAACCGCCTATAGACCAAAAGTTTAAAAAAAAAAAAAAATACTGAACGTTCTTGTGCATTCTGTTCAGGCCACAATAATTGTATTCTGCCAGTGTCAAAACATGCCAGCATACTACCATATACCTGAAAAATTAAAAGTTATAAAAATCTTCGCAAAATAAATTTGACTTTGTGAAAACCAAGCTAGAAAGCTGAAGTGATTTGTTTTGACAATTCTTCCACCTAAAACTATCTAAGCCTACACCTTCCTGGGAAATGTTTTGATTCTGACAAAAACATGTTTTCCAAAGAAAAACTGTCCATGCCCAAAATGTTTGCACTGCCACAGCAGTGCATAAAACTGGACTGAGTTCTCAGCAAGCTCTTTAAGATGTTACCGTCACCGATGTAGCATGTCTGGCATGAACCTGGGGGCAAGCAATGACCTGAAGGTCTTTGTTCAGCATATTGCTGCTGTTTGCCTACACATTACTTGCCTTTAATGCTCCAGCACCTCAGCCTCTCTGGTCTCCAGCAGATATTAATACTTTTGTCTCCTGGAAAGTGGTAACTCACAGCTACCTCAGTGTAAGCAAATACATGTTTATATCACTCACTCTTTGGAGAGTTTTTGGCAGAAAACTGCCCGTTGGCCCACACTGTAGAAAGCGCTTGGTCAGAAAATAGTGAATACAGTGCATGGATCCAAGTTAGCACAGTTACATGACAGCTTGTATCAGTCTGCCTAAATAAAATGGTTTTCTTTACAACGAGGTGAGGGCTTTGTTAGTTTTTTTAACGCTATTAATAAAGTTCATTAGTTATAAAGATTCATTTAAGAGGGTAAGGGGAAAGGCCATAAGCACTCTCTAGGCTTAAGAAAGCCTGTAGGCACCCTGAGTGTTAAAACATATTAAACAGTGCGAGCCCAAGAGCCCTCTGGAGTTTTCTTTGAGTGTATTACTTTTAAATTAGAGATGGGAAATTTTCCCTGTTGAAGCTGGACAGAAAACAGCTGTGCTCATTAAAAGAGGAGGAACTGCTAAGTAGTTATATAATCAACACTATGTAATTAACAGAGAATTATAATAGTAGATCTAACACTGAGCTGAAGTTGTGTGCCATGCAGAATGCTAACAGCTTTGCAGTCGGTTGCCCTTTATGTTGCTCCCCTTGTTCAATCACGTTGCCCAGGCTGCAGATCCAAATGCTGCCGTGTTCCTCAGGCTCGCATAGCAACCGAGACAAGGCTTCTCCCCGCCAGCTTGGTAAGAAAAGTTTGCTCAGAGGGGTCAGCCAGTCCAGCATTTTCTTACCGCCAACATGAAAATATCTACACTGTTTTGTAACACGAGTAATCAGGTAGTTGAGAAAAGCTTCCACAAAGCAGGAGGTGGAGGAACACATCCTAGAATTCTTGGAGCCTTCCCCCTGAAAATTGCCATGGGCTCTTGGCCATTGTAAAAGCATGCTGAGCAACAGGAGAGGAGTACTGAAGCAGTCCCATATTTAGAGCTGTGGAGACTCTACCCACATGAAAAATCCCATATGTGGCACCTGAAGACTAGATATGAAGATGTCCCTAGCTCATACCATTTCTTTGCAGGTCCCTCCCTCTCTGGGGGGGGATCACATAGGCTGTTCATTGATGGGATCACTGAGCCAATGCAATATTGCTAGCACAGCAAGTCAATGAACCTAAGAAAGACAGAGTATCTGCCATAGCTATAAGCCAATCTGAATGTCAGAAGAGATTTGAATGCGAGGACAGACCTCTGAGTGAGTTACAGAAGCAAACAGCACCAGCATGCAACACGAGAGATGAGAATTCAGCGTCTCGTGCCATCAGGGAGCTTGAACAAACCTCTTTCAAAAGATACTCCCGTTGCATAGCTTCCACTGATTTTAACGAGAATTATATACACAAATACTTAAGAAAATCCCTGCCTTAGTCCCTCTATACCTATTCCTACTTTACAGATAGGAAATCACTCACTCTTCCCTAAACTATACGCATGTCATCTCACATAAAGGAGTGTAATACACTCCAGTACCAAGGTAGCGATGAACGTCAACCCCGAATGCAAAAACACAGGGACCAATAACCCTGTGTCATTTTGTTTTAAGGCTGCTGCACTGTGTTAGCTGGAGGGCACCTCATGCAAATTCATTCCTTGGTGCCAACGGTTTACAGCAGGCAGGCTTAGCTATGCCGTAATTGTTCAGTGGAAACCTTCAAAATTCAGGCGGAAAAAATTGTTAATAACTCTAAACCATATACAGTGCTCTGCTGCCCTTGTCCTGCCATCATCCATTTCCAACTGGCCTACAGGACAGGATCTTCCTAGTCGGGCAAGCGCGCACTACAGCGTCAGGTATCCAAAATGCCGTAAGGATCCACAATGACTACAAGGCTGCAGATTTGCCCTGCTAGGGCTGAGACCCTTCTTCAGAAAGGGCTGCTGTGGAAAGGAGAAATCCATTACAGCATTTCTCTTCCCCTAACTGCAGCACATTCAAGCTTTCTGGGATTCAGCCCTACTACTGTATCCTTCATCCCAGCTTGTTTGCTGCCAAGAAGAGCACAAGATAATACTGATTATAGTTGATAGAAACAAAAGGTACAGCGGGGAGTCCTCCACAAACTGCTGACATTGGAAGCGATCATTAGCAATGAACAAAACTACTACTGAACCACCATAAACTGCTTTTAAGCTGCCTACTAGTGAATATATATATACGAAACAGCTCACTCTCTCCTCCATTATCCACAAGCAGACTGACAAGCACATTCCTTACCCGTGCCTGGATTTGGCACTCCGTGGGATATAAAACTGCCAAATTCTAAACTGTTCTGGTCACATTTAAATACAAATGCACCAGAGGCATCCTCCCTTCGTTTCCTGAAACAGGACTGAGTTTGCTTCAGATTGCCTCTGTACAAAAGAGCTCTGATGGTGGCACACACATCTTCCACATTTAGCCTTTCGCTTTTTCTAAACCGAGAAGTCAGTTGGGCCAAAAGCTAACCTGTCATCCTCCTCCTCCCTTCCCCCAGAGAAATGGGATATTGAGATTTTCAAGTAAATTCATCAACCAGCAAGTAGGTAGTAAATTTTAAAATATAACCTAGGAGTCTCTATTTCCTGGTCTTTTGCTTTAACCACTAGATGACACTACTTCCTTATATACCAGCCCACTTTTCCAAGGTTTCTGAGCACTTCCACCTCTCATTGGCTCCAGCTGGAGTTCTGGATGCTCAGGAGTTCTGGGTATCAATTCCTAACTTCAACACAGAAATAAAACAATTAACAGACTACAAGATAAACAGCTCAGCTACACTGCAGAGTTTTTCTTTCATACTTTTTCCTTTACTTCGTGCTTGACTCTTCTCTCCCCAGCCTCATCAGGCTGTTCCATTTAGATGTTTTGTGCGTTTTCAGTTTCCTTGCAGTCTACTGTGAAAACTCCATAATTACCAAGGCATACCAAAGCAGATAAATAAATAAGGGCCAATATTAACTGAGCCTTCCAAACAGCTCTTCAAAAAACTCCTGGATGCAAGGTTATTCTTATGAGTCAAGACACATCTGTTCTGGAGGGATTCACTTACGACATAAAGTTAAAGGTCCTTATTCCACAACAGGATCTGCCAGAGCATGTATTAAATCATACCAAGTCTCAGGGATCTTAATCTGGATTCAGTAAATGAGATGCCAAAACTATGACTTAGAATTACTGCTACTTCCTGTTTGCCCATTTTTAGCGATTACTCAATAGCGCAAGTCAATGTTGCAGTATTGCAAGTGCCACACGATGCATTAAGAAGTATTTCATCAACTGCTTTTGTATGGGTTTAATGATGAAGATTGGACAGACTATTTTAGCTTCCCACATTAAAATAGAATTGTGTATTTTATTTTACACTTCAAAACCTCCTTTTTTTCTTTTCCTCAAGGTTGTGGGTTGTTTTTTTTTTAATTGCTTCTGGAACGGCACAGTGTCATTTAACCCTCTTGTTCAGTCTCATTTTCCACCTTCTCTATTTTCACACATAATTGAGCTGACTTACAGCAAAATAGAATTTATTAAGCTGAAGACAATGTGAATAATCAACATAATGCACTGTCTGCTAATCCCTGGTTACTCCATTTGTTTTTTACTGTTTATTTGACTTTTGGTCTACATTGTTTAGAGGAGAGAATATGGATTTTCTTCACTGAGAAGAGTCATTCAATTGGAAAACGTGTGCGATACTTTGTATGTTATATGCACAAGTACCACCACGGCACTTGACAGAACGACCATAAATAATCAAATCTGTGCAAGGAGCTTTAATTCTCAAGGCTCTGAAATTCCTTTTTTAACAGTCTGTACAAAAGCAGCAGCAGCATGAGGTGCTGCTTAAGTGTACCTAGCAAAAGCATAGTCAGAAGGTTGTGATTATTCATTTCAAGAAGCATGTACAAGTCCCAGCCAAGATCTGGCTACCTTTGTGTACAGACTTGTATATGCATTGGTAGAGCTCACCTGCGCTGCAAAAGGTTTGCAAATCAAGATCGCAATCCCACGAAGACCCAAAAGCGTGAATCAAAGTCTGCATGGTAAATCACACCATCCGCCTTTCCCACAACTTTGTTATCCCAAACACACCAGTAGCATAACATTCTGGGATGCATGGGACCAGTATTGCAAGGAACATTGTGTGAAAGATGGATGGGTACTCACAACTATTCAACACAGTACCATTATTTTACTATTTTAAATTTACACTGCATTAGCAATCAGTTTCCCTGTCTCTCTGACGTAAACGCTGCAGCAAGTAAAAACAATAACCCAAACAAGCAGTAGCAAGCAGGCCTATTTCCCAAAGGAAGGGGGGGAGGAAACAAACAAACCAAGCAAAACCACACAATAATACAAGAAGGGGTAAATGTTCGGTGTCCCAGATGGTTTGCTTCACATACAAGCAAAAATCACTGTCAGAATAGCAAAATCTATCCTACAATGCAGTATTAGCTTTGCGAAGCACAAGCGTGGCAAACATGAAACACCAAACAAAACCCAACACGTGTCCAATTTCCCCATGTCAAGGCATCTACTCTCATTTGAACAGGTAAACATCTAACCTGAGTTATTGCTGATCTGTAGATGCCCAGATATCAAATTACAAACAACAGATTCAATCAACTGAATAACTGACAGAAAATTAAAACCAGCTTTTACACACTTCTGATTGCAGTATCTGACAGTGCTTTCTGTAACGCAGGGTGGTCGGAAGGAGGAACATGTATTTATACAAGATGAACAACAAGCTAAATTGAAACATTTTACCAAATGTATCCTCATGGAGATATTTAGCCCTTTTTATTTTTCATTTAAAATAAATGATATTTCTATTTGTATTTAATTTCACTTTATTTCATTTCTAACTGACACGCCATTATGCTTCAATTTGCTCCCTGTTCAAATCAGTCTGCTGAATTCACATAGAAATAACTCATGCAACGAGTTTAGAAGACAGTGTAACTGAGTCTTCAACCGTTCAATGAAGTACCAAACATGGTAAAATATTACCAAAATCTTGATAAAAGAGGAAAATTGCACTGGAAAATTTGGTTTCTCACTGCTGAGATAGAAGGAATATTTTTTTTTTATTTGTACAGTTTGTAGTAAGTTTCCCAAGCTCTTGTGGTCTATAAGCAACACCATAGCTTCGTCTTCCTGTCCATTTCTGCTGCAACAGCAGTGCCCTTGGGAGTCCCATTAAAAGTTTCATGAGTTTGGAGATTACAGGTGTCCTTTGTAAACTCTGTTACACAAGCAAGCCACTACGAGATTTTTAAAAAACAGGAAAATCATACACTTGATGCAGAACCTCCAGCAAAGCCAGGAGGGTTTGAGCATTCAGAACCCATTCTAAGTTTCTGGAATTAGACACCTGTGGCTATTGCCGACCTTCAGAAAGCCTAGGTTGCTTCCAGAAGCTGAATAAAAGGCAACAAATTATCTCAACATTTTTCCATAATCTTCATGACAGATAAAAGGTTTGAAAAGGAACATAACAGAGGACATGTTTTGCAAATTAAATATTAGCTATGTATTTGTGAAGCAAATAAACACCTTACAGAATTCTCTTCAGGTTTAGCTCTCTATCAGCTAAATTGGATCTTGTCTGTGAGAGAGATAAAATCAACAATTCCCTATCTTTAATCTATGATTTAATAAACCTGTTTTTCTCAAAGGGATAAGCAAGCCTGATTGCACTCCTGTAGTCTGTCAGGTGTGGGGTTTTGGGGTTTTTTTGTGGGGAGCATGTGCTTTATTTAAGTTCATAGCATCTTCCACTCTCTACCTTGAGCCAAAAGACAATCTTTAATGACCTTGCCACCTATAGAGACATAACTGACAAACAGTATGCAAGACTGTACATAAACACTTTTCTGTGTTCTGACTTTTCTAGCAAAGGCATGCAATGCAAAATTTTGTTTCATTTACCAATAATGTAAGAAGACTTAGTTTCCTGCAAAATAAGCAATCAAATTTCTGCAGTTTCATCCAGTGAAACAATATGAAGGTCACTCTGTAGGGCAGAATTTATCCTGGCTTGGGTCTGCATACCATCAGCTTAAGTTTGAATAAAGTGATTAGATGCATTCAGCTGGCTCTGTACACAGGTTGGTATTCACCTATTAAGCTCAAAGAGCCTATTTGGGACACTTTGACCAATGTTTCCTTCTTCCACATATCCTGAGGTCCCAAATATTGCCTTTACATTTTCTGTTCCATGCGAAGTTCATAAAAATGGGTGAAATGCTCATTTCAAATGCTATTGCATAACTGTAATGTATAACATCTGTAATCCAGGTACATGCATTCAGCAAACGTTCCTCACCATGTAATTATTGTTTTTCTCAGGAGAGGAAAAAAAAAAATCCATATACATACACAGGATTTCCTGTAAGAATACATTGTCTTTCCTATTATCCCAGTGATAGGAAGATACAGAAGAGATGATGTGAGGTTTAGGCAAACACAGGCACACAAGTCAAACTGCATGCATTGAAATTTACATATATTTTCCCTTTGAAAAGGCTTATTTATTAAGATCATTCAGCCCAACTTTATTTTTCTCAGGGAAGATAATGCTATAAAACAGTCATAATTCAGTGCTCGGGCATTATAAAGATTCAGGCAGAAGTTAACTGGTACAAACACCTTGGTCTTGGCCTGGGTGTGATTATGCTACGAGTCAAGCCACAAACTATTCCTACACAGAGTTATCCAAGAAGTCTCCTTTCATTCCTCATCTCCTACAGAAAACACTTTACTATTCTGATGGCTTTCATCCGTTAGAAGTTTCCATCATTTTCTACCCTTGCTACACCATACCTAACCAAAGTCTCCTCAGTAGTTAAAACTCTTCACTTCTTCCCCGAACAACTGCATCATACTCATACAGTCCTAGCGCTACTACAGGAACTTGAGAGAGATGAAAAGCCTGTGAGAGCTGAGTATCCTCAATGCCTTTCAGGATAAGGATCTCAAGCACTTCCTGAGTTACCCGCATGCCTGAGGAGCTAGTCTTTCCGCCATTTTGCCTCTCCATTTGTAGCAATTTATTAACAGCCTTTGGAATCCAGATAAACAATTTTAACCAGTACATACTCACCATATGAAAACTTTATTTGATTAATTCCCACTTTGTGATCCTTGAAGCCATCTCCATCCATTCAACAAGTTTATTTTCTGTACTGCAGTCTCTTCTAGAGACCAAAACTATTAGCATAAGATACCGAGCAAAGATTCTGAAAGTGCATCATCTGAAAACATAGGACAAGGGCCAGAAAAAATAAATACCGCAGGAGCTCCTGTAAGAACTGATTTACTAGAAACATTGGGACACACTGTGGCAGAAGCAAAAATCACCCCTGAAGCCAGATCTCACTGACATCTCAGTGCCCTATTCATGAGGTCCATCTTTCATCTCTCATAAAACCTATTCACACAGCTGAGGCAAGTCGCTAATGCACAGATCAAAGTTGAGAGAGTTTACATTTCATTTCTGATGAGTTCCAGCTCTCCCCTCCAGAATGCAATTCAGACTCCAACAGAACAAACTTCTGCCTTACCAAAAAAAAAAAAAAAACAAACAAACCCCAAACAAAAAAAAAAACAAACAAAAAACAACCACACCACCAAAACAAAACCAAAAACAACCCCACCACCTTTCTAGGTAGTCCTTTGTCCTCCCCAACTTACAGAATAATCCACCCAGCTAATGGAGGATTTCTACTGGTATTTATTAGTTTGCTTGCTTAGCCTTCCTTTCTCTCTGCTAACTGTAGTTACCTCTATTTTTATATTATCCACACCTGTCCAATTTGCTAGGTTTTATTTTTACACCATAGGGCGTTGGGAACATCCAACTGGGAAACTCAGCATTTCCACCACTCAGAATACAGTGTCCTGGGGAGTCCAGTAAGCGCTGCAGCTTTCTTCTCAACATCTTTGAGTCTCAGATCAACGCTGCAGATCAGGGTGCTAATATTCTCTCATACAGCATTTCAATACTTACTTGGCAAGCTTTTCTTACCCTTTTCAAAGAAAGATGCATTTTCAGCTACCTTTCAGTTTGGCCTCTTGGTCTGTCCTCCCCAACCTTATCTTGTAACGTAAGTACTTCTCTAAATGCTTAATAAAGCTGTTTTTCCAATAATGGAAAACTAAGTTGATTCTTCTCTAGCTCCTGCGGTATGGATTTCTTGGAAAAACTCTGTCATTTTTGACAAATACAATCTCTCTGCTTTGCTGTGTAATCCTACTATAGGCCTAGCAATCAAAAAACTAATAGGCCCTTCACAGATTATATCTGAACTGAAATTACTTCTTTATAGCCTATGAACATTTTTCATATTAAAGCAGTGATGTCCATTTCCAAAAAAACCTGCTTGTCATTTTGTGTGACTTCTAGGTGTCTGTAACTTAAAGTACGATTGGGTTTACCCCCAACATCTTAACATGCAGAGTGAGCAACAGAACATTATTAATACAGTTCTGTTTGACCGAAAAAATAAACCTCAGGTTCAGGCCTGAAGCTAAGGACCTGGTAGACTGATGGATATTTTTCTAGTACTTCTACTTACTGCAAAATTATAATTTTTGAGTTTATGGCTACCCATATGGATTACAACAAAAGCTTAAGTGCACTTGAGATAAAGGCGGGATGAAAGGATAGGTAGGTATGAGGAATTGGATGGATTAGTAGCAAAATAAAAGGATACAGACAACCCCCTCCAAACTTTGATTTTTCTCCCTATAGTCACAGATCTGTAGTTGCAAAAGTTTATATTTTACCAGATAAAAGGTACTGTGCCACACACAATTGGCCCTTTTACAATTTCAACCTATTAGCCAAAAGCTGAAGTATTTTGTTTCTATGCCTAAACTTAATGAAAACATGCCTACTTTATTATTAAAGAAAAAGTCATATCATCATGCTATCTATTTCAAGTCATTACATTGCTTTTAATATCTGGGAAGGGCAATTTACCTCCCTAGTGTTATCTCAAGGTAAGTTTTAAAATGAGATCAAATAAGGAGCTCTCTGTTGGTCAATTCTAAACTAAGATGAAATTCTCCCATAAGAACGCCTCTTGCAATGAAAGACTATGACTACAATTTAAGAAATACCTGTATGGGAAGACTGCATGGCTTCGAAGTTTTACTCAAGCAGTGAAGAATTTCAGTCCCCTTTGGGACTGACTCTGGAAAGATCTTAAAGATTGCACTAAATATCCCTCATGAAATGGGTTAATTTCTTCCTTAATTCAAGCTCAGAGTCATTGCAACTGTTACGCAACATTTAATTCCTTTTTGAACAGATTTAGGAAATGGCTTCCCTTAGGTCACCCAGTAGTTCTGTGGAAGAGCTGGAAACCAAATCCAAATCTTAGGCTACGGTTCACAGCACTAGCTGTGAGGCCGTACAATCTCTTATTTAAGACTTGGCCACTACCAATATTCAACATAAAGCATACTAAAATTGTCCATCTCTAAATGCAATTAATAATTTGCTTCACTACTCCATCCCTGGTGGAGTGTACTGCAACTCTTAAAACCATTTTACAATTTAGAACAATTTCTTTTCAAAGCAAAAAGTTTTAGTTGATTTTTAGCAGCACACATGAATACACAGACTGTCACATCAATAATCAGTTATACTTTCATTCCTTGTAATCCAAGATGATGCACATTCAAAACAGCTCACACAGACCCTAACAAGATTTGAACCACTTGTGTTTTTTTTAATTGTACTTACTGTGTAAGTCAATACCATTCCATTTCTTAAAAAATGTTGGCTATGTCATTTTAATATTAGAAATGGACTAACTTAATTATTGATCAAGTTACATATGCATACATGGATTTAACACTTACTTGGACCATCAAATTTTAAGGTTCAAAAAAGCAATTCATTTTTTCTTCTATTTTTTCAAACTGAAATTCAACACCTGCAAAAACCCATTAATTTATGAGATATATTGAATATATATTTCAACATTCTAACATTACACAGAGGGGATCTTTTATTATTGCCAAGGTCATAAAAGATGAGCAGATTCAATATTTTATATTGCCATCTATTACTTAACACAAAGAGGATTCTGAATCACAACGGTGAAAAAGCATAATATTTCTTCTACCCGAGAAGAAGCCTTGTACCTGACTTCAGGTGTATGGATATGCCACAGTGCCACACAGACATAACTGATGTTGTTCAAGCATCAGCTGTTGAACCTTCACATTACCATGACACTTTGCTGGAGCTAACGGACTACGCAGCCTCGGGGCAGGTCCATCAGACAAGCCAGCTAAAAGTACAACTGCATCGCATCCCGCATCAAAGCTAAAACGTCCATATCCTCACACTGCAAGAAAGTAGCTCTAACACAGCTTCCAGCATAGCCATAGTTTAAGCAAAATGCACAGAGTCATGAGGAATTAAACCTTTGTCCGCTGAATTTCTTGCTAGCATCCCACGCCCCATCCATATTTTTTATTTGCAATACAAACCCCTGGCAGAGGAACAACAAGAGGCTTACAAACTACTTAAACCTATTTCAAGAGCTCAAATTAGAATGTGGAAAGACGTTCACAGACCATTGTGCTACCACTACAAATTCCTACTTATCAGGAGATCCTTCGCAATGCTGTATGCATAAACCCATACCTCATAGTTGGTGTGAAACAGCTTATCTCTATGCAGTGATCTCACTTAAGGAGAAAATGTCCATGCAGGAAGTTATAAAATAAACAAATTGTATCAATTTCTCACTCCTGGCAGATCATGTTTATGTCAAAATTCAGGAGGGGTCTAAAATTTCAGCCTGAACATTATAGTTTCACCTCAACATCAAAGGCTTATACACTGAGGCACTAGTAAAATGAGGCAGTAATTTATAATCCATTAGAGATCTTTGTTACTTACTGAAGAGGAGAAGATTAATACGTAAATAGTATTTTTAATCATCTTGAAGTCCAGCAATCCTGAACTGATGGCAAGTGCAGGGAAGACTGAGTTTAAGGAGAGGTAAAAATGTCTGGGCCCAAAAATTTCTGAAAGAAATGGGTTTTTCCAAAAGCTCTAGACAGACACTCACAGGATCATGGAGTCGTTTGCTGGCTCTACCATTAACCCAGTGTGTGGCCAGGGCCAATTGATTTCACCTGAAACAGAGATAGGCCAGAAAAAAATAGTACCTTAAATAGCCAAGACATACAAAGGATACTATTAACTACACAAACAAGGCACAGAGGTTTAGGAAGTCTTTCAGAGACAGTTTTTTCTCATGTGTCTAAAAAATTCCTAGGACAATGATGTACTTATCTAGGTGGTAAGTGTCAGGCATTTACATTATACAAAGTAAGCAATAAATTAACAATGAAGCAATTAACAGACAGGGATAAAAACAAGCTCAAAGTATACAGTGGCTGAAAATCTGAACAATTTTTTTCCAGCTGGGCTGTTTACAGCAATTACTTCAACATACAACATCATCTTTCTAATAATTAACAACACTGTATGATGATTTCCGAGCTCTTATTGTAATCAAATTCTGATTAACTGAAGACTTTACTGATGTGCATGGTTTTCCCTCTTTTTTTTTTTTAAATCTAAAACACACTCAGGCAAGCAGCTAAACAGAAAGAAAAAGACAACTTGTAGCAGTACATTTTGCAGATGTCTGCAATAATTTATGGTCTCAATCTTACTTCCCTAGGTGTCAAACAGCACCTACTCCCACCTGAAAATAATTATCATTCCTTACCATTAACATGGGTAAGCTGATTAGCATATGCAGCACCCTTTCTGGCTGGTGATGCACAAAGAAGCACAGATGTTGCCTTTAGAGGGAATACATTTCACATACCTCTTCAGTTCAAGAGAAAGGATTTCCCGTGGCTAAAAAAGGCAGTTGTAAATGGCTACTGCCAGAATAAAGAGACAAGGGGAAAACTTATGAACTCCCAGAGCTTAAAAGCTTTACTATATTTCCATAGTCAGTATAACTTCCCAAAGTATGCCTCCAAGCATATTTCCATGCAACTTCAAATTCAGGTGCTGCATACAGAAGCCTGGGCAAAAGAGTTTATTAGTTCTGTTCATTACTCTACGCATGGTATTTTTGGAAAGTTTCATTCAATTGGAAATGTTTCAAAGAGCAGTAACAGCCACGCTTATATGTTACTGCTTTGATACAGTTGCTCCTTATGCATTTCAAACTGCTTTCCAAACTCTCTTCTCAACATTGAGCATTTGCTGCTCCTGTTAAACCTAAGAGTGACCCTGTGAACACAAATACAGTTGCAATCCATCCAAAATATCATGCATTTTCTCAAAGAAAGATCCTGCGGTGGTGGGTCAGTCTCTGGGTGTTTCCCCCCCACCTCTTGTTTTACCTAAAACACATTTTATTGTGAGACTTCCTGGCCACAGTATTATCAAAGATGCTGTCTGAAACACTCAAGATGTTTTATTTTCTCCTCGGGAAGTAATTGTTCCATGGACCACGAATAGCCTAGAAATAACTTCATTTAGAAAACTCTAGTTGAAGTACCAAACACGCTGCTTGCTTAGTCATTATGTTATACAGCTCTATTTGATCTAATCAGTGAATATAGCAAAAAGCACTATAGAGCTTTAAATAGTAGGTATACACTTAGCACATTCTTTCTTTTGATGCCCCAAATGAACTCTTCTCATTCACCATTCAATATCCAAGGTTTTAACTGCAGCCTACTGTCACACACACTACATACTCTTGTTTCTGAAAATCTGTACCTTTAATGGAACCGCAAAGTGCCAAAATGATCTGCACTACTGAGCAGTATAATAAGTGTTAGGAATGTAAAATAAATCCTCATAAAAATCACCTTTTGCTGTTAAAACTGTATTCCTTAACTGTGTCGCTCTACTTCCACTTAAGTTCTCTTAATCTTTGCATAAGACACTACCTAGTTTAAAACCAATATAGTACTTCAACTTCAGACTGTAGCTTGCACAAATAATGTAAGTTCAATTGCTACCATTTTATTTAGGAGGACCATATTTTATTTTATTTTTTCTTCCTGCTGCATTAAAAGTATAGGAAGAAAAAAAGTAATGTTCATAGACCCACAAAGCCAAAATATTAAAAAGAATAAAGGCTCTGGGAAGCTCTGATTCACTTAAAGCATCCTAAGTTTCACAGATCAAGGCCTTTCTTTAAAGTTCTTCCATGTTGGAAAATCCCAATCACAAAAGCTGAAGACACACAACTCTGTCCATCACCAGTAAAGATTTGGCTACAGAACTGCATTTGCTTTGGACAGATACAGACCAATAAAAGATGCACATCAGCTCAAAAAAAGTCCAGAGGAAAATAGCAAGAACAGAAATACAACCTGAGTGGAAAAAGAACTGGAGCTTTTTTTTTCTCCCATAGGCTGTAAAGGAGAAGGCTGGTTTTCAGCACCAGAAAGGGGCTGCAAATTAGACAGAAAGTAAACAGTAGTGAAGACAATCCTCTTATCTCCACTGATAAAGTACAGCTGATATCACTAGCCTTTTTCCTTTTCTCAGGCACAAGAAGCTTGGTTTCCCCTCCCTCCCAGCATTAGACTGATCTAAAATTCAAGGAAAGCCCCACAAAACAAGACAAATCTTTCAGTATTGGCATCTCTCTCTGACTGTTAACTAGGATATTACATTACCTACTTAACATACAGGTATACGTCTACAAAATAGTCTCACCAGCAAAAAAGAATTAAGTCATCCCATACAGTCTGACTGACCTACAAGAGACCTCTTCCATGACATCTCATCTCTAGGAAGCAGAAAAAAAAAAAGAAAAAAAAAAAAAAAAAAGAAGTTTTGTGCATAAAATGCAGGTTTCTTAAGAAACATAAAGTATCCAATTATGACAGAAAAATACATGGCAATCTGATGCTTAGGCTTCTCAGAATCCCTTGAAAAAAAAACTCCGCCATAACAAATAATCATACTGTAATTTATTATCTAGTACCTGCATGTATGATTATTCAGTATATTACAGGTAATATAAATATACCCAATGGATACATTTATTAGTGAATCTCAAAGCAACTAAAAAAAAATCAATTTCATTCTTCCCACTGAATAAATATGAAAATAAAACCAAGTTATTTGACTTGATCAACATCTGGAAGTAGAGCCCTAGCAGGGGTTGCAGTAGAAATCCAAGTTCTGGAGTCTCTATCAGTCCCCCACGCACTGGACACATGCGAGATGACGCAAAATTGTACTGTAGGGATAGTGTCTGTATGTTGTAAATAGGGAATTTTTCTTCATATTGAAGAAAACCAAAGCATGTTTATAAGAAGTCATTTCCCTTGAGAAGTCACATTTTGATGAAAAACTATTTTTTTAGAAAAAAAAGACACACTGATAAAACATTTTCAGTCAGCATGAATACACCTACAAATACGTACAACATGCACTCCACATCAGCCTTCATCAGTACTGCTAGTGCAAGTAATAAGGCTGTTTTTTCTTTCCCCGATTCTTATAACCTCCTCCTTTCAGAAATAGCTCTGGCACTACACAGCTGAATCCCCCAAAGACTTAAGAGTGTATGTATTCTGTTCCTTTCACAACTCATAATTCATTTTTGGAGACATAATTGAGAATATCTATCAAAACCTACAAGCATCTGCTGACCTGGGAAAAAAATGTCTTCCTGGGACTCTGAAGTAATACACTGCACTAAGACTTCGGGCATTGCTATAAGCTTTCTTGTTTCTGGGTCAAAAAAATCATAAAGTTCAAACCATATGTAATGAAAACCATAGCCAGTTATACAGTTTATTAGTTATAAGAAATCACACTTGAAATCAGGGCTCCATCGGGAATGTACAATCAAATTATGTGACAGACAAAGGTAAGAGAAAAAAATAATATATTTGTACAGGTGTTTTAAAGAGGTGCCAGCTCAGCTGGAGAAGAGGAAAGGGTAGTGGCTACGCTTGCGTCCTGGCAGCTTTGTAACCCATGTTTGCAGGACAGCAGCCCAGACCATGCAGGTTCTGCTTCTAGGTGTCCTGGTTTTGGCTGGGATAGAGTTAATTTTCTTCCTAGTAGCTGGTATAGTGTTATGTTTTGGATTTAGTATGAGAATAATGTTGATAACACACTGATGTTTTTAGTTGTGGCTAAGCAATGTTTATACTACTGTATACTACTATAAGTGATGCTTAGTTGCTGGTGGGGGTTAAACCACAACACTAGGGAATAACCCCATAAATGGACACTCAATTTTTTTCACCAGCCCAACAAATCTCAGCAAACTTTAGGCAGTCTAAGTCAATCACAGATTGGTTTACTATGTCTGGGTACTAGAGGAGCATGCAGGGGTTTTCTTCCCCCTACACAAAGCCAGCTAAAGCCTGGTAGAATGATAACCCAAAGTGATACAGGCCTCTACTTAAAGGTTTTTCAATTCCCCCTTTCTATATTTAGAAAAATCACTTGAAACAATTTCAGATTTTGAAGGAAAAGGTATCAGTGTGCTATCCCAGGCATCATACCATATAATCCCCCTAACTCCCAATTAGTTCCTCTAAAAAGCAGTGAGACTCAATTTACCTTTTGCAAAAAGGATTAAGTCATATCATGTCCTAAATCATTTCACTTTCACTGACTTTACCCAAAACATTCCTTACTCACTGACCTTCCTAATTTTTTTTTTAAAGGAGTTTAGATGTTGCCCTAATTAGTACTGCACCACTAACAAACTTAAATGCAAACAGAGAAGACACTTAGATAACACAGTTCTCACTCAAATCAAGGCAAGGAGCCTAAAAAGAAAATCTCAGTCTGAGCCTCTTTGTTCCTTAGTTCTTCACTTGTGAAAAAGATAATAGAACTTCCGCAACTCACAGGGGTGCTGCCAGAGTAAGTACATTAAAGATTAACAGTTGCTCAGATAGTACAGTAATGGAGGACAATACCTAAGACAGTATTTCATTTATTCAAAGCCCTACAAAAAGTACACAGCTTCAGAAACCCTGCAATACCTATCTAAAATGCTAAAGTATTCTTAAATCATTCTAAATATATATTACCAAGAAAGAAGGGGTTTGTGGCTGAGTGTAAAACAGCTTTGTTCTTAACAGAAAAAATGGCACTTTTATCATCCCTCCTTTTTTTATTCTCCCACTTTAATCCCTGTGTTCATTTCCACTTTACATTGTGGAAGTCCACAGCGTAACTCAAAGCTTTGTGAATATATGTTTGTTCAGTACACAAGTTAAATGTGTTTGCATAACTCTTACTAAAATAAGATTCGGCCTTTACCGAATGGCTACACATTGCCCATTTCTCTCTGCAGATACATATCAAAAATAGTGAGGGTAAAATAAACACACAGACCACAAAAAGCTTCCAACTATGAATCTCGTCACAAAGAGGAGAGCAAGCCAAATTGTGCCAGGGAATGCGAGGAGAACGGTATAGCAACGAATCACTCAAAAGGTCATATATATTTTCATGACAACTTTGCATGGACTAAATACAAGGACAAAGAGAATTACGATGTGAATGTTTCAAGACTAAGAAATATATTACAAAAAATTTTAAATGCCTATACGCTACTGCTGATTTAAATGGAACTGGTTATAAAATGAGATACTGAATAAGGTCAGTAAAATTAGCTCAGAAGTCTTAAATAAAATCACATGCAAAAGTATTGGGCAGTGGCCTAATTCTATTTCCATTGAAAAAGTTAATCAAAGAATGCTATGTTTTACTTTGGTTTTCAGTTCCTCGGGGGATTACATTTTGACAGTTTTAGCTTTGCACAAACGTTTGCAGAATTATAGAAAAAACCTTCCTTCAGGTATTCAATGACTAAAACCAATTCACCTCCACCCCTTGCCAGCATCCCCTCCCCCCAAAAAACAACCATGTAACTGTGAAGCCATGAAGAAAGCTGCTTAGCAGACAGTATTTTGAATGTATTTAACCTGCTTCTTGCCAAGTCACATGGCAAGATACATTATCCTATAACACCCCCAGAATGGACTGGCCTACCCCCTACATTCTCAATGCATAACACTCCAAGCATGCAAAACTAAAAAAAACCCAAACAAACAAAAAACCAAAACAAACAAAAAACCCCCTCACACTTCTTTTTTTATTTTTAAAGATTCCAAAGGCACCAATGTTACAGCGAGGCTGGGGCTGAACAACAGAACAACAGTCTGGAGCTATCCTTACACTTCTGATCTGATCCACTGCTGCCCTAGTCTCAGCTACCTGCTGAATTTCTCCTAACTGCTCTCCTTTGGTGAAGGAAGAATGACCTCATCTATCCTAGCCTTCAGTTTGCCAGCCTTTCCTTCATTTAATGGCAATTTCCTAAAGAAGACTGAGAAACACCTAGGGAACAAACCACCTCAGTTTACCCCTGCTTCTCTGAAGCCTTTCAAAATAACCTCTGTTACTGGTGCTTGTAGCTGCGACACGTGTATCTGGACAGCAAAGCAAAGGTACCAACAGATTTGCAGAATCTGAAACAACTGTTGCACGCATGCATACATTTACTGCATTAATGATGTTTGACATTAGTGCCATCCCAATCGTCCGACTGCCAAAACTCAATGCAAAGTTAAGGCTGGCTATTGCTCTGGCTTTCATTTAGACACTTGGCTCAAGTGAAGATTGTTCCCGTGTTAGCAAGGGAAGAATAGCTTTCTGACAGCTTGTGTATAAATATTCCTAGCTTAAAGGCAGCTCTTTGAAGTTCATAATCTCTTCTCTCTTTTGCACTGTTTTTCAAGAAAAGAACACGTGTGTAAATGCTTTATCATGGTGACTGTGTCTTGGTACTGTCTTTGATACTGTCTTGGTTTGTGTTGTAAAGATAATAAAAATTCTAGCTGCTGGGAACCTGAACAAGTCCCCACATGCGTTTTTTTACTTCTCTACTGCTTATACCATCAGCTTTTTGCAAAGCGTTTACATGGAGCATTATTAGCAGCACAGTTTCTGTTAGCATTGCAGCAAGGGGCATTTTTTCCTTCCCTAGCATTCCCATAGAGAAACGCTTTGCAGTCCAAAAGTAAAGTAGCAGTGTTTTTCCTTCACTTTTGCACACTTATTTAAATCAGTAATGCTGTTTATTGTGCAAATGGGCTTAATGTTCTCAACGGGCCTACTTGTAGAGTAGGGCACAAGCCTGGAAGAGTAAAAACTCCATCTCTCACATTCCAGTTACCATGACTGTGTCAGAAGGCTGGGATACTTGTACAAGGGAAGTCATGCTTATACTTAGTCTCATTTACTGCATTTGCACTGTACTAAATGGAATTATAGACATAATTATACACTACGTCAAAAATAAACATAGCTAAGCAGAACTACCTCTTCTCCCACTCATTTTTGCTTGTGTTAGGGATAAGCACAAAAAAATTCTGCATGAATGCAAATTAAGATATTTACTCAAAATTATCAAGTATAGTAATAATTAATAACTGAGCAATTTTAATAATAATTAACTATGATTACTGCTGCTCAGAAAATAGTAGTCCAAGTACATCTGGGGAAAAACACTGTACATCAACATAAGATACACTTGTCACAACCTATTAAAACTCATGTCACAAGAATTTTTACTGGACCACAAACCAAACAAAAATTCCTTTCCAAAGAGTTCACCAGTTCTAAGATCTCACCCAATATTCAAAGAGTTTCTGCCTACAGCTGACTGCTTCAAGCAGCAACAAAAGCATGACACAAACTTACCTTTACACAACTTCCAAAACCGGAGCCTTTTTAAGGCTTTTAAGTGCAGATTTCCACTTATTTTTTCCCCTCGTAAAGGGGAAGACGACATTTCACCAGCTTTACCCTTGTAATTGCTGTATGTAGCATGGTGTTTAAATATAGAAGTTTTGTTGATGGATTGTTACTTCAATTAGTTGACTGGCTGATTTTCCATAATTACAATAGTTTGTCACTAGGTTGTTTTCTCTAATCTGTCGCCTCAGTTATACAAATTAAATTGATTTACAGAAGTGTGTTTATATAACTTACCTTCAATGAAGAATTTGCAAATGGAGCTCTCTATAGGCTCTTCAGCTCTTTGACCCCCCTGTACGTTTTCCATTGAAAAGCATTCCCTCTTAGTCTGTGGGAGACAGACATAATAACACTGAGGACAACCTAAAGCAAATACTGCTTATGCAAAGCTATTCTTTCTTCAATGCTTGGCATTTTGCCTAGCCTGTATTTTGGAACACATGGCCCCCCCTTAAAAAAAGCAAAGTAAGAGCAATTACCGCTTGTCTATGGTGAAGGGAAGGCACGGAGGTGAAGATATTTGTGGCTTATTTTCAGCTCTGCCACCAACTTGTCACGAGCCCCTGGGGGACTCATTTAGCCTTTTGGCATCTCAGTTAACTCAAGCGCAACATAATTAATTCAAATATCTAATTACACATTTACTGTCATCAGGGGACCACAAAGTGACTCCCAAATTATTATTATTATCAATAGTTCCAAATACCAGAGGTCACAGCAATGCTGTTAGTCTGCTCAAGGCCATCATTTTAAAATGTTTCACTATAATCTAAAACATAAGGCATGTTGCTAAAATGCAAAAGCCACCCAGAGCCCAGTCCTCTCCTGTGATGCACCTTCTGTTAACACCTACTTTAGTCATGATTCATGCTCACTTTGTCCTACACTCCAAGCGTAGCATCCTGCACCAACTCCGCTCTAATAAAAATGAGAGGAACTAGAGACAAGCCAGGAGAATCAAGATCTCAGGAGCAGCACTGAAACGCATCTAGATGTGATAACTGTTTACTTAAAATCTAAACCAAAGATATTTCTCTTACTTCCAAATCCTTAGAATATAACTCCAAAAGTAAGTATAAGAGAACACCTTAGGATTGTCCCAATTTTCCCACATAATGCTCAATTTCCATATTTTCATATCACACAACATAATATTGCATATTATATTATTATTAAAATAATAGAAACTTATTCATATTAAGATTTTCAAAAATTCTTTAGGTTCACAGAAAATAGCATTCTGTTCTTCACAAGTAAGACTTGTCAGGCAGAAATGAGCTAAGTGCTTAGGAATCCTAAGCAAATAAAAAAATTAAAAAAAAAAATGAAACCAACTTCTTTCAAGCTTAACCTATCATACAAAGAAATGTGACCCAAAAGTAATTTAGAATTGAGAATGGCTTTCTGTCAAACATAAGGTCAATCCTATAACCTGTAGCATTAATAACCTTGCATAGGCCTTTTTGCTGCAAAAAAAATGTCAAAAGAAAATGAAAAAGGATTTGCATAGGACTTCTTAAAAAAGGACGCTGTTCTCATTCACAGTGGCATAACTCAGGAATCTTTTGCTTCAGTGAGACTGAACTCAGACTAACACAGTTATGTGGGCAAAAGTAACATGAAATGTAGAAGAACTGCCTACCTTAAAACCTCAACCTTTAGCTCAACATGTTCTACCTTTTGTCTCATCAGGTTACTTAATAGTTTTGATAACAGTAGAAAGAACTCTAAGTTATTTGATTGATACCTTAAAACTGAAATACTACCTCAGAAATGGAGTCATCAGAAAGACCCACATAGCCTCCAAGACGTGGATTCGATTTTATTATGCTCAGCATGTATTACCTGCCTAGAATAGCTCACTAATTGTCATGTTGCCCACTCGCATGTCATTTGGATGCCTGCCCCAGGGCATAGGTGCTGAGCAGGAAGATTTTCACTTACAGCATGTGGAACAACAGCAGTGACTGTTGGCTCATTAGCAATCAGTCATATCTCCGCAACACCAGAGCCCATGTGTCATTGCCACACACTGCTTTACATTTTGCTACATCCTTTTGCCTTGGATATCAGAAAGATTCAATCAAGTGTTTTCATTGCTCTTCAGTTTTGCTTTTCAAGCTTCAGGACAGACACCTGGCCAAGCAATTTCTGTACTTCGTCTGGTAATCCACCTAACCTCTTGGCTGGATTACACCTTTGATGCACTTTATCTTTCAGTATGTTATTAGGAATAGTAACAGGAAGTCTGGATTTTCTCCTCCCC
The DNA here is from genome assembly GCF_018139145.2 of Gymnogyps californianus. Lineage (NCBI taxonomy): Eukaryota > Metazoa > Chordata > Aves > Accipitriformes > Cathartidae > Gymnogyps > Gymnogyps californianus. Next base: position 5,066,457 of record NC_059493.1, on the reverse strand, counting down.
ACTGTTCTCTCCTTAAATAGTAAAACAATATTGTAAAAATCCCCTCTTGCCCAAACACACATTCTTTGCTGTATTTACTTTAACATGATTACTCCTGTTTCTACAAGTTATGGCCACTTAACTACTCTGCTGGTCTGCGTGGGCTGTAATGAGAAAGGGCCAAATGCCTTGTCAGTAAAATGCCATTCCTTTCAGTTACGGCCTGGCTCAACAAAACACAGCAAGGACTTCACCCCGAGACACAAACATTTTGCTGTTTATGAGTATTTAGGTTCTCGATAGCATAGACAAATAAAATTTTAAAGACTTGAGTGCCTTAAGAACCTGCACATCCCACTGAGACTTGTTTAGGAGCTTTTGAAAACTTTATCTTTACATCTGCAAAACAGTGAAATCTCACAGGGGTACATGGCATCACATTTTTTTTCCCCATCTTTGGATCCAAGTCTAGTGTCACAGGCAAAACTGTCTCAAGTCGGGAATTTCACTTAATTTACTGCCAATTAGCATAAACTTTTAATTACTGGCTGTGGTATTGAGAAATAAAGGCAATCAAGAACTAAGCAAGTGCTTAGAGAAAACACCACAGCTTCACTCCCAGCAGCTCACCCTTTGTGCCTCCCTCCGGTATCTCCACTTCTGCCTCCTCCTCTCCTCCAGCCTCACCTGGTGTGTCCCCAGCCCAGGCACCTCCTGCCCTGTCTCAAACCTGTCTTCGCAGAGCTGCCATCTGCTCCCTCTGGCAGTTGACGCCGCCGGCAGGCAGGGGGTCCATTTTGTCTGCGGCTGGGCCGGCTGGAACCGGCTGCGACCGGCTCAGGCCTCCCACACCGGCCACCCCTGCAGCCCCCCGCCGCCACCAAACCCCTGCTAATCGCACCCGGTCCAGACTACCGAAAGGCAATCTTCTGGTCTCAGGCTTAAGGAAACACCGTTTGCAGGTTTCCTCTCTCCTGCTCAGGTGCTGCCACCAGCTGTCCCGCAGAGGTCGGAGCAAAACCCGACGAAGGCCCCGCACGGCATAGCGGCCCCTCAGCTCCGACAGCCAGGCTTTCTGCAAGAGCAGAAAGCTGCGGCTCCTCACAGAAAGGAGATTTACCCTCACCAAATATAAACCAGACAGCCAAGCAAAGCAAAAGCTGCCCCAGCCACTAGCCTTTAACACAGGGAAGGAGCTTGCCTCCCACACAGCTGCCATGGGAGCTCCTTTCACAGACACTACAACCAGCTCCAGCTGCAAGGCTTCCCAATTTTTAAGTCTGGTGACTTAATCCTTTATCCATTCTTCAGGTGAATAAGGCTCATTCACACATTAGACACGCACACTGTCAGGCATTACATCTAGCAGTGGATACCAAAAATCTCACTGCAGGTGGCCTGACACACCAAAGCAACAGATACACAGCAGAGGTGCTCTCGCCATGTATTTGTAAAGCTTGTCAAAACACACCCAACATTATTTCTTCTCCCCTTCCCAACTCCTGAATGCTTTGGAAAACAGTCAGGGTATCCTTAATTAGGGATTTGTCTTGAGACACAGCTGCTTCTGAACACTGCACACCGCCTTGAAGCATCCAAATTACGGAGACAAACATGTCCTGTGTCAGCTTCCACTGGAGATAACAGCTTCATTACAAAAGCCCATGTTGTGTACTCACTTTTCTGACAGCTGAGGAAACGCATTTTGTTCATATTACCAGGAAAATAATACAAAAACAACACAGAAAGGTGTTTACAAGCCAATGCTGGCTCTCTGAGGCAAGGGCAACCTGCAGGCACCGTGGTCTGGCAGAGAGGACAACAACCTGGAAAGTGTTATAGTGCCAGCTAGGTGAGAGATGGGCTCCTCTTCTGTGGTCATGGCTAGTGGTCAGAGCTGCTCATGCTTCTGCAAGCCCAGGGCTGTCTGGTTTATATTTGGTTGAGCTAAGTCTCTTTGCTGTAAGCAGAAATAACTTTATTATTTGAATTAGGTAGCTGGACTCCGCGGATATCCTCTTTGCTCAGTGAAACTAGCTCTGTCATTAGGATTTCACAGTAGGTACTACCTGAGGTGCTCTACGTGTTCCTCGGAGAGCACAGTCCTCTCAGCTACTGAAGGGACCTCAGCAGACCAGCTTCCTGACTGAACTGTTTATGTTCGGTATGAAACTTAGCCAGGGTGAGTCTCTCACACTTTCAAGTTTAAAGGATATTGGAAAAGACAAGCATAACTACAGCTTGGCTACAACGCTGATTTGAGCTGCAGTTCATGGCAGCTTAAGTGGATCCATTTCATACAGCTAACCTGGCACAAAACTAACCCAACCGAAAACCAGTAATTAGCTTTCTGCTAAGCTTACTGACCTCCGACAGCTCTACGCAGAGTCAGAGAAGCAGTGGAGCTGGCACAAGCGAGGGTAGGGGACTACAGCACCCAGCAATTAGATTAGCACAACATTAAAGGAGAGGCAGACCACTACAGACAGCTGCAAGCTTGAAGTAATGATGAAAGTTTATGATACCATACCCACCCTGGAAGAACTCCAGGATTCCCTCTCAGGGACTATATATTCTTTATAATGAAGCTCTTCAGGGCAGGGATCACGTCTGTCTGTGAGGAGGAGGTAGCAATAAGAGAAAGTGGAAGAGAGGATGAAATACTGGATGGAGACAGAAACAATCTGGGTCTGAGTCTGTTTCCAGCTGTGATAATTCAGACACTTCTATTCATGTGTCTAGAATGAAAAGATAAAATTCCTTCTCCTGCCCCCATCAAACTGAGGTCCTGAAGTTGTTCAGGACAAGAAGGGTTTTACAGTGCCTGCCTCAACTAGACACTGTTTTGACTTTGGTAAAAACACACTTAGTGCAATATTAAAGATATGCAATGAAGGCAGAAAGAATACTGGAATACAGCTTAGGGAAAGAAGTGGCTGAATACAGTTTTGTATATCACAAGAAATCCAATTTGGAGCCTAAAGCAGAGGAGAAAATGATAAAGGTAATATACTTGACAAAGTTTCACAGAAAGATACACTGGAGAAATCTATCCAGACCATTTATTCCTCTGTGAACAACTGGATAGACTCATTACAGATTCTGCCTTTGTTGCTCTATAGAAATGAAAATGCTAATTGGTTTACTTGAAGTTTAATTGAAAATTAATAGAATTTCACTAGAGATTTGCAGAATAGGACTAGAGTTAAAATGACATTTGATTAAAGTCACACTAAAAATGTACTCAAGGACATTCTGAAGACAGCAGCAATGGCATTCCTTTTTAAAGTAGAAATAAATATTTATCATTAGTAGCAACCATTAACAAAATTCACTATTTTTAAAGGAGTATAGTAACACATAGTGATACTTCTGCAAGCCTGTGCCTTTCTCAATGCCTGTGTGACAAAGCAAAAAAAAACCAAAAAAACCCAAAACAAAACAAAAAACCCCACACAAAAAAAACAACCACAAACAACAACCCCAACTGGCCTGGTGACCAGCACCTCTTTACCCCTTGTTGTGTCTTCAAGGACACCCCTTGAAGTAGTCCTGCCTTCCAGCTGTCACTGCTCAAGGCAAGATCCTGCAGTCTGCTGGAGTTCGTGAATTATCTTTCTTTATATTTCATTAAGACCTACATTTCTGGTCTTTCAGGCGAGACAAGGCTACTCAATAATGGCTCGGTGCTTATGAACATAAGCAATATTAAGAACTGAAGTAATTCAGAAGGAATGTAATCATCAACTTTACAGGCAGGGATTCATCATCATATGAGACCATTGCAGGACTGGTGCTGTACCAGGATACACTTGGCCCTTTTAGGAACCTGGAAGCACATAAGAGAAAACTGAAGTGCTGCCAAATGGGTTTCAGTATAACACAGCTTCTTGTTCTAAAGCTCCATAAGCTTTTCTATTAAAAACAAGATGACCCAAAAAAGCCCCAAAACTCTATCAAATCCCATGCTTATTGCTGTTTTCTACTAGCTTATTCTAAATGCAAGCCAAAACCCAGTGATGATTTGCATAACCCTGAGGTACTGGACACTACTGCAGAACCTGGAAAAAGCAAGACCTTGACTTTAGGCTATAATTGCAATAGCTGTAGCCTACTGGGTTAATTCCACAAACACAAACCCTTTGCCCATTATTCATTGTTGTGAGAGAGCTTCGTGAACAGTCTATTGACTAGCAGACTCTGGCTGACATCAGACTTGGATCTTGTTTTCTTTTAGGTTATAAGGAAGTTCATCCTTTTACATGGACCAGAATAATCAAGACAACGGAGAAGAGCAACCAGTATAAAAGAGCACCAGGGTTTTGGACAAACTGTGTTAAACACTATATTTGAAGCACCATCATTTTTTATTTTTTTTTTCCCCCTTCTGAAATAAACATATAACTGAGCATGGCCACTCCATTTCAGTCAGTTTTCTGCAAAGCTTTGGCAATAGATGCTGGTTGGGTTAACAATTTTAGATGCTTAAGATCTTTAAGTAAGAGGAGAGAAAAAAAAAGCAGATATATCACTATTAGACACCAGCTCTGTGGAATGACACAATTGCCGGCCAAATACTTCATTCATTATCTTCCTATAATAATGGAATAATGGCCAGGAAAGATTTGGGTGGGTGAGGGGAGCAAAAACTCCATAGAAGGCAGATCCATCTTCTTGCCGTCTCTAACACATTCTGCTTGCAGGCACTGCCTTTATCCTAAACAGAGGATATTTAAATCCATATACGTGCGCAAGCCATACGTTTCACAAGGAAGATGAATATGCAAGCTTAAGAATAGGAGCCTAACCAAGATTATAGAGGAAATTTCCAGGGAAATCTTGAACAAATCAATTAGACTTTGTCCATTCACCTGTACATGACAGTATTCTCAAACATTAGAAAACAAGAGATCCTCAACTGCAAATTGAGTCCTGTGCTGCTGTTTTCCTCCAAAGAAATGAGGTCAGGCTATAACTCTTCCCTAAGCAGAATTCTTAGAGACTTCTCTTCCCACTGACTTGGATATCCATCTTCATAAAGATATAGAAAACTAGTAAATATTGAACACTGTCTTAAAGTAACAGCACAATTGGCCAGTGTTCAACAACGGTATTTTCACAAAAAATGCTTTAAAAAAGAAGAAAAAAAATTGTTGGCCAACTGTAGAAAAATCTGTGCTTGAATATCATCAAATACTGGTATGAAATGAGTGTACAATACCTTTGTGGAAATTAACTGGATCAACTGAATATTCATTTGATTGACTGAAATTAAATTTCTTTTATCATTACTATGGTAACCGTTTGGATGGCATTTGATATTTACTTGAAACATGTTACTATTTCAATACTACCATGAGAAGTGGGTCATCTAACTGCCATCTCCATGAATACATATATGCACACTTAGAAATTCTCCATGCCTGACTTAATTGCTTTCCTTTGCAGTCAAAGCTAAATCAGCACTAAAAGAAAATATCTATTGATCTGAACCACAGGGCCATCCGTTCCGAGTATTGTCACTAGTAGGCTCCACAGAAAATACATTCTCTTAAATTATCAGCTGCAATAGTATTACTATAGAATGCCTTGATCAGTTTTCCTAGGAGCTCAAAAGATGGTAAGAGACTAAAGATTTATTGGAATTTAAAAAGCGTGTTTTAACTATACCATTTCTGTTAATGATAAACCAGATTTTTCTGGATATTCAGTGGATTTTCTATTTAAGGACCTGATTGAGCACCTACATTTTCAAAAGAACTGGCACCAAGACAGAATATCCGAGGTGTGCCAATTACATAACTAACAACAGTGTCACTCCCCATGTCCATAATGTCTAGGGCATGGACTAGAATTTAAACCACAGCAAGAAAATCTCCTATTTATAACATAATTTTTAATATTTGGGAATCATTAGCTTTTACTGCATACAAGTTGCCAATACTTATAAAGACAAAGGATTAATTTCTACTCATAAAAAAGCCACCACAAGCTTGTTACACCCCAAGTGTTCACAATGAGTATGAAGTGGTAGACAGTTGTATCTAAAATCCCACTTTCCAGTTTTCCACTCAACTACTGCTTGTGTACAACCTTTATTGCTAATAAAAGGAACTCCAAAAAATGCATACCTTCATTGCAACCTATAGCAGAAACATACACTGCCAAAGCTTTAACATTCATTTTCACTGAGACTCCTTTATTCCATTTCAGCATTACAAAAAGTCAGTAAGATTCTCTATCAGAATAGCAGCCTTAATAAAAATGGGTATCAGGCCTATGCAAACTCTTTTTGCCACAACTAAATTAAACAAGGATGAAGCCAGTGAGCTTCATAACTCTAGGGTCAAACAGACGTAATTACATTATATAAGTCTATTTCTTCTTTGAGTACTTCCTCCATCGAGACAAGTTCAATACACAACAGTGCCCTGCATATTTCATAGTTTTCGGTCAGACTACAAATGGAATAACTACGGCACCTTCTCCCTCTAGCAAATTCTCTTCTGGACCTACATCCCAGAAAACAAATTTCAGCAATAAAATTGCTGTCTTGTGTCTAAACCACGAAGCAGTCTTTTGGCACACAAACACATCTTGTCTGTTGTGTTCTAACGTAGTACATAGATGCAAGTCCTAGAGCACGTGAGAAAACTTAAATAATACGCAACAAAGATACCACATATTTGTTACATTTTACAGACCTAGATCCCTCATCCCCTAGAGAATTAGAAGATACCAGAACTTGAAATTGGTCCATCACTAAGAATTACAGTTAAAGCACTATCTATATCAGGAAACAAATGTTACTATTTCTTTCATCACTAACACTCCCCTTCTCCCAATATGTCTCTGCCCAGCCATTTGGCCTTCTAGAAATGACTTCCCAGAGAAAAATGAATCAGAGGGGTGTGATAGTGCTAAAACAATTCTCAAGAGTTCCCAGATGAAAAACGTCTGAGCATAAATCATTGAGAAACTCTGCAACTAATTCTCTTCACTCAAGAAGAAAGTTCAAAATCAAAGAGACTACAAACAGTGGCTGGCTGCATGCTTCCGCTGCAACTCTGCCTTGTAAACAGGCACTAAAATTGTGGTGAGTGACAGCTGTATAATAGATCTTGACCAGGCTAAAAATCCAAGGAGTCCCTCATCACGTATTAAATGATAATGATAACAGTCCCAGCATCATCTCTGTAAACAAAGGAAAATCTTTGCCATTCCCTAAGTACTGCCAACAGCAGCCAGCATATCCTGAGCAGCAGAGACAAAGCCCCAAGTAAAACTCCTTTAACATTGTCACTTAAGGAAGTAAAACATTTACAGTTTGTGTCAGGAATCTAAATCCTTGAGCCGTCATGGCAAACCCTAAATATTCAGCAATAAACAAGGGGAGCAAAATTATTTCTGAAACGTTCTTCATTAATTCCCCCTAATTTCCCTTATTATTTTTATTTTCATACTTCTCCTTTTTCATGCCTATCTTTCATCCAGCACATCAAGAAAATGAAGGCCATATAAGTCAACAGTACAGAATCAGTTCTCTATCCCTCATTATATTTCACAATATTTGAGTTATCACCTTAATCTTTACAGCCCTTACTGAACTTCTGAACCTCACTTCTCCAAACAGCTTTAGAGGTTTTTTCCCCCACCCAAAAATTATTTTGTTTTGCTTCATGCTACTTCTTTCCCTTAGCTTTTGTTGCAAAACAAACTAATCCTTTCATTTCAAAGTCATGTCATTATTAAAGCCTCTTATTTTGTTGTTGTGCTGCATCTGTTCCAGAGCCAGATTTCAGCCTTCTACTCAAGTTTTACACCTCACAGTTTAACCTATCTGATATATTTTGGATAAAATAAAATTGATCTTTGTTTTTCATTCACAGATGCTCACATGCATCCTTGCCTCCTAACCAGAGGGCAAAGTAACTACTAAGCAACAAAGTCCCGTTTAATTTCATAGGCTTGAGGTGAAGGTCTGACTGCAGAGGATCTGTATGCAACGTTTTACACGGCTATGACCTCCATCATCAGTGTTCACCAATGAGGAGCATTCGTACTAATTAAAGCTGTCACACAGCTTGCACCACAAATCCCTCCTTTTAATATCCAAGATACATCAGTGGAAGAAAAAGCCTAGTACAGTTCCTGAATGAGCAACCGTGAACTTCAACTCCAGCAACGTTTAATCCAGTGGGCTTATGCTGGCATTGCAGCTAGGGTTGTACTCAAGAATCAAAACACCAAAATTAGATGCAGAGGCAGGTGCGTCTAACACAGACGCAGAGACTTGGGGCAGAAAAGAATTCGCAGCCTACATGAAGATGTTCATTGCCTTTGATTGGTACCATAATCCTTCTTCCAATTTAGAGCACAGTAGCTAGTTATTGTCGGCGTATATCTGACCTAAAACATTTTGCTCTTTAAATATTTCATGAATCCTGTCATTGGGAAGTTATCAACACGCTACTAGTATGCCTGACTTGTTTGAATTCGATTGTCCCAGAAGGCAGTTGCTGATCACTAGACTGCTAAGTAGAATAACCCGAGTTGTACACAAATCTTTGATCAAACATGAAGAGCCAGTGTTAAACAGCTATAAAGAAAGGAGAGGAACAAAGAGGTAACAATACACCTGTCTCTACTAGTTAGACTATTGGGCTTCATTTTTCACTAGGGCCCTGGGGGGAAAAAAAAAAGCTCATTTGGAACTACTTTGTAATTAGAGAATAACTTAATAGAAATCAGTAGATTTAATTTTTTTAATAAACATTTCTTCCCTTTTCAATTGAACAAAACCCCACCTTTATGTCATTCTCTAACAAGCACAAGAATCAAACACATGCATATTACATGGACAACCAAAACTACTGATGTGAAAGCAGTCACCATCAGCAGGTTGATGACTTCCGAGTTTCACTTTGCAGTTTGGTATGCTTTAATACGTGCCGCTGCAAGGGGCACACTGCCACGTGGAATAGGTCAGCTGCCCCGAATACACACACATTTCTTTCTCCGAGGAGTGGGGCATGAGAATGTGAATGGAAATCAGAGAACAGCACAGAAGTAGCAAGATGGCAGAGGCAGCAACTTATTTCTCAACAGTGAAAGAGGCTTCAAAATTGCACATTTGTGAAAGGCTCTTCATATCACAGTTCTACATGCTGCACAGGTATGTGTACATCACACACACGCTCCTAAGCGGGCTGACGATCTGCTACCACTCGGCAGGGTAAAGGAATTCTACTGCTAATGGAAGACACTCACCATCCTAAATCATAAGCTGACTATTCCCAGCTCTGCCATTGACAAACTGTGGAGTCTCAGATACATTGCTACCAATATTCATCCCTTTGACCTATTGTTTCTTTTGTCTGTTTAGTTAATAGAAGCGTCTTGCCTCCACAGACCTTGTGGAGACGCACATTCAGCATGCAGTGCGTTGGGGCCCACTCATTTTGTGCTTCTGGGAATGAACATAATACAAATCATTAAATAGCAGTAAAATGGACAAGAGCAGTAATTATACCAGCTAATGGCTGATCTGAGCTGGGCAGTCTGTATACTTTATTGCAGTCATTCAGTTCAGAACATCTTAACAACAACATCCTCTTATGAATATGCCTATGCAAGGTCAAGTGAAAATAGTAGCATGGTGAGAAGGAAATCTTTAAGATGAGCACTCAGGGAACCATCAGTAATGTAGGCAACATCAAGCACTCCGTTGAGAACGCAGGGTCCCCAACTGAGTATTCAAATATAAATTGGTCAACCAGGAACATTTGAAACCAATTACTTCTTTCCCAAGCAATTGTAATGGAATGATTATGCAGGCGGATGGGAAGGAGAGAATTAAATGCATTGGAGGAAGCGTGGGAGGACAGCAGCTCACTCAGTGATAAGATGTACTCTGTGCTTTTAATAAATAGCAACAAATTGCACGTATCCAGTGAAAGTCAAGCAGTGAGGCAAGTACTTGACTTTCCTGAACTGGGTCCAAAAAAACCTATTCTCATCCTTGTTGGCTTCAAAAAAAAAAAAAAAAAACAAAAACACACCACAATTTCAGAGAGCACAAAGGTGCCAGGATATTTCTCGTTATCTGACATATCTCAGAAAAGGAGCTTGTCATCAGCTCCTCAAATTGAGTCATCAGTACTGAAATGACTAGCTTAAAATACTTCTAATAGGTACTGTGTGCATGTATGTGATTCTGATGTAGGTTTTAATGCATGTGACAAAAGAATATATTTTTCTAACCAATGCAGCAGTGAAGTACTAAGTTCTCAGGAGAGACAGATAGACCAGGGCTCCTCCTGAAGCTGAATTTAGTATTGTTTTAGGTCTTGTTTTTATTATTATACATAACCTTTTCACTCAATCTGACATGAAACAATTGTGACAGGTTTATTAAAACCTTTTGTTATCACACTTGACATTTATGAAGGGTAGATGATAAATAAGCAGAGGAATGACATGTTTGCCAGAAATTCAGACTCTGGTGAGAAAGTCTTCTCCCTAGCCTCCTTTTTAAATGAAATCTACCCTCTTCAGTCATTCATGTCTCTCTGGGAGGGGAAAAAAAAAAAAATATGTTTTTTTCTGTACTTGAACAACTAGTTTGATCTTGCTTTTGAATTCCAAACATCATGACTTGTTTCCAAACCACAGAGGTCTTATGCAAGTAAAGATTATTCATTTTATCTAAGCAACAAGACAAAGGGCAGCAAGTTTTAGTGTAGTAAAATGACGCTGAAGTTTAATATAGTTTGACACCAACCGTACCGATTTGAATTGCATATTGCCCGAGAAGCTCTTCACTAGCCACTGATAGGGAGCAACATGGAAAGCATAACACTATCTCAATACACACATACAGAAAGCATGCCACTCGTTAGAATATTGTATTACTCCACGGGAACGTATTAGAAAATTATATGTAGTAAAGCTACTTATAGTAGTCCATGCCCAAAATTTCTGAGACAGAAATAATAAAAAAATAATTAACATAAGCGTAGACATTTTTGGGGCACACCAGATGTAGTTGTTATAAGCCACACAGACTCGTGCCTTGGTTCAGTAGAAATCACCGGCTCAGCGTTCTAATCACATCAGATGGGCATCACAGTGAGCTCCACAGACTTCACCCCATCTCGAACGTGGCTTCATCCCAACTGCAAACACAGGTTTATTCCCCACGGAGTCAAAGGTGAATAGGAGATCGGGTGGAATTTGGTCTTATTCCAGCCCAAAGTCACAACACAATCATGAAAGACAGCCAGATTAGAGAGCTCAGAAGTGTTCCCAAGTCCCCATATTTGGCAAGTCCTAACAGAAGGAAGCTTTTTATATTAAAGGATCAAGCTGAATTCTTTTGCCTTTTGGTCTATGTTTTAAAGAAAGGAGCCTTAGTATTTTCCACATACTGACAAGTAGATGCTTTGTTTGTTTCTGCCTGTTATTGTGTTTTGCCACTGCTGTTTAATACCTCCTGGGTCTCAATTCTCTGATATTTCTATACTCCCATATTTTGGTGCTCTGGGAGGGCAGGGAAAAAAGATTGAGGAATCTAGGCTGGCAAGTGATACACCGCAGTGAGCATCATCCTTCGGGCTTTGTTGCTGACCAGCTGTGTGAGCAACTCTTTGAGATGCTTTTCTCCTTCTACGCTTTGTATCTCTAGTTAGATAAGCGCAGCACAACAGGGGCTGTCATCCAGTGTCTGTTTGTACAGCATCTATCTCTGTGATCTTGGTCAGAATCAGCAGGCACTACAGTAATAAACAAACAATAGGGGATATTCATTTTGGAGTTTATGAATTACTCCAAAGGCCCATCTCCTATGGACACTTATCTTTCACTTAGCTTGTAAGCCCAGTGTGAGGGACCTTTTTCTTCTTATCTCTGCGTACAGAGCACAGGCAAGAACCTCTCTGCTCAGTTCCTTCAGTCACTGCTCTTTGAACTGTACCACGGCCTGTAGACTGTGCACATGAAACCATGCTTCTCTTGGAAGGGGCTGATACTGGTCAATAAAAGGGACAAAACCTAGACAAGTTGGGCCACTGCTCTTGGTGCAGTATTAGCAAATCCAGCCTCGCTCATTATTCCGAATTAAAAACAACTGCAAGAGACTTGCAGAATGCTTGGATGGAATCACCCTGCCACAGGGAAATTTTCTGTTTCAACTCCACTGTAAAGCCAGAGGTTATATAAGGGTATACATGGGAACAGCCATTGCAGTGTTAATGAAGTCTCCCCATAATTCAGGAAGAGTTAATAGCTGGTATATGCAAGTGCCACAGCTGGCCAGATCCCAGAAGATTCATAAGATTGACCTCCAGGTGCTCAGACTGGAGGCTGCTTTAGCTAAGCTGGCACGCCTGCTGACAAAACCAGTCATTTCTCAGAATTCAGCTTAAATCACTAGAGAGGAAACAGGCTTCAGCGGGGGCTCGCTGATGTTTTTAACAATAGTGCATCTGCTAATCAAAAAGGTGAAATGAATAAACAGCTTTAGAGCCCTGTTACACACTGAGGTTGCATTTAAGTCTCAGCACATTTCAGTTTTTGCAAGAGTAACTACAGAAAGGAACTAACAATGGTAAATGGGAAGGAATGTGACATCCATAAATGTCACAAGGAATATGGAGCAACTACAGAGCTCTACATTCATCACCAGTTTCTTACAAAGACTGCATTCTTTAGCAATTAGAGCTGGGGTTTAAGGACAGGATTGCTGAGTTATTTCCTTGGCATTATTGTATTATTTAAACGATGGTATAACATCGCAAATGAAAGTGATCTATGTCTGAAAATGTGCTTTGGGCAAATGAAAAAGCTCCGCATTGATCAATATTGTAAAGTTTTCTGTGGTACTTTCTACTGGGAAAAAAGAAAAAATCAACCATGTTTCATTTTCAGTCAGCATTATCAAAACACAATCCTTTCACATTTCTCAGTAAAAGTGCTTTGGAGTACCTAAGTTTATGAAAGCTTGAATAAACTGAGGTTTTTGCTTCCAAGTACAAGAATTTTCTTTAGGATAGAAGTTCCAGTTTTGATCGTGTCTAATATTGTGAATAGGCCCAAAAAGGACAAACCTAAATAAGAGAGCAGTAATACAGCTGCGCAAACAGTATGAAGTTTGTACCACCTGTATTGGGCGTGAATGATGCTGAACAAATGCATGATTTCTGAACAGATTAGACACTGGAACTTTAAAGATTAATTTGTTAAAAACATAAGAAATATTGAAGTTTTCCATATTTAAAAGAATGTTAAAGTTCTGTCACAAAGCAGAGGCAAAGACTTGTTTTCTGAGACTACTGAAAACTCATTTGCATAAAAATATAACTGAGAATCTTTAACCTTGTGCAGGAGTCAGAACAACAAGAGAACACAGAGTAATCCCAGGTGCAGCTGCATTATAGCACAAAATCCTCCACAGATCTTGCACTTTGCATTAGGGGAGGATGCAAATAGTGAGTCAGCCAGCAAAGCATAACAAGGTTTTCTTTCATATCATGCTTAAAAAAAGACAATAATCAAGACAATTTCAAAGACATGTTAAGGATCATCAGAATTTATTTTTATATAATTTAACCGTTGGGTTACTAATCATTTTAAGAACTCTGTAATATCTGCACCCTGTAACGCTTCTTGAGCAAAGTGAAAAATCTCAATATAGTCTCAAGTAAGTCTGCATGGACAGCAACGAGCCTTTGATGTTGGCAATATTAAAATACAAATACCAAAGTGAGATTAGAATTACTATTGCCTTGACAGTGCCAGAAATAATGATTTTGGTTGTTACAAGTTAAACAGGAAAAAAAAAATATTTAATATGTACCTTGTGGGAAATTTGGCTTTTCCTAACAGGAATTTTCCAGGGACTGAGTTCTCTAGCTCTAAATAACCCCATGTGTAACACTACTGCTTTTAAATCGCCCTTATGCATGGTCATAAAAGTTTATTCAGAAGACAAATTTCATATCATTTGTAATCATACAGCACATCCTGAGGTCACATTATCCTCTGCCGCAGAGACATTCGTCTGCATTTCATATGCAGATGCCAATAACAGAGACTGAAATCATATTAAATACTGAGAGACTGTCATAAAAGCACATCTAGTAGATAAAGAAAACCTTTACAAGCAGCGTGATGGACAAAATCTGTAATAGGAAATAATCCGATTTATCATGCACATTTCACGTTGAAAGATGAGCACGCATGTACCTTTGAAATGATGGCCTTGGACAGCTTTTGTTTTTTTTTTTTTTTAAAAAGTAGTGAATGTATGAGAGAAATCAAAGCCACAGGTGCTTAATTTGTGCATTCCTTTGACGATCAAAACTTTTCACACCGTTCATAGTAATTTTGATCTAAGAAGCCATAGTCTTGTCTATAGCCCAATCTTTCAACACTAATCTCATTGGGAAAATGTGGCAGAAGACACCCACTATTCCCTGACAAAATCAGAGGATCATAAAATATAGTTCTGAGACACACACGTGTGAGGATACGGACAGTGCACTCTAACACATACTTTTCTCAACTGTCTGCTCTAGACCACACTGCAGGTCACCCAGAAATCAGCACAAATAACAGGCTACTGAAACAAACAACTCAATATTTGCCAGCCTATGGCTCTCAACCTGTGCTGTCCAAGAGAGAAAAAATCACGGCAAGTATTTAAACAACTGTGGATGAAACAAAACATAATCCCCAACATCGTCAACCAATGACATACATACAGTAGGATGTACAAATCCTGTGGCTGGGAGAGTCCTAAACTTCTAAGAGCCAGGAAACTGTTCATTTGGAGCAAGGGAAGTTTCTCTTTTGCTTATCAGTCATCGATTGCCTTACCATTAGATAGGTCAAAATGACTGGAGAGGTATGTCCAAGGACTAAGTGCAGCAAATCAGTACGGAAACAATATTCCAACTTTGCTGAATGATTTAAAAAAATAATTTTTTAAGAGAAGAGAAATTCACTTGGCAGATTGATAAGTCAGAAACACTCAGTAGTACCAGAACAGTGATGCACCAAATGAACGTAGCTGGGTTGTCATGGAGCTTAAGGCCATGACCACTTAGAGGTGTGAATATTTGCGGATCTGGCCTCACATATACGGATCATACTCAGATTAACTGCCTATCAGTTGTTACAGATGGCGAATTGTTATTTTTAATAAAGCACAGAAGTTACAGCATTCTAAACTAAAAATAAACAAAAGACTATTTCTTTAAGTTGTACTTCTATTTCTTCTAAGTTTTAATCACGGTATCTAACACTTCACTGAATGTATGGGCTTTAGAACACTCACATTAGTCTTCTGAAGGGGCAAGTTTCTCTCCTGCTCCCAAAAAAGCAGGCCTCAACTTTGAAGCGTTTGGCTCCAACCAGAAAGATTCAGCATTTGCATCGTAACGACAAGGAAGCTCACAGGGAAGCATGATGGCCTGATGGGAAACAAGCTCAAAAGACACAGGATGTATATTACTGAATGAGTGGCTTTTCTTTTTATTCCAGACTTTTCTTACTCTTCCATCAGCCTGGGAGATGACCCATTAATCCGGTGTTTTGTGTTACGTTCTAAGTAGCCTTGCTGTATTTCTTCTGTGTTTTTAAACTGTCAGTTACATGTACAAAGCCATTCAGAAAGCTCTGAGGACGGCTGCTAATTATCTCAGAGAGCAAACAATAGTCCTCAGCTGGAGCGGCTAAATGGGAAAGCCTTTGTTATTTTTAGTACAAAGTCTCTACTGCTTTTCAGAATGTTTTAAAATATTGCTTTGTTCTGAATATTGAATTGTTGGAGCCTGTAATAAAGTGCACTCAGCTGGGAGTCAGGACCACCTTTCTTGGTTCTGCCATTCACCTGCAGTATTTCACAGCCAGCTGTGAGACTATGCATAAATCAATCTACTCACATGCATAAGTTTCAAAGATCAGAGGCCTAAAGGTGGGCAAGGTGGGGGGATGCTCTTAAAGTCAATTAAAACTAATAATTGAAGAACAGGTACAGTTGCTGGTGCTTTAAACTCTGGACTTTTCTAAACTTAAGTAGCTGGAAAATCCATGCTGCTACTCCTCTTAAGAATATCGTCATGCCACAGGGTTAAGCAAGATGAAAAATGAAGGGCTAATTAGAAAATAAAATACTAGAAACAATTTTAAAAAGGAAAATAATGTCAAGCCAGTCAAGTTCAGTCTATGAAAGGAAATATAATGCAAAGCAAATTATTAGACATAATAAGGTAAACCGATGCAGTTGTCAGGTACAACTTAGTGAGCCCAAATTAGTTCCTAGTTGAATTTAACTTAAAGAAATTCAGATCTGTTAACCTTAAGTAAAATTTATTTTTCGATTATCTCATGCAACATGCAGCAAAATTACAGTAATAAACAACAATGGCATTTGACAAACTAGGTAAGCATTTCTTATCCTTAAGATTTCTTTATTCTGAGATAAACTCTGCTAATAAGGGGGGAATTGACATAGGCTATCAGTCCGTGTGCTTTACTGTAGCATCTCTGACAACAGCCAAAGCAAAGTTTCCCAAGTCAAATTTATAACCACTTTCTGGAAGAATTCACAACACGCAAAACGTTAGACTGATACAAACCCCACGAGGAGAACAAAACTCAGCTGCAACAGTAAAGCTTGAAACCTACTGGACTGGAAATGTCTTTAAAACAAAAATTAAGGGTTCAAAGTCTTTACATTAGCAACGATAAGGGTCACTGTGGATTTGCACAATTCAAAGCCCTTCTCTTAGGGACCACAGACATCTCCGAACAAAGCTGAAGAAACACAGTCCCTATCGCTTTGCCTTAGCTATTATCCAGTTCATTCTTGAGCTCACAGCCCACTTTCTATTCTTTCCATGTACATTTGAATAGCTCCACACAAGCAATGTACAGTTTAGAAGCCTAGAGCCTGACAATATTCCACTACTTTGACATTTACCAAAGAGTCAAACTCTCCATTGACTGTGTACTCAGAGTGCATATCATTGCTAACTATGTTTTAGAAGAACGCACGCCTAGAAGCTTACATATTACAGGTTCAGTCAGTGTGTTGCTATTATGGCAAAGGACTTCTGGGGACCGTTTTCTACTAGGAGTTCCTGTTGCTTTTGCTAAGATGTCTGTAATTCACAGAAATACAAATCGGCTAAATTTTCCCGTCTGTCTTACAAGAACCCCTTGCCAGGAGACTCAAATATTGTAATTCTCTATCGCTGTCTTATACAAGACGTATTCACAGATAAGCATGAAGACAAAGTCAGCGCCCTATCAAACATCAACGTTCTGAGGCTCAACATGAACTCTGTGTCCTACCCTTGGGCTGGGGAATGTCAAGCAGTACACCTTTCAAACAGCAGAGTGAAAAATCAAACACAGCTGATATTATTAATGCCTTCACAGTAAATCCTCTGCACAGATTGACTTATTCTCTCCTGTGGGCCCGAGCAGATGCTCTACCCAATATATTTTTGATACACAACGTAAAACCAAAGTTCCTCCTACTTGCACATGTTCAGTTGTTTCATGCAAATAACCCTTCCTCATCCCCCCATGACTTTAATCTCCATCTGCATCACTCTTAAATTTTTTTGTCTGTTGCATGCTTGAAACGAAGAGAGGTAAACAAAAGCTAACAAAGGCTATTTGGATATCCAAGTTTTAGCAACACGAAAATTGTTCTTTTTTATGTTTGAATTTTTTACCTGTAGCCTTCCTGATTCACTCACTCAGAAGTTATTCAATGAAGGAAGATCTCATGCAGAAAGAACATGCCCAGCAATTTGGACGCTATTGAGATTGTGCCCCTCCTTTCCCCAATGGGAAATCCTTGGGCTTTCCTTCCCCTCTTTCCTGCATAGACAAGTTAGGCAGCTTCTCGTCCATACTTCTTGACAAAATTTCCCCCCCTCCCACCACCAAGTTCTCCACTGCCCCCCCAGCAACTATAATTTTCAGCAGTTCAAAATTGTCCAAAGATATACAAATGAAAACGCTGGAACTACACACCCTCCTAAATAGCTACCAGGGATTTTTAGGGCTCTGAACTCTAAGAGACTGAATATACCCTGAACAAAAACCTGACCGTTTTATCTGCCTATTAGCAGAATTCCACTTGAGAGTTTTAGTAATAAGACAGAAATCAAGTGCCCATAACAATTACCTGAACAAAAGATTATGACCCAGATCCTCAAAGGAAAAAAAATATCAATGAGAGCTAAGTACGTAAATATCTTTGTGGATATAGATTATCATCTCTTATTCAGTTAATTGGTTTGGCTATGTTAGATCAGAATTTACAAAAGCGCAACAACCCACAGAGGGACTATTTACTTGTAGCAACTTGGATCAAACCATCTGGTTGTCAAAGCTCCAGTGATGCCCACGTACCTGTGACACGTATGTGGGCAGTCCGTGTGTACCGATGTAGGTATGCCAGGGCAAGCTGTCGAAGAGACTGTGGTTTGCTTGAGCTCACTAGCCCTCCTTACTCCCAACTCAACTGCTTCCTTTCAGCCTTGAGCAAAAGGACAGCGAAGAGCCATCGTGCTTTTCCTTGCCAGTATGAACAAAGACGCAATGTTTTTGAGACTGCAGGGGAAGAAGGCTGGGGATCCATTCCCTCGGTCTGATTCTCCTCTTGTACTACACCTGCATAAACTATTCTGTATTTCTTCTGCAGAACTGCTATGTCCCATCCTATTTCTCTGCTTGCCCATGAGATGAGGACATTTCATTATCAGGTGAAATAATCCCCATTTGCAGAATTAATCAAGTTCTTTGCAATCTCCAGAAGAAAGCAGATCTATTAAACATGTATTATTAACAATAATAAATGCTTCAGACCTCTGGGTACTGCTCAACATCCACAGTAAAAGCATTATCATAAAAACCACATTCTTAAATTCTAAAGATATAAAGCTTGGAATTGGTTTGGTTAAGATGGTTCAGGCAGGGATATCTATCAGGAAAACCCATTATAATGAAGAGAAGCACTTATAGCACAGAAGGGCTTTGACAAAAAGCAGTCAAAACGTTTTCATCAAGAATAATGTATGTGCACTGTAAATCCCAGCTCACAAACACGCCAAGAGACACAAAAGTCTCTTCCATTTTATTTGCATTTTGTTCAAGTGGTTACCAGAATGTTTACTTTTCCCCTCCCTTCCCTTTAAACAGTATTGCACACAGACAACTCAATGCCTTTGATTCCCAAGTCACAACAACACAGGGATCTTCGTCCCTGTTCAGTCAGCCACAGCAAGACTGAACAATCAAAATGACCTATCTACTTCATTCTGTTATTCTTTGCCTGCAGAGATGCCTTTCTGCTTCTCGTTCTAGATGTTGGCACACATACAGCCTACTGTATGGCCTCACAAAGAAGAAAAAATAAAAAAAGTGAGATGGAGTGCTGCGATGGTGAGACTCCTTTTCTCCTCTCCCTACACTATTTGTGAGTAATCTGGGAGCTAGGAAACAAACTATCTTCAGAGATGGCTCCTTATCAAACCACAGGGTTATATTGTGCCCTTAATGTACAGATCTGAGCAAGTAACATTCCTAAGAGTTGGGGACCACAACTCCTCTTGTTCACATCCTACTTACCTTTTGACATAGAGACTCAACAAAGCAGCAGGTCTATGTTCAAACTCAGTGGAGTTTCCCCAAGATGCCAAAGGGAAGCAGCAGGCTGAGACACGTTGGTCAGATGAACAGTAGTCACTCAGGCTCTATTGCCAATGAACTTTTATAGGAGCATAAGTGAGGATTTTTTTTTTTTTTAACTGTTTCACTCCCCTGCAATCCCCATCATAGCAACACCTTCAGCGTTGAAGTGCTGATTTGAGAAATACTTTCATTATCTCCTCCCATATACACTAGTGAAGATCTACCACCTGTAGCTTGCCTTTGTAACCAGCAGTCACGCAGAAAAGTAGAATAGTACCCATAGCGGAGAAGCTGCTTCTCACCATAAGCTACTGAACAAGCTGGCTCCCTTCAGAGCATTGAGCAGCTTGTGCTCAACAGACATTATTTGCTGTACAGTGCCAGGGCTTTTTAACTAGATCCCTGCAAAAGGAACCTGTAGGGAAATCCACTAGAGACAGCAATGTTTTGATTTCTTGTGCTAAACCTGGATCCACAGTGGAAATTCTGAAATATGGGATTGGAAAAAGACAAATGGAAGAAAGAACAGAAAAACAAAACAGCATCACGACCTCTATAAATCCTGACAATTCAAAGACATTTGAACAGCAAAGGAAGCAAAAAATATAAACCAAAATGATTTCAGCTTTCTCTTCTGTCTGCCTTTCTCTGAGCACAAAGGGGAACAAGAAAGTCATTTGTTATATATTTTGTTGTGGAACGTAACACTTCCCCATCATGTTTCTTTTAAATGCTTTCTCTGATATAAAACATTGCACCAAAAGCATAGTTTAGTTTATACACTAGCAATGCACGTCCCTGTTCTTTAAAACTGATGAAGTGTTGAGGGCCTCATTACTCAAGGGCTAATTGCACGAACAGACATACTGCAAAGCGACAGTAGACCCTGCCACCTTCGTATTTGCAGCTCAGAGCACGCAACTCAGCCAGAGAGAGGAGCACTGCTTGGGGGAAACTGCTGCAACAGCTTCTTGGAAAGAGTTGATATTTGATTTATTTTTATAGCCTTGTTTTGCCCCTTTCATCCCCCCAAAATACAAAGGAAAAAAAAAAAAAAGAAAAAGGGCAAAATAAGTCTGTCAGCCTTGTGAGTTCCACGATGTAGAAAATTAAACCAGGCTGAAAAAACCACAAGAAGCCACTGGCTGGGGAAAGATCCCTGGACAGCCGCTGTGTGGCTTATGACAACTGTTTCATGCGCTGCTAGGTCACTCTGCATCTGTGGAAGCAGATGGAGAAATTTAGAGACTGAGAAAAAACGAACAATCTTGCAAAGGTTTTTTTATCACTTAAAAAAAGAAATTCAGTTCTCATAAGAGAGTTAATTCAGAAGTTGAAATGAACCTGTTGACTGAAAAAACTAGAGGCTTTTGAAGCTGCCTTCTACACAAGCACATCAATGAACATCCTCAAAGGGTTTCTGAAGGTTTGGCACTATAGTGGACATGGCAATATAAAATCAGAAGCCACATAGATAGTTCTTCCCCCCAATATATTATTACATAGGCAAAGATGACCGGATTAACTGAAGACCTCAGGACAGATCCTGGATCCACTAGCATCAGCCATGTCACCGGGGTCCCTCCAAAACCTCCCCTGGTGCTGTAACCCAGGAAGCCATCAGTGCGAGGCAGGTACCGATCCAGAATCTAGATCCTGATTGCTCCAACACTTGTATTCCAGATCCATTACGCCACTGTGAATAAACCCATTAAAAATCCATTACATTCGGCATGTTAGGGGAACAAGTGCTACTGCTTTAAGCTACAAGCAAAGCTAAACACAAGCACAGTTTTGGAAGAACTAACAGCTGAGCCAAGAGACCTTTTGTGCTGCACATTTATCACGGCATGCATCTTGCTTAATAAATCTCACGCATTTTCACATATGGCTGTATATTTTTAAAGGGTTTATGCATTTCATTTCTTTCTTGTTTTATCTGCCTTTCATGGTTCTTCTGCCTCCTAGAAAACTCTGAAGTATTTCATTAATAAGAACTAACTTTCAAAAGAAAATATTCCTCTCAATTTGTGAGGGAAGCCATTACTTTAACCTCTCCTGAGGCAAACTACTGCTTATAGAAAAGGGAGAAGGGAAAAAAAGAAAAAAGAAAAAAAGAATACAGAGTTGGGCTTCAAAGGTCTGGTTTCCATACGATAGTGTCTGGAATAAAAATATATCAAACAAAACTGTGTGTTTGAGGGCTCGGCATGAAAGAAATACACAGACTGCGTAGAAAACTTTTCTTCAGCCCAACCTATTTTTCTCAGCACAGACCTTCAGAAGAGATTCTTAAATTCCAGCTTTGCTTCACATCCTTACACCATTTATTACCTGTATTTCCAATATTCCAAGAGACACTTTAATCACCACACTATGCTTTAATTGTTATTAGCATTTAGATTATATGGTAATCTTGCAGCCAGAAGTCAATATTAAATTACTGTCCTTGCCCACTGAAGAGTAATATATATAGAACAGAGTTGAAATGTGTTTTAAAGTTTCAGTTCAGTTTTATGTCCTAATTACTCCAGCATATTATGAAAGGACTGTAACATCATACCATATATTCTTGTCATCCCATAGGCAGCTTTATAGTAACATTACAAAAGTATATTGAACTCATTACGGGGGAGCATAATTGAAATGATACAAAGAAACTGCTAGCTGTTAATAAAGCCATGTTGTTTTTTGTATCCTGTCTATCCACTTTCCCTGGTTTTTCAGTATTAAGCTGGATTGTCAAAGACACAGACACACGATAGAAGTGGATGAGTTTCCGACTCTCCGTCTGCTGATGGAGAGCCAGATCCTTAACTCGAGTCAATGCAGGTTCAACTGACTTGGGATGTGGCTATACCAAATTGCACCCATTGGGCCTTTGACTCAAAGCATAGATTTTATTTCGTTTTCATTGGGGGGGGGGGGGGGGATCTAAAACAACTGCTGTCAAACTCAACCAAGCACAAGTTAACCACCTGCTCCGCTGCGGAGGTTCAGCTCTTTCCTTGGGGAGGCAGTTGTTCCCGATCACACTACCTTAGTGCTTCTGCACACAGAGCTACACAAAATCTGCGTTAGCAAGTTTGAGAAATTTAGTGGTTTTTAATGTTTGCTGTATGGATCATAAACATTGCTTTTTTTCAGTGCTATTTATGTGGTTCTGTTTCATGGTAGGGCAACACAAGCCACTGTGTGTAATGTAAGACAGCAAAATATACAAACACAGACTATTTCACTGAATAAAAATATAATATCAAGTTGTACTTGTGGCATGACTAGTCAAAGAACAAGAAAAGGATACTTATCACCCTGTCTTCTGTGCAGCTGTACATAAACCTCTCCAGATATGCTTTAGTTGAGAACATGGCCTGAAGAGTTTTTTTTCTGTCAAAAACCACATGGAAATTTCTGCTCACTTCAACCATTTCAACAGAATTTAGACACGTATTCAGCTTTACTTGCCATGTCCTATCATAAAAATATCACTTAGGAGACTGCACTGAAAAATTTTTGTCCAGTCTAATTTTAAGTAAATCCAGTGATACAAATTTTACCACTTTCTTCAGGTTATCCAAATGGTGAATACACACTGTTACATTACAGCTTCAACAGAGAAAAGAAAAAAAAACCACCATCTCGTTTTTAACACCTAATCCTCCTATTTCTTTCTGTCTTGCTAGTCCACTTTCTTCTGCTCCAGCCCAAGCAATACATGACTGCATTATTGTGTCATGCCACAGCTATATATTTGCTTTGTATATTAATTCTGTAGAACAGACACACATTATAGAAGGGTTCCTGGAAATTTCACTACATTCATTTGATTTATTTGGTGTTGGTTTTTCCTCCATTATTAAGAGTCTCTGCTTCGAAGATATTTTCAATTCTATTCCTAGCCTACTCAGGAAAATGGCCCTTTCACAAAGAGCTTTTAGGTATGGCATTTAAGGCAAGCATATGTTTAAGTTTCTTTGAAACCTGCTTAAACTCTAAGCACATTTTATCTCCAGTTATATCCTTTGATTATCTTGAATCCGATTTAATGCTGATCAACAAAAACTAGATTTTGCAGTTTCTCATTTTGCCTTTGGAATACTTCTCAGGCAGACATCAACAGACCAGGCTGCAAAACTACTACTACTAAAGCAGATTCTCATTACTGTCCAAAAAAACCAGCATGTCTTTTAAAGCCTTCGTATAAAGAATTACCCTTTGATATTTCTTAATAGTGTGGCCATTAGAAATCAGCATAAAATTGGGAACTTTACATCTCTCTGTTTGGAGAGCTACCGATAGCAGTAAATTGAGGCAAAGATACCTGCACAGACCTTCGGCAGAATCGGGACCGTTTATACAGCACAGACTTTGGCCAAACACTGCTCCTCAGAAAACTTATTGATCTCTCATGGTATTCTATCCATATGTGCGAAGGGCTTCTTCACCATATTATCTCAGACTCAGCACATTTTTAATTGCTTTAAAGATATTCACTTGAACAGCTACTCTGCATCAGTGTGAGCCATCTTTAGAAGGACAGAGAATCTATTCTGTCATACTAAGAGCAATCTTTCTGCATACCTACAGCAGATGCAATTCTGTTATAAATGCTTCATGATCCCAAATATGAATGAAATATATAGCCAGTATAATTCTAAGGGTAATTTATTCTTCTATACTACTCATGTAACATTCAAAATTTAATCAAAAAATCTAGTATAATTGCTATTGCTATAAACCCAAATGATTGTTGACAGCTTTATAGTCATCTACTGCAGGAAGAGGATATAGCCCATTATTAGCATATGATGATCTAGAAGTACCTATGGAAGAAAGGGATTTCTGTAGATATCCTGCTAGTGGCAGGGAGGAAAGGCACTTTACGTGAAGCTAGACAAATCCTGACTACAGTCAGACTTTTTTTTTAATGGGAAAATTGACTTAGCGAACAACATATCCAGGGACACGGTGAATCTGCCATTGTTTTCAGACTTTAAAGAAAGACTGGACATATTTGTAACAGACACCATCTAAAAACAAGTTACAGACTTGGCGCACAGATTGCTGGGTGAGATGCAATGGACTGTGTGTATAGGAAGCTCTGAGTAAGTGACCATAACTGCTTTTTCCTGCCTTGAAACCTGTGAATACTTCCAACCTCGTCCTCCCTGGGGCTGCAAATGTCCAACACCTGGCTCCCAAATAGTTGCACGCTGTGCACACGCTAGAGGGTGGGTGCTCTGGTGATGTCTCTTATATTGCCACGATTGATTGCTCATATCTATTAAGCTATTTTGAATACACGGCATTAAGCTACATCCTAACCATAACACGCTCTAGTGCTAAACTCCTGTTTTTCCATCTGCTTGGTGCCCACAGAAGTTATGAAATTCATAGGTCGGATGCCAAGAGATTCCACACCACCACAATAACTGTGTGTTACATTCACATTACCTGAGGCAGCCAACAATAGTCATTGATTTTCTCAGAGCATCTTTCAACATTATTTCAAGTTTTTTTATATCTTTGGGTATGCGTGGCTTAGAAGCAATATAATATTCTAACACTAATATCCATGTAATCATATTACTTCTGGAGAGGTTTTGCTCTCATTTGTACCAACTTCACACCAGAATAATTCCGTCATTTTTTCCATGACATTCCTTTCAATGCAGGAGTACTAACAATTTAAAGTTTCTACATGGCAACAATGCTGTGAAAATGTTACTCAGCCAAAGGTAATTTTGAAAGCTAGCTAAAATGTCAATGCTATTCTTACTGTCTTCCCAGAGTCATGGTGGACAGTGTAGCAGGTGGGAACAGACAAGCTGACAACACTGTGGAAAAAAAAAAAAAAAAAACACGTGGCTTGGAAAGTGTCCCTAAAGCAAACTGAGCCCCTGCAAATAAAGAGTTGCCATTTGTTTATTCTGGGAGCAGCTCATGAACTAGCAGGAGAAGCCAGAAAAGAATTTTACAGACACCGAAGTCCAGCTGATGGAGCACTGGATGAGGACAGGAGCCCAGCTCTGCTGTGAGACTGAACACAAATCATTGTTTCTTTCAAATCTCTACAATTAAATTTGTTTTTCAGAGCCTTGGTAGTTTCCAATCAAACCCACATAGGTAGTAATACCCAACTGCTGTTTGGGAGTATAAGGCAGTTGAAGCATGCTGCTTTTCCCCAGCCAGCCCCAGGTAAACAACCACAACACAACATACTACCCGTCACTTGCATCACCACCAAACATGTTAAGTCTCAAGAGACAACACAGGAAAGAATGAAAAAGGCAATCCACAAAAATGTTTTCCTAAAGGAATCCAGCTCACAAACCTTGCAATGTGTATCAAAGAATGGCAAATAGGAGAGGGGATAAAAAAAAAAAGAAACCCAAAGCAACTGCCTTCCAAAAACCACATCAGATAAAATCTAAAGCTCTAATATAGGTACACCCCAACTAACAGAACAGATGATCAAGTCCTTATCTCCACTTCGGGCAGGGTACCCACCTGGACATTTATAAGTTGACATGTGCAATACCTTAATCTTAAGGAATATCCTCTTAAAACTGAATGTATAGCCATATCCCTAAATTCAGGATATGATTGAGTACGCTATTAAGGCCATACATATACAATAAACTATTAAAGGGGTTTTTAGGCTCCTACCACAATATACAGGAGCCGATAGTTGAAAATCATCAGAAGTCCACATACAGACAGAATAAATATTAAAGTGACATGTGGTTAATACAAGATGATGTGAGAATAAAATCAGTAGAAGAACATTGCTTCAGACATTACATTATTGCTATTGAATTGAGATTTCTCCTGGTGAGAGCTGAGAGAGAGAGAATCATTTGAGAAGAACACTTACAATATTATGAATTAGACAAAAAACAGTATAACATCTAGTATTTAAGTTGTTAGAGCTCTATGTTTCTCTTTTCATTACAAGCTCCTCACAGATTGGATCACTTCTCAAAGACTTTAGTCTTACGTGTCATCCAAAGGATGATAATTCGGTTACTTCCATACTGCAAGGCACTGAGTCAGAGAGAAGCACTCACCAGTGACTCACTAATGCCAATTCCTTTTCTTTCAGATTTCTCATCCAGGTATTGACCCAATCTGACTTTGCCTCGCTTTATGAGAATTGACGAGGCAAGAGACCAAGGAAAAACAGTTCTAAGTAATAAAGATTCCCTGTATTTAATTATTTTATGAGGATACAGAAGTCCAGAAGCTTACAAAATGAAGGTTTCCATGTTAACTCTCTAGCATAGGGCATAGCATCCAAGACTTTGCTTAATATATTTTATTAATATACTGAATGGGAAAGAAAAAAACCAAAAAACCAGACAGACATCTCAAGAGGAGAAAGCAGAGCTTGAATGCCATAACACCTTTTGCCTTCAGAATTAACCTGTCTCATGAATACACACAGGCATATTTTTTCAAATTAATCTTTGGTGATAAAAAAAGCCTTTAAAAAATTATAAAACACTAAACAAGGTTTTTACTAGCTTTTAATTAAGTGCATTTACTAAAACTTGAATTATAGTTTAGATTTAAAGTACTTAAAATTGAAAACGAGCTTTTTGGCAAATGTAAAATTTCAATTATGTTTGAAGTAATTGAGAAATGAGAAGCAAGACCGTTTACATCATTCCACATGAAGGCAGCTTTGCAGACTTTCACAAATGGGCAACCACCTCTTTTGAAGCAGCTCTGCTAATGACAAAGGACATTTCTGAAGTTTCCAAGAGCAAGCACTCCTGTATCTTGATTGATAGGCAGAAAACTGCAAGGATGACGTAGAGAGTAATTATTAACACTGCCAATTCTACAATCTGAAGGTTTCCAAGTGTTTTACAAACACAAGTAGATTCAGTTTCATAATTCTTTTTAGTATGTAATTAAATCCTATCACCTTTCTACAGACAGAGGAGCTGAAGAATACTAATTTTGCTGAAGGGTAGCTTGGCTGCCTGGAAACGAAACCTCTGGGAATGCCTCTCCCAATCATAGCAGCAGTAGTTACTAGCTGTTTTGCAGTACCAGCTCCAGGACCCACTATATTTCAGCTTCATCGCAGTAGGTCTCCGTTCAGAGAGAGGATTTCAAGAACACCTACTTTTTTGAAGCACAGCTTCTTCCTTCAACAGGAAAACAAAAACAAACAAGCAAACGAAAAGACTCCCAAAAAACAGAAGATGCCTTTATGCTTTCTTTTCACTCTTAGCAGCAATCCTTCCTGGAAGATTTTCTATTACTGCTCCAGACCGCAGCTCATTATTGCCTCCAACCCGCAATTCTAGTAATGTTGTGCTGCCCATGTGATTTGTTGCACCATCCCATACGCTGCCGACAGGTCCATGACCCCTAGGGACCATTTTTCTCAGTGTATTTTCCCAGATGGGAGCAGTATGCTGAACATAACTCCTAACAGAGTCCGCAGGACTTCTGAAAAAGCATCTCTTTCTTGACTACGGAATCATAGCAGATTAAAGTGCACAGAGTAGTGACACAAGCACCATGTACAACCTGTACCCTCAACATACAATGTAGGCAGGATTTGTGCCAGGTGTAACCTTGTTCTGCCCTTTGCAATATGGAAGAATATTCTCCAATACAGTTGTACACATCTGTTGCAGGTATAGGGTATTAAAAAAACATATTACAACAAACATTAATAGTTTGGCTAGAAGGCAAGAAAACCTAAAGTTAAGTCTGTAACTCCATCCTGTGGTACGTAAGTATTACAACACTTTTTTTAAATCCAGGGACACAAATATTTTTCAGTTACACACTCTAATACCTAGGCAAATCGGAGTGCCTTTCAAGATTTCCTTTTGAATATCCTTCCTCACGCACGTGACCCAGATACGATGAGCCTTGCCAAATTGTGTTTGCTCAGAGCATTCTTTTGCAACTTCATTGGGGATACTGAAGGAGAACAGGTTTTGTCTGAACTGGTACAACTCCACAAGGTTCAGGTAGACAGATGTTCTTATGGCAGATCTCCAGTCTGATTGTGTATAACCCCAGGTTTCTGATGTAAATATATACAGAGTGTTTTCCTATTTATGTGGAACAGCTTAAGAGATGGAATTATCTCCACCAACTTCAGCATGCCACTGGAAGAAATTCAATCTACTTTTGAAGGAGATGCATTGGAAGAAAACGCAATCCATGCCAGGACTGTCTGATCAACCTAAACAAGTGCAAAAGAAACCTAGATCCTAATACCGGATCTCTGAATCTCAATATGCGCTGTCCTGGGAAGCTGAAGGATTTTCGAAATTTGTCCCAACCTCAGGATGCCACTTGAATTTTTTTTTATTTGTCTGACATCGTTCTTCTTCCCTTACACCTCTTCTCAGTAGTTTAAACAAAGATGCCCAGCCTTGTACTGGGAAGGTCAGTGAACAGACACACATACCTGTCGTGCTAACACTGTTCTCTGCTGGGGCTCGTGTCTGCTCAGCAAGGTAAGGGGGTACAAAGCTGACCCTGAAAGATTTCAAATCATTCAAGCAAGGTTCTTCAGAGCTCGCCTGTCAAGCTTACTAGGAGTTTGGCCATCGCTCATCCTGTCACCAGTCTTGTAATATTTCTAAGCAATATTTTTCTTGAAGTCCCAGTACCTGAAATGTGAGAATGTTGTAGTTTTAAGAGAGTCTTACAGCTGCAGAAAAATAGCAGTATGAACTAGAGGACTGGGAATTAAGAGACACATGAAATTAGCCTACCCTGATGTTGAGGGTAATCTCTAGATATATACTTTATTGTGGTGAGGGTCCAAGGTGTGGTTTTGTTCATGCCAGTACTGAAAAAAACTGCTACTGATATAATAAATTCTTTCTAAATCAGTCTTTCCACTGATCTCAACCCTTCTGCTACTAAGGCAATGGAAAGGCATCTGTTCTGTAAACGGCCAGGTAGGGCAGCTTGTGCTCCTTCATCTGCCTTAAGCAAAATCAGTCAAGTTAGCTTAATAACGAGAACGGTTTTGTAAGCGAAGCTGGCTGGCTTCATTCAAAGCTGATTAAAGCCAGCTTGCATGATCCCTGCAAGGAGCAGAGTTCTGGGACAATGGTCTTGCTGTGTGCAACGATAACTATCTAAGGGCAGGATATCCATTTGCACAATCTGGTCCAGCAGAAAATATCTAATCATTTCCAGTCAATGCGCATCTGCTTAGACATTAAGTGGCACTATGCGGAATACCCCCTTATTGAAGGGAGAAAAAAACCTGCTGACAAAAAGCAGATGATTTCCCACCTCCCCCTTCTCCTTCAGCCTCATTTTGTCCAACTGAATCAACTTCTTGATTTGCTGCATGTTGCAAGCAGGTATACAAAGCCCAACATTGTTCATAAGGAAAAAAAAAGCAAAAAGAATCCTGCTCACTACAACGTATTACCTTCAAATTTCTTCTTCGGGTAACTTCTCAGCATCACAATTTTTAAACTCTAAACAAACCTCTTACTGGGAAGGCTCTGACTGACAGTGGAAGGAAGGGAGATTAATCACAGATGTGTATACCCACAGAAATTTGTGTTTTAAGACAGATGAGGAAAGGGAAAAGCAATAGTTATATACCAACACAAAGTCGTACCTCTTGAAAGAAAACATCATAGCAAATATCATAGATTTTCACTCATACAGACATTAAAAAAAAATCTGTTTTTTTAGCTAAAAAAAATCATGTGTCTTGATTTTTCAAGCACAAGTAGTATATATTGAAAGAGTGGCTGTCAATTTAGCTGAAGACAAGAAATGTCCTTTTATAGCAGTTTTTAACATGCATTCATGAATTCTGCATGAACAGAAGTGTCCTTGTTAGCTTATCAAGTTCACATTTGGATTCAAACCAAAGCAGAAATTCAAATATATTTTAGCAGTGGTATGATTAAGTATGCACGAGCATTTTCGCCAGTCGGCCCAGCGCTGAAGGGAGTGCGTTTTCAGGAGCCATACAAAACACGGGTGCTAAGTTTATTTAAGAGGTCCATTAAAAATCTGACAGTAAAACTGACCAAAAGCAATAAGAATTTCAACATGAAGCTATTTAACTTAATTTCTAAATCTCAATGAAGTACAGAGCTGTAAAAACAAATCAGCTTTCCAGAAAACTGAGGAAGGATATGAAACACTCATACTGGTGGGAGAGACAGAATAGCTGAGACATTTTGATTGTACTGCATTCCTTAACTTGCAGTTAGTTGCTCATGCAAATACTGAACGTAGTGCAAGCCCAATACCTGTTCTTCCACCTTAATTGTCCAGTCTGTAACGGAGGATTTCTTTAATGCTGCAGCCCTCTGTCATCTGGAAAGGCTTAGCTACAAGGTTTGGCTAATCAATTTAGTTCCTTCTTAGATACGTAGCTATTTAGATCAACTCACTGCAAAAAGAACACAATTTCCAATTCGAAAACCATGCAGAATCCAAAACCTCCCTGGTATCTGCAGATATTTAAAGCCTAGCTTCATCTGAGCTCCTGTAATCACTGCTGAGGAACATGCCATATAGCATTACATGCAGACTCAACCACACAGCATCAAGCGTTATCTTTCAACTGACCCACACTGCTAACAGATGCTTTGATCACATCATCGGATCCATGAAGGGGAAGCAACGAACCAAAAAGAATAAATTCACTTACTGTGAGTCTGTCCCTGCAGAACTGAACAAAGCATTGGGACTGAAGCGTCCTGCATCTCTCTCAAAGTCTCTTGCCTAACAAACCATCGCACCGCTCCTTCCTAAGAGGAGGGACGGCTCCCTTTCCGACCGTGTGCCACTTGACCATAACCAACCACTCTTGCTCCTTAAGCCAGGAAAACCTTTTGCCCAGCCTTTGTTCTTCCAGCGCAGGTTACAGTACAAGGAGCCATGAACAAGGAGGGAAGTATTTGGAGGCTGCTATTCCCAAGCTTTGGATAAAGGGAACCATCAGCATTAAAAGCAGCTTTTAATTTGCTTCGTTTTAAAGCAAACTCCTTTTCCTTTACAAATACGCAGCTCTTAAAGCATGTCTCATGGGTTTAAAAAAAAAGTTAGAAAAAGGAAAAAATTCATGTTTCCCCTTTACACTCAGCAGTAGAAATATCTTGTAGAAAGATATCTATCATAAAGTTAAAAACCTTGGGGCAATTTAACCCTCAAGTCCTGCATACCTGAGGAAAAAATAACCTGCTTCAAACATGGCTAGGGCTCAAAACGGTGCAGATTGTCTTCCCTATGTCAATAGTGGAGAAAATTGTAATTGCCCTGTCAGAGGCAATTTTGAAAGCTCTAACTGCACTTAGATGTTGAGGTATTATCCCAATTGGCACCCTACCAGCACTATTTAAACATGAACACACACTAATAAGCCCCTAGGATGATTTTTTTTTTCTGCACAGGTAAATGTGAACTACTTGGGAGAATGTTTTGCTCATCCCACATGCTGGCTAAGCTCATGGACCTGCTACGCATCAGTGAACAGGTATTATTTAATGGGAATGCCATATTTGGGTGGCCCAAGCTGTCATTTATCATTATTCTTTTACCATCCATTCCCTTAATTTCTTTTTGTTAGAGCTACTACTAAACTGGAAATAGCTCTCAATTCACAATTAAATAATCGAAGTCATTCTGACTTTGGAAAGTGTTGAAAACATCAGCTGGGCTGGAGAAGTCTAATCCCTAATTTGTAATGCCAAGAAATAAGGAAATTCTTAGGAATAATTGTGCCCTCTTGCTTCCCATTCTTTCAAATCATCAGCTTCATCTGCTGGTAAATGAGAACACAGTGTCATCTAAAAAGAACTGGATTCAATAATTAAAATGCAAAGTTGCAGAAGAATTAAATGTGTTTTATGTGAGTGGGATGGAGTGGGTGGGAATAGACTAATCTTAAAACAGTACACATCTGTGCTAGAAAGCCCACCACTTCATCCTGGAGAGAGAGGGGAAGCATTTAGCATTCACCACAAAGTGCGTGCCAACTTAAAGACCATCATACATCCTAAAACTGGAAACCTAACAGAGTAAGAAATTCAGGTGTATTAGCTGTGCCTACTTTATTTTATGGTTCAGTTAAAAATCAGTGAACAACTTTGTGATATCTGCAATGCGGATGAGGTAGGGTACCAAGATTAGAGGGGAAGTAAAACAGCCTGCAGCTAAGTCTCTCACCAGGACTCCCAACACTGCAACTCCTAGTAGGTTTGAGATTTTTTTTCTTTTGTGTTCTATGTAATAGTTTGCATTAATTTATTAAGATTCTTTTACTTATGGCGCACGTGAAATAATTAAAGTGGAATAGATCGTTTTGTGCAGTAGTGATTTTTTCCTCTCTGCCTAGTCTCCTATGAAGTGTTACAGAGTATTATAAAATCTGTGGGGTTTGCCCCCCCCTTCTTTTTTTAAATCTTCAAAGCCCTGTAAGTTTAGAGGAAAATTTACTCAACTTGTTTCTAGGTTGCTCTCTGCTTATCGAAGTGAAAGTTATAATTTCATTTGTATTAAAATGGCAAGCCTCCTTCCCCTTCTCTCCCTCTTCCCTGCACACTGACCTCAATTACTCCCACAAATCAGATTAGCCTTGTTGACTTCCATCACTTCAATAATTAAGATATAGAACGATGAAACAAGTGCCTTCTAAGCAATTGTCCTCAGAGCTCCAATAATAGCCCATTCTAATAAATTTTGGCAGCAGAGCGTGTTTTCTCTGCATGAACTTTAAGGCACCTGAAGACGTATTGAATTTGGCATGTTCTCAAGAAACCCTTTAGGAACTCTTAAGTGGATGCTCACCTTGGATTTTATTTCATTTCCATGGTTCAATAGAATAGATAGCATGATGATTACACAGAACTGCTAGGTATTTGGCATTGCTTTAAATTCCTTCACTGAGTGCCCAAAACAGAAGCCCAACATTTACGTGTCCTTCCACAATCGCAGGATTTTTCGTTGGCTGGGACACTGGGGAACCGTACTTTTTTTAACTCTACTTCCCTCCTCTTTTCCCTTGTGCATGAACATATACCTCCTCCCATGATGATGCAGCAGACAAAATGGATTAAGTTACCTCTGGAAATTCAGGATCAGATTCTCAGATGGTATAAACTGTTCTAGTGTTAGAGACTTGGAAAAGACTAAAGCAATTTGCTCATTAATTAAAATAGAGAACATCACAATAAGATTATAATCCTAATGTTATTGCTTTTGTTGTTTGGGTGTTTGGGGGTTTTTTTAAGTTAAGTTTAATAGACCACCATCCTCAAAACAGGAATTTTTACCTGCACCCTTCCTGTTATAGGAAGCTGTTTGAAGCAAATTTGAGCTTGTTCTAATGAGAAGGAAACTTCTTCTCAGGTCCGGATTTGGCCACTTACGCTCATGTCAACCTCAGCCTTAGTTTTTGCATATTCTTCCTCTTCCCTGGTGTATACCCACATGATGCATTATCAGAGTTTTCTCTGATAAGCTAATGAAGCATGAGTATTCTAATCTCTTGTTAATCATTTCCTTGATCACCCTAAAACCTCTGCTCTACATCTGTTTCAGTTTATCTTCTTGAATACAAGCGCCTGGAATTGTAAACAATTTTCTGGACAAGGTTTTACCAGAATCATATACAGTAGTACTAGTTCTTCCCTATCTCAATTTTATCAAGATAAGAATTCAGTGACGCCAAATGCATTACTCTTGATTTATACAAGAATATATATTCTTCTCCTTTCTACTCAAGGGTCAGAAACAAAAACTAGTTTCCTTTTTTTTCCTTCACACGTATGTGCCCAACACAATTCTGATTCTGTTATCTCTTGCACAGCTGCAATGCTGATATAAGAAACTACCACTGCCTACTTGCACTGAATTTGTAGCAGTATAAATAAAAAAAATAACAGAGACCAACAGACAATCAGGACCCAGCTGCTCATGGCAAGTGCAAGATGTGTAATCTTACGAGTAACAACCAAGACTGGCCACCACTTCATCCCGTTCCCTTGTGTGAAGTTACTGCTAACCGAGCGAAGAGAACAATCAGCCTGACACAGCAGTTAGCCGCTGTTATTTCTGCTCTCTGGAGCTAGATCACATCTATTCGGCATAACTGCGCTCTGAGCAGAGGTGCCCACACTAATGCTGTTGGCTCCAGGACCAGGAGCCATGCACCCTGTGTCCATGTGGGGCTGGGACTCAGCCACCGCTCCTGAGCCTTTAGGATTCTGGCTAGCGCTCACGGGCAGTACTTGGCTATGGCACGCCGATGCACCATATCCAGTAGCTCTTTGTCATGCTCCACTAAGTGATGCATGCTCATACATGCAAGCATGGACCGATAACCAAACTAGGATTTGGATTCTGGCCATCTGCTTATTGCTTACACTCCCTGGACCTGATTTTTCCCCATCTGTGAAATAAGGGATCAGGCTTGATCTCCATTATAAAACATTTTGACAAGTCCTGATAAAATGATGCAAACCACTCAGTGCCTACGTGATACCTATTTTGCCAAATATGATTCCACATGAGTAACCAGGCCCCAGGAGACAACAGTAAAGCTGTTCTTAACATTCTTAAGATTTTCTTGTCAGACTTCAAGAAACAAGAATCTCAAATGTGGAAGGAAGAGCAAAGCACAGCACCACTTCAAATCCCTCTTTTACAGCAACATAAAGTGGTCATCTAACGCAGTGCTATCATAAAATTAAATCATGCTCACTTGTCATTTTGTATGGTCTATACCGACAGATTAAAAACTACATGGCAAAATGTAATTTCCCAAACTGAAGGTATAAGAGGAGTTTGAAATATCTTCCTCTGCAGTGTCTGCTCAGTCCCGAGTCCTCATGGTAATAAAGCAACAGTCACAGTCGGATAGAATTTAGCACTGCTGTCTGCCTTCAGGGTACAAGCAACACTTGTCCTAACAGTGCCAAGGGAAACAGCGAGTGACAATTACAGTAGCATGCCAAGGTTATCTTTTTTCTTTAGAGAAATCCTGGCAGGGGGAGAGCTTCTCAAGCTTAAAATCTTGTAAATATACAGTTGAGAGAAGTGAAAATAGTTTTTCCCCCCTCCATCCTGCTTTCAAGTGCAGGGTAGGACTCTTATTGCAGCTGCCCAAGACAGAGATACTGAGTAAGGGCTACACCAAACACTTCCATAGCACATCAAGACATACAACATAGTATCTCCCTACAGCAGAAACCACTTCAGCCAGACTAACCTTTGCTTCCACAGGAATCATGCCCATACAGAGCTAGCAAGAAAACTAAATGCCATATACAACCTACTGGAACAGGGACTGTGTACGCCCGGAGGAGATGGCAAGCAGCCCGAGTTAGTCTGCTCCTGCTACACGTCTTCCATGGAAAGGCTGTTGTCACAGGCATGGGCAGTGGGTGCCAATTTGTGCTCTCATCTACAGCACAAAACCCCGTAAATATAGACCAACTCGGCCAGCTACGCCAGAGTTGGTTCCAAGGTACCTGGAGGTGGTAAATCTGTTCTTACATGTAAGCAGCAGCGGGAACAAACAGATTGCCAGAAACATCAGGGCTGCAAATCCAGAAAAACTCTTGTTAAGCTCAGCCCAAAACTTACTGAACCAAGCTACAAAGTGACATCACTGGCCTTTAGCTCCTGCCCATAAGTGATATTCAGTCCAGCACTTGGGAAGGTCATGCAAATGACTAAAAGTGGCACTTGAAAAAGTGAGAAATGGTGCATTTGGAGCACAAGCATATCTACACATGCACACACATCTAATAAAATTAGCGCAACCATTCAAAAGGCCTGCTTCTCATTTACAATAGTACCCCTAGACTGTGACACCTGAAAAAGCTCTAAACTGGGAAGAAAAAAAACTCAGTAGTTTAAGCTCATAGTCAGCTTAAATCCCTTCCATAAAGCAACAATACAACATCTTAGAGAGATACTTATCCTAAAAAAACGTGCAGGAATTCTGTAACTTTACCGAAAGTCGTATATATTACAGCTGGCTATGTGCTCTGGCACAAACTCTAAGCTATATTGATTAAAAGGTCTGTTAAGATTTATCAGACTTGAGAATGCACTCTAGTTGATTAGGATTTCCAACTTCAAACCCAGAGTCGATACAAGTTTTCATATGTGATGTAAAGCCGCTGGATTTCCTCTGTTCCCATCTGAAATTTGATATGAATTGTCTTAGTCCCAATATTGGAAAAGCAGAAACACAGCACTTGAAAAATCAAAGAAATCCACTTCCTGAGCAGAAGGGCACCTCATGCCTGTCAGGGTTATAGGAAAACATCTTAGCACAAGCGAGAATCACACTCTGTAAATAGGCAATAAATGGAAAATTCAGGCCTATAGAACAATGATTCTTGTTACTTCAATGACATCTCAAATCCTTCCCTCTGCATAGGATAAGCTGCATGCTAATATTCTACAGCCTCTTCGTAAAGGGATTTTTTTCCTTGTAATGAAAAGATATGGGGAAAAAAATTACACCTTAGTTAAGTAGCACTGTGAACAGAAAGACATCTAACAAAAAAGTCAACATGCAATTTCTTTCCTTAAAAGTTATATACGCATCAACATGTACAAATTCGTTCATTTTTAAAAGCATACACCCGAGTTAGACATACACATCTTGTGAATTCACTCACATACTCAGCCAGATCCTTAGGCTCTGACTACACAACTGATTTTCTCTCAGTTTAGCACTTGGGGTCAACTGCAGCAATATTTGTGTGACCACACAATCACAGACAGAAATGATAACATTTTAAAGCTTAAGCAGCTGCATTTCAGGCACAGTCAAATAGCTCTTTGTCAGTTCCAAAAGGAGAAATAGATTTGTATGTGAAGCTGGATGCTTACACTGATGCTCCCTCATTTAATCTGGACTTAAAATATTTCCAGCATGCGAAGGGACCTTTTGAAATGCAACTGAAGATGGACTAAAAGCTACAAGATCGTAGCCTTAGCAAAATGAATGAAGTTCTTGGAAGAAACATGGCTTAAAATTCAGATTTTGAACGAACACTCTTGGAAACGATCTATGAGACATTATCAGACTCATTTACCCTAGAAACTAGAGTGATGTGGTTTTATTTTGGGGTTTTTTTTTAATCTTTCCTACTGCTGTAGTAAGTAGCAGGTTCTCTGTGGACAAGCTTCTGAAGGTGCCTACCTACTTGAACATGTAAACAAATGTTCTCCAGGATTTTCTAAAATACCTTAGCATGTAAAAATGAGAGCAAATACCTTAAGCACAAAAAACCCCACCAAAACAAACAACTTATGTCAATATGCTTCTTTAGATGCCCAAATACCTTAAAAAGACTCAAAACCGTGCAGGGATGGTCAAGCAAGGTGCAGTGTTCAATTTAACATGGGAACGACGTCAGTCAGTCTCCTTTAGAAGCATAGCAGAAGTCCAAGTTAGGAAAAAAAAAAGTTGTCACATATATATGAATCATTATGGAGTACAGTATTAAAGCACTCACATGTCTGCGAGGTGCTCTCCAAGGCTCAGCAGCATGGCATCCTAAAAATACAGACCAAAACAACATGTTATCTTAATTTTTGTTTACATTTGTTGGCAGCTTTGAAAATATGAAGTGGGATTTAATAGTGCTTAAAGTGTCTCACTGATTCATTTCTCAAAATCTGGACCTCAGCATTCTCTTTGAGTCATCCTGCTTATATTTAGCGACAAACAAATGCCTTGTGATTCTCTTAAAAATAAATATGAAGAGGCTTTAATCAAAGCTGAGCAGAAGAAACTATAACTGTCCTACAGTTGTTCTCTTTGAAAACTCTCTTAACATTAATTTTCAAGTAACAGGGACCCCAAAAAAGTCCCTATCGGAGATTTTTAGCATCAAAATGCTGAAAAAAGCTGAACTGCCGCTCTTGGTGGTTCGCTGCAGCAGAGATGGGACCTGAGCAAACAGCATTAGGCTCTACTGACACACTACGAAAGCCAGCTCTGTTAATCAGGATTGTAAAAAGCCCCAGCATCCACTTCCAAGCCGCCAGGCACCAACAGCAGTAGACATGGTAACCGATAGATCATCTGAATGAGTTTCAGCCCCACAGACTCTCCCTATTCCTCTCCCATCCCCGTTTCCCAGTTAACGTCGCTAGAATCTCATCAAAATACCCAGACGCTTGCCAGCGTAGGGATCACACTTCCATCAAAAATTAAGCCAGAAACTAAACTACAGGCTTTGCCCAGTCCAATCTTGCTACATCTCCATCAGCCCCATAAAAAAAAAATATACTTGTGAGCAGTCTTATCCAAAGCACACAGATTTTTTCTTTTAAGGCAGTCATTCCAAATTTCACTAAGGTTTATATAAAATGCCGAGAGGGCCATTACATGCGTTGAAATGTATTATAGGAAATAAATTTTTACTGAAGGTGATTCAAATGCTGTTTTCATTAATATCAGCCTGGGCTCTTTACAAGCACAGGACAAACAGCTGCATGCACCCGCGGAGCGGACACAGCCACATCAGTGCCACTGTCCATGCTCCCTTCTCCACAGTAATCAATCTCTACTGAAGAGCTGCTTAAGCTGTTTTAGCCTCAAAGTATTGGCTTCCTTGGTTGCGATCAGCATGTATTAGGATGCCTATAGCAGAGAAGCATTCGCAGTGCCCACTTTACTCATTAACGTCTATTGTCATTGCCCTAGGACGCAGCCACTCTGACACCAGGTACCAAGAATACAGGAATCCATTCAAAGAAAAAAAATTT
This sequence comes from Gymnogyps californianus, assembly GCF_018139145.2. Classification (NCBI taxonomy): domain Eukaryota; kingdom Metazoa; phylum Chordata; class Aves; order Accipitriformes; family Cathartidae; genus Gymnogyps; species Gymnogyps californianus. The sequence goes on along the minus strand of NC_059493.1, from coordinate 5,027,004 downwards.
ACAGGCAAGCTTACGCTGACATAAGGAACCAAACACAGATTTTCTCGGCTCCGTCCAGGTCTTCACTCTCAAAATAACCCTTTGTAATGTGTGTCCTTTCCATATGTTTACTGGCTTCTCTTGGAACTGTGTTGCAAATCAACTTCTCCCTCTGTCCTACCACTGCGTCTTGGCAACACCGTCTGAATCCTGGCATTGCAGACATTCCTCTATACGTGAGCCCTTTTGGCGATATGTTGTGACTTCCAGCATATTTCAGAATAAGGATCCTATGTAAAATGATGGAAAGTCAAGGAACATATTTTTTTTTTAGACGCTGTAAATCTGCTGCTAATTACAAAACAAGAATTGATCACATTCATTTATCTGCAGATAATATTTAAGGCTGACAGGACATTCCTTTTTCCGCTGCATCAGCCTGTGTCTGCCAGTTATTATCTATACAAACAAAGTGTACAGCTACTGTTCAGCACCTCTGCATATGCCACTGCTTTTGGGGAACCCAATCTGGTTAAAATACACAGCAGTAAGATGGCGCTTGTCAATATTTGTATTGACAGATTGCCATTTTAGAGAAAACCTACGGGGACAAACCCCGTGGCGAGAGGCACAGTGGCAGCAGATGTATTCGCAGCTGCAGCAGCCCACTAGAACAGTCAGTACAGTGGCTTTTGGCAAAGTGGAAGTAACGTAGGGGGCTAGATTGGCTCTTTCTTGTGTTTATATTTGCCTTCTCCTCATCTAATAAGGCAGGGAGACAGATGCCCTCTCCTAACAAACACAAGCTAAGCTGTTGATACCATCCAAGTAGTAAGGAATTCATTTTTAATCACCATATTCTCTTCTTGGACTTAATACACTGCCTATAGCTTTAACTGCAGAACTGCCAAAAAGTTAGTTAAAAAGCAGTAAAGTTTTTGCTAGCTAATTATTTCTTATATTTAACCAAAACAGAAAGACCCTCTTGCAAATCTCATGTATTCAAATTAATTAGATTTACAGTCCTGAATGGATGACCATCCAGCAATAAAAAAAAATAAGATTCCTATACAAATAATGAATTAGCTCAGTCATCCAATAAACCAAAGCAGCAAAACAGTCTCTTTAGCTCTCTTACGAGCATAATTGCCATCCTTGCTCCAAATTAATGGCTTTTACCAAGTATTCAGAAGGCCATCAGGGAAGCTGTTTCAGATCTACAAGGGTGAATAAGATTTTTGGAAGAAAAACCCAAGTGCAAGTCAAATGCAAGTATAACCTGCCTGGAAGCCATGCTTTAATCATGGGAGGGGCTTACCTGCATGCTCCTAGGGGCTGTAGTTTTCATAATGAGACACCGGGAAGAGATGTCAAGTGTTTAGGGTACTGCTTGGCAGTGCAAGAGTCACAGCTCTCCAGCCTCAACTGCGAAATTTCTAAGGTGTCACTTCATACGCAAAACTGCAGCATGATCACAACTCTTGACAAAACAGCACAGAAGAGTGTTTAAGGGGAAAGGAGGAGCATTTGTGTCTGCCTGTTGATGTTAACACTGAAACATGGTTGTGAAATATTTCAAAATCTGGTCCAAACCTTCCTTCTACAAAAGTTTCAACACATCCAACATCACCACGATTGGATCCAACGCAGAACACACTGACTCCATGTATATGTTTTGAGAAGGTTCTTCTACAAAATCGATCTCGTATGCTGACATTTTCACAATTACCATCATATAAATTGGCTAAGGAACCATTTTATTATTTTTTAATTTATCTTGTACTGCATTTATTCAAGAGGGCCCTAGGCTATACAACTTGGTTCCCCGCATTCCCAAGATGCAAATAAACTATCACCATGATTTCTGATGCAAGTACTTGGAGCAATACTGCCACTGAATTTGGTCCTGTGTGTTCATTAAAAAGAAAAATGGCAATTGGATATTTTCCAGTTACTCACCTACCCAGCTCTTAACCTTCATCACTTCACAGCTCCCCTCCCCCTTTGGCAAATGCAGTTGCTTGGCACGAATGAAACCCACTACCGATCTGGAACTGGTGCGAACATCACTTTCCATCACCCGGGCAAGGCCACGGGAAAGCTCCAGTCACTGTCTGCCCTGTGCGTTTCACCAATGCCAAGTATCACCAGCCACAAAAGCTACTTTTACACAGAAAGAAAAATACGAGAACACTACATATCATCATGGGTAATAAAGCCAGCAATGTTTGGTCAATCATGGGATGTAAACCCATCTCAGGGCTACAGATCAGTGTTGCATTACATAAATGATTCCTTATAGTACCATTTAAGGATGTGCTTTAATCCCAAAGCACTACTCAGGCTATTACTTTCTTATGAGTGACTTCATAAACAGTGATTACCACTAACCCACTACAGTAAATAGGGAGAAACAGACAGTTTTTATTTTCCCATAGCAGAACTGTGGGAAAACACATGGATGTTTTATGCTTACTTAAGCAGTAATGATCCATTCTGAGATCTCTTACTGCCCCGACTCTGCCCCTCAGGCAGGCTTCAGTCATTGCTGGGGCAAGATAACTCAAAAGGCAGAGCTGGAGTCGAAGGGGAGATATTTTACAGCAGTAAGGGACTTTAATTGAATGTGAACTACATCTTCCGCACCCCACACCCATTTACCTTTCTGGACCTGACTTCAGGTATCTATTTTTCATTACAACATATCCATTCTCATTCTGTTCATCACGGAAGCTAACGTGCAAGAAAGGAAAAAAAAATTCTCAATAAAGGCAGCCTGGCAACAGAACAGACACGTGGAGGAGTATAGGGTCTGACCATTTTTAGCAAATAATGAAAGTTTTTCTTTAACAAAGGCGCTGCTGTCATGAAAGGATATTTTTAATATTGATAACTTCATGCCCAAACTCCTCCATCAGCTGTGCTATTACAAAGACTTCAAGTTGAAACGAGTACTCTGATAAAGGGCAAGTCATCATAAATCATAATAAGAGAAAACCTTCTTCGTAAAACCTTATTTGAAAAGGAAAAAAACAAAAGCATCAGCAGGGCCAAGAACCTTGCTATTTCAGAATTATTTTTAACTGGTGTAGCTGCATGCCAAGAGACATCATCATAAAACTACCAGCTGGGTGCAAGAAACACTTTTAATATCTTAATTTTCTGTAAAGCTGCTTCGCTCACTTTATACTCATCTGAGGTTCAATAAAGATTTTGTTTTCTTTTGTTTTAAAAGCGCTTGTGTAGAAGTGTGAATCATCTTCCGTTGGTACCGTGGTCATGCTTCTTTTTGTTCACTGTGAAAGAAGCCCGATGTCTAACGCACACTTTCTAAAGCACCTGAACGGGCCAGGCACATTGCATTCAGGCGTTCGGGTATTTAACTTGGCCTTGAGTCACTCTGAATTTGGCCTGTGCATACACTTCCTAAATAAGCCAGGCTATGCTCAACCTGTTCCTAATGGAAAAAAATCTTGCAAAGCTCCGAGTAACAGTTGTTTGGACCGCGAGAGCTGCAGACTGTATGAGAAAACATCACCTTTCATGGTGAAATGAAATCATCATCAATATTATGATCTCAGTATATTGGCTAAATGCAAGAAAATACTGAACTACAGCTAATGTAAGACAGATTTTTTTCATACCTAAAATAAATCACGTGGAGTCAGTTCTCTGAGAAACTGCTGTGAATGCGTAACATAACCAGAGGAAGTTGAGCAGGGTCATTTTCCCCCATAATCTGCACCGCAAGAGAAATTAACGTCACATTTGCGGGTTACAAAGTCTGTGTTTTAGCAGCTTAAGATAATTTGAAACTTCTTGCCAGACTGTGTAGCCATAGACACACTCCAGCACTTTCAAAATGCCAGCTTTCCCTAATCACTTTGACATTTCCAATCACTAAAGTGCATTGTATTGAGTAAGTAATGTGAAATCCGTTTATATAGGAACCAGAAGGAAGTGGCACTTTTGCATCCTACTGGTGGGTAAAAACACTATCACACTCTTTCCGATATAAAAGCGATGATAAAAGAACATCTCTCATAATTTGGCTTCTCCAGCTAAACAGAACCACTTACCCGCAGTGCTAAACGGATGGCAAAGGGTTTTGAAGGATTCTCCGACAGACCTGTTAGCAGCGGCTGGCTCAAGCTTTTTTTCTCTACCAGCACCTTGTGCCCAGGAATGCATTAAACCCAGTACTGATACAACAGAAGCTGAGGCATAGCAACACTGATCAACTAAAAGTGTCCCAGCCACAATGGAGTGGACAATAGATCCCAACACGTTGCCTCCTGTAACACGCAGGCTAGGTTTGAAAGGAGCTTAGGTGCTTAATTCCTTTTAAAAATCTGACCCTTACCCATAAACGTAATCTCTCTTCAACAAAGCACTTGAAATATGTCAGTGGGACGCTGCAGAACCTAGGTGCTAAACGTGCCAGACAATGAGACACAAAATCAAAAACTCAGTGGAAAGGTACATATTAACACTATTTTAGTTCTGCAGCATAAAGCATTGGCTTTCTGAAACGCATTAACCATAGCAGAAACAGAAAAAACACCTCTAAAATCTTTGGAGTTGCAGGTGAACACTTGGCAGAAAATTCTGAAGGGTTTTGAGATCTTCAAATGAAAAATGCATCAAAGGAAAAAAACCCAAACCAATCGGTGTATGCACACAGGAAAGACTCTCCATGGGTGTAATTCTTCAAGGTCAGGTCCTCTCACACTCTCAAAGGGCACACAGATTAGACACAGATTCAGTTTTTATGGTGTTATAACTGAAGTAAAGGTGGCACATAATTACTATTATTATTTTTTAACAGGTTGCTAATCTAAAAGGGAAACTGTCCCCCAGCAAAACAGCTCTGCTGCCACTGCAGCGGTACCCGTACGAGCGCTTTCCTTTCCAGTGATTACACACATAGCAGAACATGCAACAAGGCAACGCAACGTAAATGACATTTCAGCTAATTATGAGGCTACGAGCAACTAATTACGCAGCACGTCAGTCACTTTGAAAAAGTCACCCTGAATGCCAAGGGTATAAATTAGCAATTGAAATATTTACATTTTTTGAAGATGCACTTTGCCCCAAAGGGTAAACAGAGAGAACTGCTGACAATTTCTCCCGGTACCTCGCCCCTGGAAGAAGGAAAGCCAGCAGAAACTGAAGCAGCTCAGGACCCCAGTAAAAGCTACTCAGTGCATCAGAGCAACGGGGCACACAGCAAATCCTGTTCCAAAGGCAAGCGTTAGAGGCCCCATGCCAGGCAAAAGAGCTCCAATTAACATTATCAGCATCCTAATGGGCAGCCTGCAAAAACGCTCAGCAACTCAGCATTCAAATTCTGTCCTTTTAATACCAGGACATGATCCTCTACCCTGCAACTCTAGAAAGCTCCTTTGTCTTGCATGAAACCACATGCAGCTGGGAACTGATGCTTAAACATTTATTTTCCTTTGAAAATGTTCCATTTTCTAATAAAAAGATTTTTCAACTAATTCTGTTATATCTCTGTATATTTAAGTAGTTTCCAACAAATCCTCCACATCCTCCCAGATTCCAGTATTATCTAGTAAATTAATCCTCAGCCACTTATCTGGCTTAAGGTTAATTGATATATGACTCAACCTCATTTCTTCCTAAAGAAATAAAGCAACACACATTCTATGTTGATAGGTAGCTAGCTCCTATTCACAGATTTCTATAGAAAATTACCTGTCCTCCTTCACAACTCCTCCTCCCTCAAACATTCTATCATCAATCTTCATGTATTCAAGAATCACCCGATTTCACCTACAAATTCCTTCACACTTCATCTTGCAAATAATTATTCAAGAATATTTGAGGAGAGGGGAAGGACTGGGCAGAAATACGCATCCATAAGGAAATGGCCATACATAGGTACTTAATGCAAATTCCAGCATCACCTGCACACCACAAATGCACATGTCAAGACTCTCCTGTCATACTGGACACCAAAGACTGACAGCGTTGACAGGTATATAAACATAAATGCAGAGTACAGGACATTCTTAAAAATGTAACGAACCATCAGGAAAGAAGGAACTGTGGGATAAGGGATTAAGGAACACGATGATGACGATGACTGGCTGCAAGACTATGGATAACCGAGGAATCTGACATGCGATCAGCTCTTTAAGCCTGTCAAGGTGAGAAATTTTTGTTCTGTCCATAACGTAAGCCAACCTCTTTGTAGGAAAAACTACCTAGAGAAAGCCTGACACCTGGCTGCCTTTACGGAAGAGAAAAGACTCTTTCCTGCTGCCCTTTGCTGATCACCTTGACATACAATTTCTCTGTCAGCATGCATGGGCACATCTACTACTGGCCATAAATACAAGGAGAATTTACTACCTACGAGAGGCTCGAGCAATTTTCTGGCACTAGATATGTATCTCACTTGTGTGTGCATGTGTATAAGCACAACCTATAGCTTCTCTGAATTATTTATAGACAAACAAGTAATTAAAATTTTTATTCTGCCCATTTCAAAAGGTGGAAGAAAAAAGTCTACTTCTTTATTCTTTCATCAACAAAGCTGCTGCCCAACCTCATAACTCTGTCTGCATGTTGTAAAGAACCGTGTAAGTGGCTCCTCATCAAATACACTTTGCATTTTATGGGAGGTACTGAAAAAGTAAGTGGCTTAGTGACTTCTTCCAAAGTCAGAAAAGGAGAGAGCTCAAAACACAGAGCCTTCCACATCTCATAAAACACACATTTTCCCAAACACCCAACTTTCCAGGAGCAAAGATGCAGGGATCAGGAGATGACTGCCCAGTACTGGGTAAAAGGATTCCGGGGTTTGGTGGAAGAGTGACCAGCTCAACACCGGGAAACCCACGTTTTGTTCTTGACTTTCAAAAGTTGCGAGTCTTGCTTAATCTTCCTGTGCATTCGTGCTCTGTTCAACTGAATACCTTTGCAAAGGATGCCTGTAATGGTGAAAACGGAGGGTAGGGTATTTACGAGCACGAGATGGGGAACCAGGGCTCTCGGCTCCTATTTCCAGCTCATTCATTTTCTCACTTTGTGACCCTGAAAATAACTACTCTGTCTTTCAATACAGAACTGGCCATAACCAATCCTATCTACTACACGCAAGCATTGTAAAGGTGGCTGCTGACTGTTTCAGAAGAGCTCTGGATTTCTTCTAAGAAACCAAATCCTGCCCTGGTAGAATAGCTACCTTGCTTTACGGAAGAAGAGGCTGTAATTACATGTGCAATCAATCACCTCGGTACTTCAAACGTTTATGGAAAGCCAATGAATGCTTAGAAAAGAAAAACTGGCAGCTAAAGTTAGGGCTGGGATGCGCTAGGAGCCATACATGGCTGTACTCAGGGCCCATCACTCCTGCGCACAGCCAAACAAACCAACCAGCCAACACAGGACCAAGGGGAAGCATTTTTATCACGTTTAAAGAAAGAAAAAAAGGAGAATAACAGAGCGGGGCCAGACCATCAGGCAGTTAAAGACATATTGGTAAGGCTGGTTGGAAGGTGGTTTTCTTCTTGAAATTGGTTCAAGTACAAAATCAGTGCGAGTTGGTTATTTTCCCTTCAGATCAAAAATTCCCTCTGGTGATTCTGAGTGTCAGAAAAATTTAAAAAGAGTTTAAAAAATGAAGCCAGAGGCTTAGACATAACACTACCTGTCTTCTCAAACCAGTAGGACTGGTCTTTCACAGAAACGTTTTTCCACTGTGAAAGAATTGAGAAGAAAGTGTTTTAGTGCCTAGTCAAATGCCAGAAGCAACACTTCCTCGGGGAACTGAGACATGCAAAGAAATCTAAGTCACAACAGTATTTTTTCTTAAGGAAAAAAAAAACCACACAACCAAACCACAATCACTATAAATATCGCTTCAGCCTCCTAAATTATGAGTTCATCAGTAGCCCAGAAATGAATGGCTAGAGAAATGAAATTACTCAATGGAAGCAGAGTTTCTCTGTTGATGACATCTGCATCAGACTTCCCAAACATCTCACCAAGTGTTAAGGTGTTAATATTTTTGCCTGTTTAGCTGTGCCAGTTGATAGAAAGAAGATAGTCAGCATTTAACAGAAGTGCCCCATGCAGAGAAAAAAGTGATTTAGAGGTTAGAGTGGAACTGTGCTTTTACTAATTATGCTAAAGAGAAAGCTGCTATGCATTTGCTGGCTTTGGAAGAACGCCGCACTATTTCTTCAGCTGTGAGGTTTGCTTGGCAATATTTCTTTGCAGCACCATGAATTTAATCACATCAAAATGTCAGCAAAGAAAAATGAAACATACACAGGTCTTTTTCCCTGGATTGATATTTAGCAAAAGAAATAGATGTTTTCTTAAAGAGGCAGTGGGCTACATAAGGTTTTACACCTCTGTTTTCACCTTTGGGCTCAATTTGGTTTCTACTCCCCATGAATATAAATCAAAAGCAGTTTTATCGTATTCAATACAGCTTAGTTGCAGCTGATTTTTTTCCCTGTGTTTGTTCTAGTGCAGCACGGATATGAAATGATAGCGTTTATACTCCAGTGGATATCCAAGGTGGCAGAGGAGCTCCCTTCATGTGAGAGATGGGGTTCAGTATACCTCCATACATCATGGCTGGCCAAAAAGACATGGAATCAGCAACACCAAACATTGCTGACTCAACCTGCATCTGACTGCGTCTGCAAACCGTCATGAATCTTGGTTCTTTCCACCAACAACCGCTGACCTCCCAAGGAAAATAACAACATATTTAAAATATAATGCATTCACTGTCATACCTCTGCCTACGGACACCCTGAGAGGAGCGGTGCCTATGTTAGTTACTATCACCATTAATATGCATGCAGTTATTTCAAAGATATATAAGCGTTGTGTACAAAGCTGACACACAATGATACGGTACTAAGCAGAATACATCAAAAGAAAAACATACAGCATAACTGTGCGTAACTAAAGAATAATGCCTCTTAAGGCAAGCTGCAATATCTCCAGCAGCATATAAATCCCCCTTCCCCCAGTATCTTATTCTACATCTAATCATGACACTAACCTATACCACTGCTATTTAATGAGCTGTACTGAACTAAATACCTACCTCAAAAACCAGGTAGGATTAAATGCAGTTGCTCCAACTAGAATTGTAATTAAAGTGAATTTATATTAATCCAGGAGAGCTAAAGGAAAGGACAATGATTTATGAGCAATATTGCTGGCATTTTCAAGAGGCCTAAAAATCATTAAAAATGAATATCTAAAAACTATTAGTTAGGAAAGCAGCCATAATTGGATAAGCAATCCAGTGTGTCTTTAGGGCATTTGGTTCCTACAGGGCAGAAAAACTCAGACAACCTTTGAGGAAAATAAAAAACACATTTGCAACCTTACATTTTTTTAATGAAAAGGATGAAATGACTGCTCCTAAAATATACATACTTACTGCCCTACTCAAAGTGATTATAAAACACATCACAAACTCTAATTATTGGTCTCACTGGGAAAATTTGTTATTTTTGCTAAATTCACTCTTTATAACAACGATAGGTTAATTGAGATTTTATTGCAAATTTGACAGAAATTTTGAAAGCATCTAAGTGATTAAAGACAGTTGTGTTCAGAAGTTTACTGACTTTTTTTTTTTTTTTAAATCAATAAGTGTCAGTTGTCCTGGATACGAATTCATTAGTATCCTCAAAGGCAGAACTTCTTGGGAACATGGGTTAAGGGTAATTTAACAGAGTAACTGATCTGTGGTGAAGATTTTCCCCTGGACTATAGGGCCAAAGTTTCAAGTCCCTCCTCTGATCCATTCAGATCTCATGTTCCCACATAAACAAGGCTCAGGCCTTCGACCCTTCACTTCAGCAGATCTAGAAATCTCAATCAGCCAAAGGGCATATTACAGAGCACTGCAAGAAGATGAATCCTTTACACTGTCTCCTGATGACATAATAAAGGTAATTTCTGATTTCTACCAATTCTTTTTCACCAAAGCTGCTTTTTTGGTTTTTTCGGTTGTTGTGTTTGTTTGGTTTTTTTAATAAGCACAAAGTTGTCTGGAATTTTCTTCTTTAAACAGACAAGAAAATAATAAACTGGGAAATGAAATTACTTGCCTGAATGCAACCTAAAATATTCCAAGTCCAAACTTTCATTCATTAGACACTCAAGCAAGTGCTAAGGAAGGCCACAAAGATGATTATGGGATTGGAGCATCTGTCAGATAAGGAGAGGGTGAGGGTGCCAGGATGGTCTAGCCTTGAGAAGAGAAGGCTCAGGAGGATCTCATGGGGGGAGTAAAGAGGACAGAGCCAGATTCTTATCCGCTGCCCAGAGACAGGACAAGGAACAACAGGCACAGGCTGAAATACAGAAAATTCCATTTAAACATAAGAAAAAGCTTCCTTACTGTGAGGGTGCTCAAACACAGGAATAGGTTGCCCTCAGAAGTTGTGAAGTCTCCATCGCTGGAGATCTTTAAAACCCAAATGGACGTGGTCCTGAGCAACCTGTTGTAGTTGACCTTGCTTTGAGCAGGGGGGGTCGGACTAGACTATTTCCAGAGGCCCCTTCTAACCCCAGCCCTTCTGTAGTGAAGAACACATACAGTTACTCATCTGATGCATTGAGTGACCTTTTAAAGTACCTTAGAGCAGTATGTAAAACAAAACTAACCGTCCGCTTTGCCAAATATTCGCCTCTCAGCTTTATGCTTGTCTTGATAGGTCATATCCAGTTGAAACATCTTTGACTTTGCTTTTAAATAGATGTGTACATTCACAGAGCAATCAATATGTCCTGTCGACATATTTATCGGTCCCTATTCTCTGTAATTAAACCCAGCAAGAGCAATAACAATACCTTTAGTATTCATCCTTTAAAAGTTGTCCTCTGGTTCCTTTAATCTGCCTGAACAGATGGAGTCTTGCACTATCACCTTGCAAACTTTTTCCTTAGCTATTAAGCCACAGAAGAATTTAAGAGGAATAAATTAAATGCAGCAAATGTTTAGTAAGTGCTGTCACTTATTTCTTCACAAGAGTTTCAGGCTAATGAATAAAGCAGGTTCATAGAAGGCTAGTCTCTAGGAAGTCAACATAAAATGTCCCACTGAGTTCAACACCTTGTGCAAGAGATGTATAACCAATACTTGCTTCCCACAGAGTATTCATCTTACTATGTTAACACACCAGAAAACCCCACTGAGCTAAGACCCCAATCCTAAATCACAGGTAAGCCGACAATGAGTCATATATTCAATAGTTCTGCTAACTTATCAAGGATGCTAATAACATTGCAATTCATTTCTTCTCCAGTCTATAGATCAATCATCAGGACTGAAAAGCACTCTAAGTGCCAAAACTCCTGTCACATTGGTGAGCACTTAGTCGTAAGATTACTTGTATCAAACTTGGTAAGAGTATTCATTCAATCAAGTAATTGCCAACAAGAGGGCGTCTACAGCTTGGCCCACTGTCAAAACTGAGTATTTAATACGAGACATCATTTGGAGTGCAGATGATAGTATCTACTCAAGGCACAAATGCTGTTTCTACCTTTATCTCAATAAATGTACTTAAATGAATAAAGATGCAAATAAAGTGCAGATAAAACCTTTATCACAGCCACCTTTTTTGTGAGGGAGACTAAGTTTACTCAAGTCAATGGAAATACAGGAGCGTCATGGAAAAGAACTTAACCTTATGATGCTGAATGATAGAAAATTTCTCCCCTGTGAATGAGGTTAACGCTATGCCCTCTCTGTACGCAGAATTTCAGCTTTACTTTTGCCCAATTTCTGTAGTGTAATATCTAAGGCAGCTCATATAACAAATATCAAAAATGCATTAATTTTCATCATTTTAGCCTTTCATACATTAAATTCCAAAACCTGTAAATAGGAGCAGGACTGACCTCCACCCAAAGTACCTACCATAAAACACAACTACCAGGTTACCAAAATTAACAGAGAGTGTTTTTAACGGCAAAAAGGTCAGGCTCACTTCTTGTGGATGCTTTTTCTTCAATATAGACATATTAGTTGTCTTCCCAGATTACATACGCCACTCTAATTTAAAAGAATGAAGGTAAGGATAAACTTGTCTGGGACAGTACCCTGTAACAACAGCTTATCAAAAGGTGCTCACTGATCAAAAAATACAAAATGTGCTAAGATATGAAAAGAAATCTGTAAAGGAGATCTACACTAAACCCAATTAAGTTTATGGGGTCTTAGCACTGGCTTTAATAGGATTTAGATAAGGCTTTAACCTCAGTGTGACTTAGATCACATACTCAAGTCGACAGCTAAATTGCCTCTCTGCGTATTGGCAACCAGAATCCAGTCCTGATTGATGTGAAAAGCTCTTCCTGTAACGGTCATCTCGGTCCAGAGTTTTGAAGGAAGAGAGGAAGGAGAGAGGCTGGAGCACAGCACAGCAGACAGCCTTGGAGAGCTTTTAAGAATTCCCTGGCTCTACCTTTGGTTTTTCAGAGAAATAAATGGTTACTTGTAAAACATGCATTAGCAAAATCTGCTACGGGTTTTAAATTGAAACAGAAGGACTCTTACGTTCACATTTAACAAATCCATTACTAGTCCATTTAATATACAGAATATTGCTAATAATGAATGCTTCTGAATGAGGAAGGGAACAAACCTATCAACTACCTTACTGAGACTTATTTCATGCACAGATACACCACAACATTAACTCTCCACATTTACAGGGCAAACACATTCCCTCGCATCATAATATGAATCTTACTGCACTGCCTACATTTACTCACGACCAAATAGAAAAAGATATCTTCTACTTGAAGTCTTCAACTGTAAAAATCAATTGTGGTACAGAGTAACTTACTGAGCACACACTACCCAGGATTTATAGTACGTAGATTTGATTGCTGGCTGTTAGCTTCTCTCATGTTCATTAATTACGTATTTATAGACACCTCATTCATACAGAACAATTTTGAGACAATTCACCAAATTGAAGACACAGACCATGCAGCCCATTATCTTCTTCTGTCTGTTTAATGCGGCTAACACTGGTAAAACCTTAAGAAGAGGTGAAGCGTAACACCCCTGGATGTTTATTTTGGTCACATATAACATGCTGGGGGCTCATGCAGATTTTTTAGACTTTGTGGCAGGTTGCAAAATACCGACCTGAGCAAACAGCCTCCTGATGGTGCAATGGCTGCACAGCCATGGGGAACCAAGCTCTTCCTCCACGATTCAGAGAGTTCCCATCACCTGTAGCACTCACACAATTTTGACTGTGAGCCAAAGCTTAACTCTCCCACCTGGAGCAAAGCTCACGCTATCAGCTTTCATTTGCAATACTTTCTGGTGCCTCTAGACTACACAGGGCCACCAAAACATGCTCCTTCACTTACCCTCAGTACTTAAGAGGTTACCTTTTGAATTAGAAACTGTTTACAAATACTGGAGAGTCCCTTGGTAAATGTTGTTCTTGGGTTTCATGTACAGCATGTACATGTGTACTTCCTGCCTGTACTAACTACTACAGGCTCACATAATTCTTTGTGTTATTTCCCATTGAGGTAAAATTTGCTGAAAAAACATCCAGCTGAGACAATTAAAAATAGTGCATAAAGGGTATCGTTGGCACTCTGGAATGCTGTTGACAAAATTAAGACATTGCTTACAATTACACTCCTAGTAATTTATGCAGTCAGTAGATTATGCCAGCACAGGCAATGCCAGCTCTGCTAATGAAACCGAAATCAATTTGACAGCAGAATGATGGTGGATTTTGAAAACAAGTACCAACAGTTTGCAGGTGGTTTAGGCAGCTATAAAATCTGATTTATAGGAGCTTTTTAATCCTTATTTTAATTCACCTTGTGGGAATGGACCGTAATAAAACATCCTGCCATGTTACAAATGCCAAGCTGTTTGAGATCCAGTGTGGTTCAAATACAGTGAATTCTATAGATTTAATTGCAATTTTCATTTGTTTATACTCCAGCTACACTCCCTCCCCACCTCAGATACTGGTTTCATTTCCTGGCATACATATTTACATATTCATGTATTAGAGAGAACTGAAATAACAGAGGCACAACTACGCTTTAGCTGAAATTTAGCTATGCCTTATCATTAAGAGGCTGTAATTTATGCAGCTAGCATTGTATATGGAGGCACATGGCTGCTATCAATCTCACTGCAGCACCATTTCTGCTCCAAAGTAATAGGCAGTTCAGTGCTCCTCAGTGTCCTGTCTACATAAAACTGGATAGCCCAAAGGGGACCTCTGAAACACTCTTTTAAACTTGGCTATGCAATATTACTGTAGTGCATAGGAAAGGTTCATAACACACAAAAAAATGGAGTGCAGAAAAAAGGAGGATGAATTTTAACGAGGCAACTATTTCCCTGTGATTACACAAAACATCCTACTTCACAAATAGAAATCTAGTAGCTCGTATTCCCTCTGTATTGAGCTGCCAGTACACTGTAGGACTCCCTGCTTTCTGCAACATTTGTATTCCTGCCGTCTACTGCAATCGATTCAGATGAGATACTATTGGTGCTGTTCTCCTCTGCAAACACCTTCACAATGGAGGTGGATTTCAGAATTAGATTTCAGTCTATTCTGTAACTACTGATCTCTATAGGAATTAATGCATTTGAAAAAGGACCAAATATTACCCAAGATGAAGTTTACTTAAAGCACATGAGATGAAAGCAGAGAACTTCGTATAATCATATACATTTAAGACTGCTAGTATTCTCCTCTTCTCAGCACTAGATATAAAACAAGAAAAAAAACAGGGCACAAAGCCTCTCTGGGACTGTTAGGACTGTTGGTCGAAAACAAGTTTCCCTCTCGTGGAGGAAAGGAATTGGAGTGCTTTAACTCAACCTCAGCATCGCACAGGTTCTTGAAATAGAGGTGTTGACCCTGTCTGATCTCTGAGACCAGCATGATCACCAATCAGTTTGGGTAGCAAAAAAGGTTATTAGTATCATTTGTCATAAGCAGATTTTACAAAGTGACAGGGTTTTGCTGGATAGAAGTTGAGAAAGGTTGAGTTACACTCAGAAATAGAAAAACAATAGCACTCCTGCATGGCAAAATATTACAAAACACATCTAGAGAAGCTCCTCAAATGCTACCGGGGGTGGGGAGAAGGATTGCTTTCCTCATCCCTTGACTGATAAAAACCATGCTCTGTGAGGCTCCACATTTCCCAAGAATTTAAAAGGAGATAGCAACAGAAAAGCAGGATGGCAGATGCCACTGCTAACTGAGCTCCTGGCCAGCAGGGTATTATCTGTGATCCTAAAATGTACATAAGAACAGAGGAAGCAATCCTCTCTGTCTGCCTAGCAGCTAGGGGATTAGATCAGGATATGAACCTTCTAATTTGAAGAACTTGATTTTATTCTCATGTATTCTAACACCATTATAGACACGTAAAAGGTCCTCTAGTCTTTTTAGTACTGCAAAAAGTGGTGTAAAGCAGACTTGAGATAAATTAGGAGCAGTCCCAGAACACTCCTGCTATTTTAAGAGCCATTTCCTATAGACTTTATGCATAGCAAGGGAAGAAAAAAGGATCTTAAGATGGTAAACAACACCAAAATCAAGGGGAAGACTCACATTGTATGTCACCACTACCAGTCACTTTTATTATAGTAGTTCCTAAATAAGCAACAGGGACCCATCACATACACATCAAAAAAGACTGTCAACATGCTTATTTTCTAACATAGCATAGGCTTTTCTAGCACAAATATCAAGGATCTCCCTTCATCCCAAACATACTTTTCAAAACACCGACAGCACTTCACAGGCTGCTCTCAAGAAGAAGGATCAGCTTGGTTCACTAAAGACCTTCAGACACCAACATCTCCAAGGGTACAGCAGCAAGAACTTTTCTCTAACTGAAATATTAGTACATTTTAAGAAATCTGAATATACATTACCTTCAGACTGATGGGTAGCAGAAACACTGCAGCTACCCTCACAAAGCTGCAGAGCACAAGCCACCCCCAGCTTCACCTCCTCTCCGCTTCCCCCGGGGCGCCGATTAACTACCTGGTGACTGAGCAGCACCTGCTGAACCCGTGCATCGGCAGCACCTGGGCTCTCCCCAGAGGCCTCCGACCTCACGGCTAATTCAGCCAAATCCTGTTTAGTTTCTGTAATTTGGTAAGTGCCTTTTGAATGGTTACAGCTGCATAAGCCCGTGGGTTTTAGTGCTTTGTATGTCACCTCAGTTTATAATCCTTTGGGCAACTATTTCCCCCATTTTATTTGTTAATTTATTGCATGTTTACCTGCTAGACCAGACTGGGAACACTGCTACTTTTCCAATCAATTATATCATAGAAGACATTGTCAGTGTGGCTCTATTAACAAATACATCAAATTGCAGCCCAGCTCCCAGAAGAGGCTCTTGGTGTGACTGCCATGATGATATCCTCATAGCAAATTAAATAGAAGAGAGTCTCAGATGCTGTGAGTGGCTATTGCATAATTTATCACCAGAAGGCAGGAAGAATGATGGGATAAAGCAATGAAGAAAATCAGTTCCTTAACTGTGTTTGAACACTTCCTAAATCTGGGTAGCAAAAAGTTATTTCGCCTTGGTCAGATGGACTATTTAAAAGAATAGTCCACACACACATGCTGTATAGGTGTACTATTACCACAGCTGTATATTTACAGCAGCCCTATGAGGACTGTATGATTAAGAATAAGGAAATAATAGTCCTGCTAGGAAAGGTTATTATTCTGTAGAGAGAATAAATGAACAATTTTGTCATGAGGAGGAGGAAGCGGGTGGAGAACTCATATGGGTGGTTTGTCGCCATGGGGCAGAGCTGAAGGCTATTTTTCATTAATAACAATTCACCACAAGTCAACCCATTTATTAGCACTAATTAGATGCATCTCTGAACAGGAGGACCAGAATCTGGTCTGCTTTGATGCCCTTTAAGTCAAAGGGTCTCATGTTCTTCATAAATTGAAATATATGCAGAAATGACTGCTACTTTTCTGCCATTTCCATAGATCTCATATTAGCAACAGCACCTTTTTTTAAGGGAAAGGAAGTCAGAAGTGGACAGGCAAAGGGCATATGTTAGTATACTCCAGTCAGGTAATAGGAAATTAGAGGTCACTTTAATTACAGCTAATTAAAATTCAGATAATTGATTTGACATCTAGATCCATGCATACCCACCACAGTACTTTGCAGCTGAAAGGCCGCAGAGCTTTGCTTGTGGTGTTGTATTTGCTCTCCTGCATAATTTCACTCAGCATGTGAACTCTGTCCTGGTCAATAAGGAGGTGAAATGAGAAGCTTGGATTTCTCCAGAAAGACAGCAGGGATGAATTTGAAGCCTGAGTTTGACAGTGACTGCACAGCTGTGATATTTTGGGGGTCTTTGGCCCTGCAACTTCTAACAATCAGCCTTATATGTACTACCACGCTTGGTAACAGGGTGCAGCGTACATTGTCCAGCATCCTCAGGCTCTTATGTCCCCAAGTGAACAAAGGAGAACAGGATTACAAACAGATTATAATCTCTTTACATTAAAGCCACAGCAACAGGCAACTTAATTTTAGAAAACAAAGTTCTCAAAAATTAGGTGTGCAAGGTTACCAGAGTCATCGGAAAGGTGATGTTTCTCAATTTCTTGTCAAGACAAAAGTACCCACCTGAAGAGCAAGGCATTTTTAAGTACAGGTCAAAATAAAGAAAAGCAAAACTTATGGCTTTTTGCATATTTTTCTGCCAACCACTACAACTCTATTTACTGTTCGCAGCTTTATATTTAAGAAAAAAAAAAAATCCCTTTTTCATAATTGTTGCCTCCACAAGTTCTGCTCTTCTCTGACACTGTGACAAGGCCCCATGATAAAAAAAATCAAGGATGGGATATCTGCAAGTTCTATATATCTGCCAAGTTTCATCCAAACAACTCACCCAGGGGACTGACTGGAGAAATATAACAAAAAAAACTATTTCACATTTCTCAAAACTTGAGTACCACAAAATACATCCTCAAAAACCCTATCTGAGGCTGAATCTCAGCCAAACATTAGTTTTAGTGCAACATTTATATCAGAAATCCAAACCTCAGTTCAACAACCTTTAGCACGTATGTGATCTCTAAACAGCAATGCATTTAGCGTATGAAATGGTTTCTTAAAACTTAATGTGAACAAACTAGGTTAACAGTTGATTATATTTTTAAATTACATTTGCTAAAAAGGGATAGATCGTATACCGCATAACTCCCATCTCTGGGTTTAACAGCACTCCGTGAGGAAGCAAGTAATTTCTGTTTTACAAAGCCGAAGAATAACATTCCTGTGTTGATGCAGGAAAGTCAGGAAGAATATCAGAGTGCAAAGAAAAAGTGGAATTGATCCCTGTAGTTCACTGAGCAAAGCTGGATCATAAACACATTACAGAGACAAAATGGGATTGAGACGCTGCCGCCATCCCAGTGGTGACGGAGGTTTTTGTTTGTTCATTTAACTTTGCAGCATTAAGTAGTTCTCCCTGGTCCCTTCCTCTGGCATGAAAT
The DNA here is from genome assembly GCF_018139145.2 of Gymnogyps californianus. Classification (NCBI taxonomy): domain Eukaryota; kingdom Metazoa; phylum Chordata; class Aves; order Accipitriformes; family Cathartidae; genus Gymnogyps; species Gymnogyps californianus. Next base: position 5,008,441 of record NC_059493.1, on the reverse strand, counting down.
CCGTCTGGAGTAGCCTCCAGTAAAATGAAAAATGCAGGCCACCGTTATTTCTACTCATGCATTAAGTGGCTTCTCCTGCTTCCTGATTTTTTTCTCAAACTACATTCTAATAAAAGTAACTGGTTGGCTGATATAACTGCACCAAACCCTTGCATCCTCAACACAAGGGGTTCAGTCTGAGATCTCCATTGTCAGCCGCTCTGAGACTCTCTTCTAAGACAAAACACCCAGCTGACGCTGCTAGAAATATTTTCATTGCTTCTTTTCACTCTAAGACCCTGCCATCTGGACCGCCGTGCCATCTCGGTGGCCTGGTCACGCTGATCCAATTGCCCTTAATCTACCCAGCTCTTCCCTCTGCACTTCACGCGGGCATTCAGCCACCCCAGCTCAGCTCACATTCCTTAATCCCTGGCACTAAACACACAAAACAGATGAACTGTGTCCAATTCTGACCAGCTGAGATTCACAATATGTCCTTGAGACTGAGCACAGAGCAGAAAGCTTTCATTTATACATATGGTTTTTAATAGGATTCGTACTATTTTTGACCCTTCTCAGTGTTTCAGGACTGCCTGAGCCATGCAAGCAAGCTCACTGGCAGCTGGTGGGAAGAAGACACTGTCCCATCACATGCTAATTACATCGAGGACATGCAGATGTTTAACCTTTTACAAGTCCGCAGAGGAAGAGAAGAGACAAGGCTTTGCTAGCCTCTGCTGTTACTGGCTGATGTTGCACGAAAGGCAATTTAATGATAAGAGGGTTCATTTTATTTGGGGGAGGGTGGCTGGGGGCAAGGGTTGTTTTTAAAAATGAAACCTTCCTACCCTTAGGAACATCTGTAGAAGTGAATAATAGCGTGAGTTTCCTATAGGTCAGGGCAGATAGACAAACCCACAACAGAGAATTGACTCAACAGAAACTTTGTTTTCCATGGGCAGCAGTCAAAGAGTTACAGTCAACAACTCAATATCCCAGTGGAGACCAGTGACGAGTGGCGTTCCTCAGAGGTCGGTATTGGGACCGGCGCCGTTTAACGTCTTTGTTGGCAACATGGACAGTGGGATTGAGTGCACCCTCAGCAAGTTTGCTGACAACACCAAGCTGTGTGGTGCGGTCAACACGCTGGAGGGAAGGGATGCCATCCCAAGGGACCTTGACAGGCCTGAGAGCTGGGCCCATGCGAACCTCATGAAGTTCAACAAGGCCAAGTGCAAGGTCCTGCACACGAGTCAGGGCAATCCCAAGCACAAATACATGCTGGGCGATGAGTGGATTGAGAGCAGCCCTGCGGAGAAGGACTTGGGGGTATTAGTGGATGAAAAACTGAATATAATCCAGCAATGTGCACTCGCAGCCCAGAAAGCCAGTCGCATCCTGGGCTGCATCAAGTGTGGCTAGCAGGTCAAGGGAGGGGATTCTCCCCCTCTACTCCGCTCTTGTGAGACCCCACCTGGAGTACTGCGTTCAGCTCTGGGGCCCCCAACATAAGAAGGACATGGACTTGGAGCAGGTCCAGAGGAGGCCACGAAGATGACCAGGGGGCTGGAACACATCTCCTATGAAGACAGGCTGAGAAAGTTGGGGGTGTTCAGCCTGGAGAAGAGAAGGCTCCGGGAGACCTTATAGCAGCCTTCCAGCACCTAAAGGGGCCTACAAGAAAGCTGGAGAGGGACTTTTTACAACGGCATGTCGTGATAGGCCAAGGGGCAATGGCTTCAAACCGCAAGAGGGTAGGTTTAGATTAGAGGTAAGGAAGAAGTTCTTCACTGGGAGGGCGGTGAGGCACTGGCACAGGTTGCCCAGAGAGGTGGTGGATGCCCCCTCCCTGGCAGTGTTCAAGGCCAGGCTGGATGGGGCTTGGAGCAGCCTGGTCTAGCGGAAGGTGTCCCTGCCCATGGCAGGGGGGTTGGAGCTAGGTGATCTTTAAGGTCCCTTCCAACCCAAACCATGCTATGATTCTATGATATTGTGATCTGCATTATAAAAAAGCTGCTCTTTATACCTCAGCCTGAAGACTCAACACCTTGAAGAGGCAGCTCCTTGGAAACCCCATTCAATTCCACTTAGTTTTATTTGCTGATGATGAATATCTAATTCCATGTCAGCACACACACAAGGAACAAGGGAGCATCTAAAAATTATAAATCTTATCACAACGGATCAGAGACACACAAGAAAGTGCTTGCACATTTCTGATTTCCAAAATAGAACTTTGGTTGCATTAAAAAAAAGTTTCATTTTCAGACAAGACGGAAACAAACTGTGGGCCACTACCAAAAGTCACAATCCACAGGTGCTGGCATGCATTACATGTATTCGCAATCACAGTATGCTAACATCAAATCTGAGGCAGAGCAGAAGCACAACCCTGCTGTCCTCTGGTTGTCACCAATAACAGTTTCTGGTAGTCTGTTGGCTAATTTGAAAGTATTCCAGCACAAAGTTTTCCATCTTAACAAAATGCAATGCACCAATGCCAGCCAATTACCCCAAAATGATCACTAACACAAGACAAGCTAAAGTGAAAAAAAATTTACAGAAATTTAAAATACAGGCTTCCTAGACCGAAAAAAAAAAGCAAGTACATATTACCACCATGTGGCAAAACTTGCAACATTTCTCTCCCAAATGTTTTTTCAAGGTTCAGTGGCGTGTCCTGTAGCCCAAATGCCCACTCACATTTGAGATAAAGGATATTTGACTAAAACATTTAGTAAGAATGAACTAATTAACTCTCTACTTTCATTAGTGAAAAATAATACCAGAGTGATCTTGAACAAGAATGATCTTGAACAATTAATGTTAATTGCTTATGCTTGTACAAAAGACCTTGACAAATTTACAGTAATGGTTTATCTTCCTTTCAGGAGCAGAAAATGAGTAGCCCTCCCTAGGCTACAGGGACGTGCTATGATGTTAACCCTGCCTTGGTTAACCATTTGAGAACCAATTAAGTGTATCTGTGAAGAAGGGGGAAAAAAAAAAGTACTTGATAATAACGGTAGTACAGACAGATGTACCCAGAAATTACCTGATTTCTTTCTGAATATTCTTAATGTATTAAAATGAAGATATTTAACAAGGTTTGCAAAACAAGCAACTTCAGTTAAAGGAAAAGGAAACTGACAGTCCCATTAAAGAACAATTTACAAGGCTTCTTTAGTAGAAAGCTGTCAGCTACGTGTGTTACTCATTTATGGGCTGTTAAAAAAAAAAATTAATTAAAATTTAACCTGTATAAAGCTCTTGCAAAACAGGTAAAAGAAAGATCTTCAAGTATTAGGGTTTTTCTCAGCCAAGATATTAAAGAAAACATAAAATTTCCATGGAATATAAAGAGTGAAAGGCTTAACTTTTGCTTTCAGCTTCCTCATCATTGAAGCCTATTCAGTATTCAAGCGCATACAATATTCAAACCATTCCTGGACAAAATGATATTGAGATATCAAAGCGGCACATAGACAGATATTAAAATTCTACTGAAAGATTTCTTATGGTCTTTCTGTTCCCTGCCTGCTTAATATGTGGTATAGAAGGATCCTAATCGATGCCTATGAGTTGTGGATGCTCCCAAATATACTGCAGCCTTCTGCTGTATGAAATTGAGAGGTTAAGTAATTTCCCTTTCTCCCTGCTATTGCACCAGAATAAAAGCTTAGCTTCTCCCAGCTCCAGTTCCTATGTTAAAATAAAAGTGCTAGGATGTGGGCGGTCTTATTTTGTGTACAGCACATCTAACAGCTGTCTGGTGCGGATTACTGCTTGGGAAGCTACTGCAACTGCATAAACTTGGCATGCTCAATGTATACACAAGCTGATTAAAAGTGATGTTCTACTTTAATAAAAGAAAACGGAAGTTGAGATCGGAAGGACCTTTGCAAGTACATGGATAGTTTCAAAGCACAAAAATCTTGCAAGTTACTTGAGACTGCTCATGGTGCAAATCACGCTATTAATTCATCTCTGTTCTGGAACATGCAATGGAGCCCTTTAGGATAGCTTTCCCAATTGCAGCAGGGAGGAAAAAATGTTTCACAAATCTGTCACTTAGGGTGGTCAGGAGCCCCCCAGCTCAGCAAGACCATAATCTCAAGTTCAGAAATTCTGCCCCTCTTTCCAGGATGCCAGCACATAGGTGGATGGTAGTTGTTTGCTTCACATCAATGCTGCCTCAAGTCTGTTGAAGAATTTTTGCTGGGCTCAGTGCTGCAGCAGCTGAATGTGCTGTACTTCAAACACTGGTCACTCGTGGAAAATAAGACAACAACCCAAGAAGCTGTCTTCTCTTCTGACATTGCCACACTCTGAGAAAGTCAGCCCTCTCATCAGGCATCTTAAACACCATCTGTCTGTGCTGAGAACCCATTTCTAAAACTTGCTGAGCCTTATGATGTATGTCCCTTGCTAAAAGTAAAAACGCTGCATGGAAGATGATGAATTGGACAATACGCTTGCTTTAAAGCTTCAGACTGCTTTCAGAGCGTATGGAAATGCCAGGCAATTATTATACACCTCTGTAATTCTTGCTCAAAGATATTTCCCATTTTAATTCTCTTCAGAAGAAGGTGTTAACTACTTGGCTCCACAGGAAGAAAAGAAAGAGAAAAAAAATCACTTTTCAATATGCATGATAAAAAGAAATAAAATAATGTATTTTCTCTTATGCCCTTGAATATTCCTTGTCTTGGGCTACCTGATAACAGAACCAAAAAGATATTTAGAAGTCTAACATCAGCTTTAGGGAAGATTCTAATAAATTGGGAATCGCCCGTCCAGGTCGGGTTCTTGATCCCTCCTGTCCACATTGCTGTCAGCAACAGCCCAGCTGCAGCAAGTGCTCCCGGGAAGAGCACAGGAGCTGCTACACTAAGCGCTCCAGAAGAATTACACCCAGACCTTCAATATTTCAGAACACCTGATCACTGGCACTATTTTAGCTCTAAATTTTCTCATTGTACATGTCATTTTCCAATGCTTCCTTTGATCTCTTGTTCTTCATGTTCTTTAAGATTTAAAGAGCTTTCTATAATATAAAAACAAGATATTGATTCCTGCACAACGCTTAGTGGAGATTTGGCAGAACTGCGGCACTGAAGTTTATTTTATGATCCATTAATAGAGTGACAAATTTGTTGGTCCAAATTCTACTCTCAGGAAGACCTGACCCTAAGAATAAAAATATATCGTTTCCATGGTACTGAATGTCGCCTACAAGGCTTGAAGTGTTCTCAGTTGACACAAGAATGGATATGTATGGAAGAAACTTAAAAACTTTTAGGATTACATCTTGTATTTTAGTGTGGCTTCTAGGACACTATATATATTAAACAAAAATTACATCATTTGACAAATGTGGTCAACTTAAAGTTGGAAGCATTGGAAATATATTCTGGTGGAATAGACGTTAGAAATTCTTAGGCAAAAAAAATCACATTATTAACAGAAAAAAACCCATAAGCATTCTTGTTTCCGTGTAGTGCTTCATATTTCTGGATCACACAGTCATTTAGGAAGCTATCAATAGCATCATTTTATACATGAAAAAAACCAGAGGCACACAACTAAAAAGATTTGCAGAGTCACACAGCAGGGAAAATTGCCAATAAAAATAAATAAATAAAAAACCCCACAAAGAATCCTCAGACCTGGAAGCGCACTAACTTTCTCAATCGAGTGGTGGCAGAAGTTTGCTGGATACAAGATGGAACAGTCCTTTCCCTCGGGGCATACAGGCTCCCAGCCTGGAATTGCATCAACCTCCTCCTCTGTAGGTGTGGTCAAAACACAGTAGGGATGCCTTTGAGCATCACTATGTGTGTACATTTTCTCTCACAACAGCCCTGTAAATACTCTATCATTAACAGTGCAGCTAAGATGCAGAGATGCTAAGGGACTTCCTTTTCATCACACAACAACTGTTTATCATTCTCCAGGAAAAACTTCTATTTGGGAGTGTCTGGATAAAGGAGAATACTTAGAGTCAGAATGCAGGTAGTTCAATGTCACATCTCTCCAAGCACCATCTTCCTAAGATCTCTCCGGTGCATGAACTTTTCTGTAACATATTGATTCCATCTCTCATTAGAGGATCACTATTACAAGCAACCAAAGTATGCTTCAAAAAAATTCTCCAAAATAGAGGATTACCTCAAAGAGGAAATACAGAGAATTAGGTATTAAAATGCAAATTTGTTTTAATGCTACATCAAAGTTACTTGGTAATAAAGCCAAGGGATTATCCTGCTTTATGAATGCAAGTGATTCTACAGCCTTTTCTTTTAAATGTTTAAAAAACATTTCCTGTACATTCCCAAATGGTTCATGACAGGCCGCCTGCTTTGTCTGAAGACCCGGATTTAGCCAAAACTGTCTCAATAGTGCTTAATTTTAATAGTAACAAAACGCAGTCCTTCATGTCTTCGATTAGACTCCTTAAAGAAGAGAAATGGTTTCTGTATGTGCATGCCTAAGAGGTGCGTGTTTTCCAACAGTTGCCTTTCCTCACTGCAGAACGTCGCATCAGCTAGATCCAAGCTACTAAAACGTTACTCAGATCTTGCAATCACTTACTGCAACATGGCACCTGTTGCAATAACGCATTAGTTGTAAAGAGAAATTTAACTGAACTGCAGCTGCATGGTGAGTCAAGATTGGGTAGCTGAAGGACCGGTAGAATAAAGCAGTCTCCTGAGTTCACTCAGCTATGGGACAAGCCTCTGATTTGGGACAAACCACTGCAACTGGAAGTGTGATCAATATGGAAATGCAAAGACAATCTCAGGTTTTCAGAGAATCCTGACATGGGCCAGATCTGGTGCTACTTAAAGCCAACAAGAACCTTCCCAATGACCTCCTGAACACTGGATTGAGCCATGGACCATTGCAGCTCAGCAACATTCGCCTGTTCCTGCTAGCTGCAGGCATCCCCTTCCTATCAAAAAAACCAAGTTTTAGCCCATCCCAAGGGGTGGCAATTTTAGTCCCAAAACCTAAACCTCACACGGAAAGGAGCTGGGATTGAAAATGGCATCTTGTAGAGAAGCCTTCCAACTTGGCACATCTTGCTGCAGGCCACCCACTGACATAGCCTTACCCCTAAGGTTTAAGGAACAAAAACACAACCACAGCCTTTCCATAGAACTTAATTCTTTCTGGCCTCCAAAATGGCAACATGGGCAGACAACTATCTCGGATCTACACCCTTCAAATTCATAATCTGTTCCTCTGAAGCAGTAATCATACCTGGCTACTTGACTATAGTCATGTTTCGTAGGCACTTGACTGCAGGAAACAAGAACAAATGAAAAAGGACTTCTCAAAGTCTATGAGACTTGATTCATTTCAAGCCATTCTTGAAGCCAGCAAAAACATAAAAGCATAAAAACCAGAGAGTATTCTCATACACTGAAGTCTGCTGACACCATTTCTGAAATAAAACAGTCTGAATTGTTTGCTGAGATAGGGTAAACGAAACTGGCTACTGGTAATCCTATTAACTTTGTTCTGATAAAAGCAACCTAAATAAAATGTGAAAAAAATGGCTTTACTAATATCAACAACAAACCTTTTCAATTTTTCTTGTTCAGCAGAGCTACAATTCACCAACTGTAAACAAACAAACAAAAAAATACTCCTTCCACTTCAAGCAATTTTGCAAGCATCTAACATCGCATCCTTTTCCATTTCATAGAATCACAGAATATCTAAGGCTGGCAGGGACTTCACGTGGTCATCTGATCCAACCCCCTGTTCAAAGCAAGGATAACCAGTTATTTCCAGTTCTTTGCTTTCTGAATAGTAATAAATGTCTTTTTCTAGCCCCTTTTCTTACACTGAGCTGCAGTCAACTGCGGTGTCAGTCTAAAGACTCATGCACAGAGAGCACATAAATTGGGGGCGGAGGGGGGAGAGTACTCAGTAGCTGGTAATGCAAGTGTATTGAGATAATTTAACGGGGAAAACCCATTATATTCTGCCATTTGTGCACTGGTAGAGCTCTTCAGCAATCAGCAGTCAATTCTGCACCGCTTTTTTAATGTCAAAGTGACTTTGAGTTAACAGCACTAATGATTCCGATGGTGAATGCCAGCATTTGAGCTATTCAGGGAAACACTGAAAGGAGAGAAATCTTTCCAAAAATCTAAGAGTCATTCTCCATCTCACCCCCCTCCCCCAATAAAAATGATTCAAAAAGCGATTCTTGGGGCCCACAAGGCATACTTTGACACACACTACGGAAAGGATCTAAATTTTTACCCCAGGCTAATGACAGAGCATTGCTGACACTTTAGAAGTACTTTTACAGTAACTACAGAAGACTTATTTTAGGAATTTACCGAGTCTCTAAAGTGACATCTTCTTAGGGAAAGAAAAAATGAAAGAATGATTTTCTGCATAGCGGCAGTAGGCATCATAAAATGCTAATTTAGGGTAACCTTTCTAGAAGTGCTTAAATGATCCAGAAGTCTGAACACCACTGTCTTTCCAGTATCTTAAATACCCATTTCTTTGGCCCATAGTAAGCTGCAACCAACAGTTCATTAACAACTGAAAAACAAGCAAAACTGCTTGGTTTTAATTAAAATATTTCATAGCTGATTTAATTGCTAAAATGTAAAGTATGGGTTGGATTAATTTACTGTGTGGTGGCATCATATGACCCTGAGGTATTTTTTCAAGTGTGTAATTGCAACATTCAAATAAGCACAGATAAGATGCTTCCAAATTGGCTGCAATGCTGAAGAAGATGACTGGCAAAGATGATCCCCTCTGTGTCTTTGCTTTCTTTTGTACCTGTTAGATGTTCTGTGTAATTCACTGTTAAAGCACTTCAATGTGTTTTTGCCTGTTGAAATAGTAAGCATACTTACTCTGCCAAAACAACATGGAATTCAAAAATTCAAATTTTGTTTTTCAAAAACAGAAAATACAGTTTCAGTTCATTTCTGTCATCTGGGATAATAAAGGCAAAGCTTCCTTGGGAAAGAGATGTGTGCACACACAAATGCATGTCAAAACAATCATTTCCATTGTACATAAAAATGTTTCCCTATATGAAAAACAAAACTTTATATTCTGCAGGCAGCCATGAAAAATGCAAGTTTACCTTCTTCAATTCCTTACCTCTTACTGGGACAGTCCTATAGCATTTTAAGAGAAAGTAGAAAAACTTGTAGCAGTTCTGATCCAAAGAGAATTAAATTATCTTGAATTCAAATTTTACCCTGATGTAAGAGGTCTATACGACTCTTCCCTCCATGAAATTATACTTGGCTCTTATCTCAGTTAAGTTAAATATTTATGTAAACCCAAGCCCCTGCCTGCCTCAGTTCTGCATCTGTAAGCAAGCAGGAATAATATTTCCAACACAAAGGAACATGCATATTCCTTTTGGACATATATTTGTATATAACCTTAGCAAAGCAAAATAAATACGTGAAATATAGGCCATGCAAATGTAGAAAAAAATGCTGAGCAACACATTTTTGTTCTGCTTCTGGGTAGAAACAGTGAAGATATTTTTAGTCCAAACACATCATTCTGTTCCAACACATTACTTTATTCAATCTGATGAAAATTGAATGACCAGAACATCATTAATGGTTGAAACTCTTTCTGTTTAACAAATTGAAATACTTTGAATACTAACTAGCCATATGTAAAGCTCATCAATATTAATGAAACTTTCTGAAATGTATCATTTATTCTTCATGGACAGAATAGATATTAATTGGAAATAAGCCTTGTAAGTTAGGGTTTTCAGAGGCACACAAGCGATTAAGGAAAAATTCACAATAGTGTCCAAGAGATTTAGAAGCTTAAGTTTCATTTTTAAATTATGAATTTTCTGAAAATCCCAGTCACCTATCCACACTGTGAATGCCCGAACAACCTTACAGAAGTGGCCTTCAGCACTGCGAATCCTACTTGTTTGCAAGAAGACACAACATGTGAGATCTCAAAAAGTCCAGAAAAACAGAGAAGGGAAAGTCAGACTCTCAAATTAGATTGTGAAAAAAAATCACCATGCTGAAATAAGAGAACGTTAGAGTTAAAACTTCTTAAAAACCAGTGCAGAACTATTCATAGAGCTATCTGTTGGATTCACAGTCCTGAACTTTCTTACAGGGAGAGATTAAACCATGTAAAAAGTGAGCCATGCTTTGATTTTAATAATATGGTGCTAGATGTCCTTGGCTCACAGTTTTACAAAACTACAAAATCCTATTTTGCAACAAGAAAGCAATGGACAATAAGGAGAACTGAATGAATGTGAAAAGAGGCTGCAGATATACGAGAAGAGGACCACACTGAAATAATCATAAAACTAAGATGCATAATGCACTACCAAAATATCCTAACCAGCCTGCCTTTACGGCCACCACCAGCTGCCCCTCCACCCCAAATGCTGCTTCTTAGGCATTACCGAAGAGGAAGACATTTGCTAGGATACATATGAAAAACCACAATCAGTCTCTTTTTTTTTTTTTTTTTTTTCTTTTTGGTAACATACTACCCAGCATTTTAAAAATGAAACAGAAAATCAGTAGCCCACAACCTTGACATCAAATTTTGCCTGATGAAATGAGCAGGTTGTTATCCTCATTAAGAATATGCAATTCATTTGTATGTCTTCAGGTGCAGTCCTTGAATACTGATGTAGGACATCATGTTAATGGCAAAGGCAGTGTATTACCCTAACAATTATTTATTCAACTCTTCACATAATAAAATAAAATAGAAGTTATCTAACATTGTGTGAATTACTTGAGCGACAACTTCAGATTATTCTGCAATGTTGTGGACTGACTTTTCAAATATGTATTAACACAATTTTGTCATTAAGTAATTGCCAGTGGAAAGTTTGTTGTTGTTGTTGTTGTTGGCTTTTTTACTTTTAATATCTTTCTCATCTCAACTGTTTATTAGATTAAATTTAAGAAGGGCGAGAGAAACATGAGTCATTAAATCACCTGAAGGTGCTTCCTGTTTATGAGGCAATAACCATTTTCCCGGGCTAATAAATTCAAGGCCCGCAGCTGAACATTTATTAGCCCAAGATACAGTTATTGTTAAGTTAATTGGAAGCACCCTGAAGTTGTTATTATAACGAAACTTCTAATGATTAAATATTTGGCAGAAATCATCTGTTTTAAAGTGTGGGGTTTTTAATGAGAAACTGAGGAGTTTGGGCAACACTACTGTTCTTGATGAGTTCTAACACCAAAGGAAAGTGGTTGTATCTGACTCGTTCTGAGACCAGTAACGTGCATATTTGACATGGAATGGCTCCTAATTTTTTTGCCGAGTTGCTATACACACTCATTAGTCAACGATCATTCTTTCTTCCCACCTTGAACACCACCAAGACTGTAAGATATTTAGAGATCACTTCTTGTTGTGAACACCTGCAGCTCATAGCCCAGCGGATCAAGTCCTTTCTTGTCCCTTGCTAATGCCACTCCATGTCAACACGCTATTTGATCAAGCCAACACAATCATCTAACTTGCAGTGGCGCTGTGACAGCTTTCACAGACGTGGTTGTCATAACGGAAAAAATGCAACTCCCACAGAGTCCCCAACTCAGAGCCAAACAGGAAACCACTGAAGGCTAGCGAGCACCCTCCTTTACATGGAAATGGGTGAATGTTTGCAAAACTGCCTCTAACTGCTGTGTGAGCTCTGGCTGGGAGGGGTTACGGCCATGGACAGCAACACACCAAGTACAGGAGAAGCTGCAGTAACTACTGAGTCGTATCAAAACGGAGATTCCAGTATCAGATTGATCTGTGAGCCTCCAAAGGCAAAAATGGATTGAAATTTAGCTCAATAAAAGTCAATGAAAAAAAATTCCTATTGATTGCAGCATGAATTTCAGGGACTAACTCGTATTTTATTGGCAGGATGGAGGCTTTTTCAATGACAGCCCATGGCATGAGGATCCCTAGTGCAGGTAGATGCTAGGAGACAAATTTATACTGCAATAACAGAGGTCTCCTGAAACTTCAACAGTCCTTTTTGTGTTCCTATGAACCAGAGCCTAAATCCATCACCCTGGGGAGTGCATCTCCTCCTTGCCTCAAGCAGCCAGCCAGCTCTGCTCAAATCCCACCTGCAGGGCAGAAATACACTCCGTGAACCAGCTGAATGGAGAGCAACGAATGTTAAAAACAGGGTAAATAAGAGAAACTCACCCTTTGGCATGCGGGCTTGGCTTGCTTCGTCTTGGCTTTGTTCACCTTTGGTTCCCAAAGCATCAATGAACCTCTAGCCAGTGTCATTCCACTATCATTTTTCTTCGATACCACCTCTTTGAGAGACAAATGAATTTAGAATGTCCCTGTGGCTTTCCCCCAAAGCTTTGGGGGACAGTGGACACACAAAGCCAACTTCCCCAACAGTGCAGTGCAGTGCACTGGTGTCCATGGTCCTATGCCGACAGATTAGAGCTAACACCCTGCCAACTTGGAAATGGTGGAAAATCCTCCTGAAAAATGCACTGATGAGATCTCCCTGTGCATCACCGCCTTACTCTCAGTCATTTATTTTTAGACAATCGCAATTTCCTACTGAGCTGTATTTTAAACAGATCTGTTACAGAATGTGGGACAATGATAATTAGTGTGCCAAGTACCTAAAATAAGTTTTCAATTAGTAGTGGCCTGGATGAGATCATCAAGGAGTTATTCACTACATCAGCTGCAGTGAAAGGATTTTGGAAGCTGTCAGTGGAAATACCAACCACAGGAAAAGGGAGCAGGCACACTATTAATACTGAAAGTTTCTGAAACTTTGCAGTAATTTCAAGGCCTGGAGTACATACAGCTATGGACAAATATTTGTCCATAAATACTATTTCCACTCCCTTTAAAGCAAAGGCCACTTTTTCCATTGACTTCAGTAAGCACTGAAGATCTGATATAAAGTGATCTGGCTACAAGGCATGTAAATGCAGCTGTCATTTTGAAAATCATTAATCCATCTGATTTGCCATTTAGGCAGCTTAAATTAATCTGCCTTGCTGCTATACCCTTGCAAAGCCCATAAGTACCTATTCCCGACATCACAGCAAAGCAACAATTACAACAGTTTTAGCAGTTCCTATTAAGAGATGCATATGTAAATACACTTTAAAGCTTATAGCAATATGTGAACCTCAAATTTTTTTTCCCCAAAAAATTCCATCTATTTAGTTTCATAATCTAATGCACGCATATAAGCACACTTGAAATTATCCTATATATCAAGCTTCTAGTTTTTCCTCAAAAATTTTTTTTTGCTATTTTTCCTATATAATCATGTTTAAGAAAGCCTTATCAATATTTAGCTTGATTCACACTTTCCAAACAGTGAAATATTTAATTAAACTCAGATCCTGTGAAATAAAATGTGTAAATTCAGTAGCTGTTTTTTCCTCTAGGTCCCCTAGGAAAATATAATTGAGACTTGTTTTGGTACTGAAAAGGTTTGCAGGTCCAATGAAAGAGCAAATAAGCTAGCACCCTCTTGTTAAGTGCATCAAAATAAGATGGTATTTGTGCAGGACAGACTTGGGTTCTCGTTAAGGCTTTGTCTGAACCAGCAAAACAGTGGAATATATGAACATGAAGGGTGATAGGAGCAGGAGCAGCTCCCTCCACAGCTCTGCACAGCGCTACAGGTTTCTCTGCAGCTCCCCAAACCAGGCACACAAGGTCTGGGTGCTGGAGAACACCAAAATTAAGGCTGCATTTGAAAAATCTTATAATCACAATAGGTTCTGATTACTTAATGCAGTCAGCTTCTTGTATGTGAACCAGGAAACTAGATCTACATCTTCAATGCATTTTTTCCCTCAAAATATCAGAAAGCAGCTTAACCTTGAAAATACTACTTAGCTCACAAAAAAAAAAAAAGAGAAAGTAGTTTATTCAGAAAGTGGTAATTAATTTTCTACAGAGGCTGAAATCACTCTGCCTAAAGCAAAATCCTTCTGACATTATTAAATGTCACAGTGCAGTTAAAGCACAATTATAAACTAATTCACAGAATAAATCTCATTAGTTTCCTGAGGCCTTATGAATAAACTGACGGAAAAACGTTACCATATTTGACTTTCATCTTGGCTTTCCTGAATAGATATACAATCAAAAAGCATAACATTTTAATAATTACAGATGATTAAAAACAGATAGTTTGGAGAAACAGCTAGGTAAAACTGACTGCTGCGTACATGCGTACTGAGCAATGGAAAAGTGCTCCACGTTTATCCAGCACTATAAAATTCAGTCTAGAACTGAAAAATGAATTTTAAAAAACAACGAGAAAGTGATTTGAGAGGTCATCCAATCTGGTAGATCTTGCAGCGACCAGATTACAGGATGGTGAATGTAACTGAGCATAACCCATTGCATCTCCTGGACCATCCAGTACGTGTTTGTGCATACAGCTGTAGGCGCACTTGAGCATACCCCGGCTACACGCTTCCTTAATCAGATGGGTGTCAGCTCTGCTCCAGAAGCTGCAAAACTGAATTAATTCACTGCTGGAATCCAGGAAAACAAGCTTCATTCCTCATTAACAGTTTAGAAAACAAATGCATTTGAAGCAAGCAGTGATTGCAAATAAAGGAATAGAAGAAGTATTTCATAGGTTAAATTTTCAAATAAAGTATTTCAGTATTTGGAAACATTGGTGTTTTGGTTTTTTTAAGAAAGTTGTTGTAAAATGAATAAAAATTTGTGAAGCCTTGCTACTTTATCTGTTTACAGCTCTCTTAGCTAAATTTCTTCAAATTTATCTGTCTTACACACCCCACATGGATGCAACAAAGAAAGCAAGGACTAGATGGTCTAAGTTTGACAAAATACCTCAGTTATTCCTATTTCCTTGCTTGTGCTCTGTGCATAGCTTTCACCTCTACACTAAGGCATTGAGGTCAAAATTTTCCATGGGGACAGGTGCTGGGCTGAATCCAGATTGTTATCTACTTAATAGATAAATTAAATTCTGCTGGAAAATCAGGATGACTAAAAGTGGCCACTAAAGGCAAAAATTTGCCCTGGTGAGTTGATGATGAGGTATTTATTCTCCTAAAGTCTTTCAGACTGACTCGTGTAAAGCACTTTTATGAGCTAACTAACATGACGAAAACACATTTATTGGAAAATTCACAAAGTGTAAAGACATACAATCTCCCTGTTGGATTCCATTTCAAAGGAGTAATTTCCTCCTCCTCCTCAGTAGCAGATACACACATGTTGCAATCTCTCTTTGTTTAAATAGGGATGAACCTTCTGGGCCTGGGAATTTGGCTTTGATTCAATTACTCCTGAAGGCTAAGCAGCTTATTCGCAGCTTAGCTGAAGCAGATCCAGCTGGCCCACAAAGCCCAGGTGACAATCGAAGTTTAGAGCAGAAAGTGTGGATCCATAATTTGGTTCAATCCACTGAAAAGACAAGGGCCAATGGAAAACAGTGATAAGCACTATCCTGTGGGCTAAAATACTGGAATTGGGTTCAGAAGATGGGATTTGAGTTCCTGGTTGTGTTACAGTCTGCACAGAGAAATGACTCAAACTCTGTCCTGCAATTCCACTGCTGCAAAACAACTCAGTATTCAACTCAAAGCTATTCCTCAATATTTTCTTATACTTATGTTCCTAAAGAACTTCCACTGATATCTGTACGCTACTTGAGTATTACAAATACTCATTTATACCCCAGGCTGCATCAAAAGAATGTTGATTCAAGGGAGGGGATTCTCCCCCTCTACTCCGCTCTTGTGAGACCCCACCTGGAGTACTGCGTTCAGCTCTGGGGCCCCCAACATAAGAAGGACATGGACTTGGAGCAGGTCCAGAGGAGGCCACGAAGATGACCAGGGGGCTGGAACACATCTCCTATGAAACACGCTGAGAAAGTTGGGGGTGTTCAGCCTGGAGAAGAGAAGGCTCCAGGGAGACCTTATAGCAGCCTTCCAGCACCTAAAGGGGCCTACAAGAAAGCTGGAGAGGGACTTTTTACACGGGCATGTCGTGATAGGCCAAGGGGCAATGGCTTCAAACTGCAAGAGGGTAGGTTTAGATTAGAGGTAAGGAAGAAGTTCTTCACTGGGAGGGCGGTGAGGCACTGGCACAGGTTGCCCAGAGAGGTGGTGGATGCCCCCTCCCTGGCAGTGTTCAAGGCCAGGCTGGATGGGGCTTGGAGCAGCCTGGTCTAGCGGAAGGTGTCCCTGCCCATGGCAGGGGGGTTGGAGCTAGGTGATCTTTAAGGTCCCTTCCAACCCAAACCACTCTATGATTCATTCTATGAAATATGGGACCTGCCTATGAAAGTAGATAAACAAAAATGAATCACTTCTAGTTTCACTCTGTACAAAAGTGCAGAGACCTACCAGATCTTTACAAAGCCCCCATAACCACAGACCAAATGTTGGACTTTAATGCCAACAGTGGCAATTTACAGCAGCAGAGAACCTGCCTGATCCCATAACAGCAACTGCAGAGAAGTTTAAATTTCTAATTATGGAGTGATCATAAACAACTAGCACCTGAAAACATAATCCAAAACAAATAAAAAGATGGTGGAAGAGTTCACTAAATAAAGAATATACAAAAGACTTACATACTGCAGTAAAGGGAACATGTTTAATACCATACTATTAAATGGAATAGTAACATTTATTTTTGTACCATCTTTATAGTGTTATTTGTATCAGAATTAAACTTAAACGTTTCCTCTTACAGGGTTTTTGTGTGTGTGTGTGTTTTTTTCCCCTTACACTGCTATAGTCAAGCTAAAAATATCATGTAATGGGAAATAATTGCCACATTTGCTTAAATCATATTGGATATAAGAGGGAGAAGAAATATAAATCAATCTTATTTACACTGAGACTACAATCTCTTGTGACATCCTACTTGCCAGCTTTTTTTCCCAGTATCCTAATATATGGATAATTTTTGGACTAGAAAACTGAATCTAAAGATTTAAAACCTTGTTGGTTGGTTTGTTTTTTGGTTTTGTGTTTTGTTGGTTTTTTTTAAAAACAAATTAAATTCATCTGTTAGAGGAAATAATAAAAAAAAAGAACACAATTTAGTGAGGACTGGAATATTTTTCTTTTTGCAAAGGAAAGAGATAAACAGTCACTCCAAGACAGAGAACCTGAAAATAACCATAACTAAAAGACCAAAGAACCATGGCAAGAAGATGAACTCACTCATCTAAAGAGAAACCTTAGAGAATAGAAATCTTTGCAGCTTTAGAAGCACACTAGTCAAGTTAGCACCACCCTATGTATCACTGGTTTTTGAGGAACTGAATGAAGTGCAGCAGGTAACTTTTTCACGTTACATTCGCACTCACTCCTGCACTCAACTCATCTAAATTAGGAAGCTGCACACGATAAATTCAGTCAACAGCAGATGATGAGAGAGGCAATTCCCAGGCGAGTCAGATCTGATGTAGGAGTGTATTAAGCAAGGCTGACTACATTAATGCCTAATATCAGATGAGATGGATTTAATCTTAGTGCTTGTCTGGGACAACCAATTTTGGTGATTTGAGAAACTGGTTATAATTCAGCCCATACAGCAATTGTTTTCTGGATGAAGCTGCAGCTCCAGTTTAACTCAGTGGGACTGTTGCAATCACCTTTAAGTAGGTGGATAGATCTTATGAATCAGAATCTAATCGTTTTAACGATACTAAAAAAATAGGAAAAATGTACTTGGCAACAGAGAGTGCAATCTCAGAAAGTTGCTAAAACAAGAGGGAACCTGCATTTGTTTGTATTCATTTCCTACTGTGGTAATTATCTCTGCAGATTTCACGATAAGTCTCTGGGAAGGAGTCACTGAGAGCCGTAACGCATTATTCAGCAAGTGTGACTTTGTGGGAATGGAACCGGTGTTTATTAGAGAGCCATAAGCAGACTTTTTACAATGAAATTGTAACAAAGTAGGCTAGTTTGATGTTTGCAAAAGGAATACTAAATTCCCTGCTGTCTCTGGGAAAATCTGCTATTTTCATGAAGACTTTTCTAAATCAATAAATCCTATGCCAGCAAGAGGCCCGATAAAGATGCACAGATTTTAGTAACTCATCGTAATCCTTTGTAATCCCTTTAGAAATACGACCTGCTTACAAGGATGCGTGACTCTTGTGTTCTGCAAAAATATTCCCAATCATTCTGGATTGAAGAACCCAGGGGCTTGGGTTATTTTCTATGCAGCTGAGAAAAAGGCAATGATTCAGAGACTTCAGAGACTTGTGCTGCAGCAGGTGCAGCAGTTGTAGTGCACAGCAACCCAGCTGAGAGAGGGACTATTTCCTCAAACCCAAGAAAATTTACACCTTTACAACTCAAATCAGACACTGCTCGTATCACGCCATTCCACCAGCTGCAAGGGGGAGACAGGCATTAGGCAAGGCAGGGCTCACTACGCTGCGAAGCTGTGCTAACCCTTCTGGAATTTCAGATCTGGAATTTAATCAGTAATTTAAACGCCTCTGTTGACGTGGCATGGGGTTTTCTGTGCTCCCCACCCCAAAAGGCAACTGGGAGGATCTGGGAAAGGTCAATATTTCAGAGAATTAGGCCCAATCTTGCAAAGTTTTCCCGTGTTTTAAGGATCTACAACCCAGGTCTTTAGAAAAGAGCCAGAAGAACCAGTACAACTAGATCTTTTCTCCTACCAACCATCCCTCATACGCTTTCATCCTACCACATAAGCTGTCTCTAGCCACTTAGGAGTTATCTGTCCATAGAGTTTGCACCTTGTTAACAATACTGCATTAATAAAGATAAGATATTGTCGGTACAAAGGTCATTCTTACTGGTTTATTTGTTCTTGTATGGAAATGAAAGACCTATAGTGGAATATGTATAGGTTGGCCTAATTTTTCATATTCGTATTTTCACTCACATAAATGTATCTTTATGAGAGAAAAAACAAAAACAGAGAAACAATAAAAACTTCCTTTCAGCCTAAAAACACACAAAATAAGCGAGAATCTGGGAAATAAACCAGCCTCAGCTGATAATCTGGACTGAACAAAGGATTCTCAGTGTTACAGGGAAAATAAAAACTTGCCTTGAGCTGCAAAGTTATGAGAAAGAACTTTTGGTTAAGCTCCAGTCCAAGCTTTAGAAAAGTTTGATTCCCCCCCAGATTTCAAGTCTGATGGGGAACGAGGTAATTGACTTTCTGATCCACAAAGGGAAGATGGGGGAACAAGGTAATCCTTAACCAACAGAGGAAGGCCGATGGCAAGTACAAAGGTAATTAATTTATCTTCAAAGTCAACACAGATTCATGCTCTGGGAGAACTGCAGAATTAACACTGCAAGGGGAGATGCACCAAGCAACACTATCAATGAACCTGTCCTGCAGGTATAAATTCAGCTTCAGAGTTGACAGGACAGTTGACGTAGATCAGCACAGCTCTGTGGCTGGAGCCCACTCGCATCGACTGAGCATCTAGCCTCAAAACTGCAGCAGGCAGCGAGCTCTGGAAACAGGCTGCGTAGCTGCACCTCAACAATTAGGCAAGGTTTTCTCTCTTGTCAAAATTATTCCAGCCATTAACTGAACTCGAGTCAGCGCTCTCGTAAATAATTTTGTTAATAAGCAGATGTTAATTATATTCACTGGGCTTTTCCCTCCCCCCCCCCCCATTTCCGAAGTTTGTTATCAGTCAAATGAACCAAGGTCAGAGATGTACCAAACGAATGATGCCTGGAGCAGATAACTCAAAGTCAGCGGTGCTTAGAGACTAATAATTAAGGTCTGATCTTTTGCATATCGGACACTTTAAACAGCAACAGTCCACAGTGTTGCTCATCTTTAACTGAAGGAATTAACTTCCCGAACCATATTCAGGGACCCTTACAAAACAAATCATTACTGTTAGCTATGTTTTGGTAAGTTTAGGGGAAGTTATCTATGGACATAACTATACAACTTAATGGTAGCAGTCAGTTTAAAAAAAACCAAAACACAACAGCTACTACATGCATTGAGTACATTTTATCCCAAAGGTTTTATAAACGAGAGTATAAATGCCATAAAAGGTGTTGTTCTTAGAGACAGGTTTTACTGGACGTTCTTAGGTTTCAAAAATAATTTAAACTCTGAAAGATGCAGAAGGGCACATTGCGGACTTTTTGAAAAAATACAGGAACAGACCTAGATTCCCGAAGATCACATGTGTAACTCTCTGTGGGATCCTAACTAGTAAGACACTTTTATGCCTAGTAGAAATTAGGAACCTAAATGTCTTTGATGTTCAAAGACTATGTTTAATCCAGAACTGATTTCTATGGAGTTAGGCATCTAACCCAATCAAGTGTTCCTGAAAATCCCACTAACACACCTGACTGTTTCGACACATACACATCTCTAAATCTGAGTCTTAGTCCCAGCTCCACATGGTTACATCCGAGATTTTCCATTATCAAAGCCTACATAATGGTTTATGACTGTGTCTTGGGACATCTAATTACACAGCAATTGAAATGGCTGTGGCATCAAAGTCATGTTATCTATTGAATCACCAGTATTGTTTTCTGCATTTCTTACAGGGGACATGCTCCCAAGCTTACTGGAGACCACAGAAAGACTGTCACTGGTTTCACTGGTGGTAAGAACAGGTATGTTACACAGAACTTTCATCCAATCCACAGACCACTCCAACTACTTTCTGTTGTACATATACTATCAGAAACAGGACAGCTTGAGACAGTTACCCAGTCAAGTGGCTTGCACAGGAGCCCCATGCACTGGTCATTAGCCAAACAGCAGTACTTCCCTCAAGTAAACTTAGCATTTAATACAGTTTAACTTCATCATCAGAATATACGCATCCAGGCTTTGGAAACA
The DNA here is from genome assembly GCF_018139145.2 of Gymnogyps californianus. Lineage (NCBI taxonomy): Eukaryota > Metazoa > Chordata > Aves > Accipitriformes > Cathartidae > Gymnogyps > Gymnogyps californianus. Next base: position 4,987,567 of record NC_059493.1, on the reverse strand, counting down.
CGAAGTAATGCTTAACATATACCTTTTTGATACAACGTTGGTGTAGTCTGAGGCTTGACATCTATGGAAGAGCCAGGGGAGAAGTCCTCAAACACATTTTCTGCAACATAAATAAGGGAATTTTTAGTATGCAGGGTAGCTGCGAGTAACAGAGCAGAAATTAAAATGCCTGTATCTGGTAAATATCCATGCTGGCCATTAGCAATGGCAAATAAAGCTATTCTTACAAAATAGTCGCTGTGGAACAGAGACATAACCACACTGGAGTGCAGTTACAGCTGTGTGCATGTCATAGAGTATTTTTAGTTTGCTGGAACAAGAGAATTTATGGCTCAGACTTTGAGTTTTTGCAAATAAGAAATGTACTTTTTATTTTCCATCTATCCATTCATAAAGAACATGTATGTTTCTGTAACAACAGGAGGAGAACAACATTACCCAGTCAATCACCAATATAATTTGTTGCATTTCTTACCAGGAGCATGACTTAAAACTAGAGGAAGTGTGCGTGTGTGTACACACATACATATACAAAATATGCCTTTGTACACGCCTACACATACATATATTTTAGAAAACACATGGGTTAATATCTATTCCATATACAGTTCTACACAGACATCATCTCACTGCTTTCAGTCAGAATTTCTGAACTTGGAGTGATGCACTGAGACCAGAATGGAGACAGGATTTTACCCTAAGATGATAGTCGACTATATAGGAAGCACATGGCGCATCATCCACATTGCATGTGACAGCTCTTCACCAAGAAAGGCAACATTTTTCTACTATATGTTTAAAAATAAAACAAGAAAAAACCACTTTCAAACTCTGGCCAAACTATAGCACAGATAAAATCTTGATGCTAATGATTTGCCAGCCACAAATGAGACTCAAACCGCAACTTGAAGGCAAGAATGGCAACAGGCTTTGGAAGCTAGTCCTGGTACTGGGAGCAGTGCTGTCCCTCGGCGCCAGGCCCAGGATACTGAAATACCACCCGCTCGCATCAGGGCTGCATGGCATTTTAGCAGATAAACTGTCCACAGCCAAAGGGATTTTTAGCTCAGGTCTTGGAGCCAGCAGCTCCGTTCTCATCTTCTTCCCTCCCCCCGCAGCCATCTTTTGCAGCACAGCTCTGGATGTTCATGCAATCTGCAGAGCGTGACGCTGCCACAGATGTGCGCCCATTCGCTTTTGGCTTTAGCTATGGCTGGCCTCCGAATACAAGGCAACTTCTGCTACTGGCATGAGCGGACCAGAAGCAAGTCTTAAGGATCTTGTTTTTGGAAACTTTGAGCTCTTTCAATTCCTTCTCTGCTTTGATCAATACCTGGGAGGATCAAGTCCAACAGCAAAACACTTAGCTGGGCAAACCCCCTGTCGTGGTTTAAGCCCAGCTGGCAACAAAGCACCACGCAGCCGCTCGCTCACTCCTCCCCCCGGCAGGACGGGGAGGAGAAAATACAACGAAAGGGCTCGTGGGTCGAGACAAGGACACGGAGGGATCACTCACCACTGATGGTCACAGGCAAAACAGACTCGATTCGGGGGGAAAATAAACCAATTTCATTTGTTAACAACCACATCAGAGCAGAACGATGAGAAAGAGAACCATATCTTAAAAACACACCTTGCCCCCGCCCCTCCTTCCCTCCCGGGCTCAGCTCGGCTCCCGACCCCTCTACCTCCTCTCTCCCAGCGGCGCAGGGGGCGGGAATGGGGGCTGCGGTCAGCGCGTCCCACGCTGTCTCTGCCGCTCCTTCCTCCGCGGGAGGGCTCCTCGCACTCTTCCCCGGCTCCAGCGTGGGGTCCCTCTCACGGGGGTCAGCCCCCCATGATTTTCGCCAACTCAGGTCCTTTCCACGCACCGCAGTCCTCTGTAAACTGCTCCAGCGAGGGCTCTCCCACAGAGTCGCGGCCTTTCTGGGCCCAGCCACCTGCTCCGGCGTGGGGTCCTCCACGGGCTGCAGGGGAGTCTCTGCTCTGGCACACCTCCTCCCTCTCCTCCATCTTCCCTGACCTCAGTCTGCGCATGGTTGTTTCTCTCACATCCCACTCCTCACTGGAGCTCCTCTTCTTCCTCTCTTCCCTCTGCCCGGATCTTTCTTTTTAGCTCTTCTTCCTCCATCTTACCCTCACCACCTCAGGAGTTTTTTCCCCCTCACAGAGGCACAACCACTGCTGCTGATGGGCTCGGCCTTGGCCAGAGGCGGGTCCGGGTTGGAGCCGGGGAAGCTTCTAGTAGCTTCTCACAGGAGCCACCCCTGTATCCCCTCCCTCGCTACACAAACCCAACACACCCCCTCAGATTTTATGGGTTGGGCCAAAAATGATTAGACAGCTTCCATGTTCCCTCTTGTGTGTACATTTGCAGTGTCTGTCTCTAATAAAGTTAATTCACAAAGGTAGAAAGAAAACAGAATCAGGTCTCTAGACTGCCACTTCCTAGGACTCAGCTTTGCTTGAGCCCTCAGTCATTGGTATTGATTCATGTCAACAAAAGGACATCCCTACTTGCTAGCAATTTGCAATATACATAAACGTGCCGTTATATAGCAAACATGATAAACACAGGAAGCCTTGATTCAGCAATGTCATCTAACCTCCCTACGTGATATAGATCTGTCCACTTAGGAGGGGTCCTTGGACTAGCTGTTAACTTCGTAGAAATCCAGATATTATTTTAAAGAACTCAAAATACAAGATATTTATACAGTTTCTTTTTCCTAGTACACTTCCATGTGAAAAATTTAGTTATGCAAGAGACACATCCAACAGCCATTTGAGCTTTTGCTGTGCAGCAGCTAGCCCCAGAAAATCATCAGCACTGGATATAGTCTATGCACACACACATCTGTACCAATTCCATTTTTCAATGATGCTTTGATTAAAAATACCAGGCTTGCCTACAGGCTTCCTCAGCAGTTTGAAATGCAGGTCTGCTCTCTCCTTGCTGCATGCAAATGTTATTCTTAAACTGTTTATCACCAAATAGCTGGATGTGGATTCTCCTAGGCAAGCAACAGACCCTGGCAGCTTTTACCTGTTGTTGGCAGAAATCAGTTCTCAAGTTCTTCGCTAACCGACGCACACAATGCCTGCTTGATTGCTCTCTTCAAGACCAGTCCTTGAGGTGTTGAGCATGTCCTTGACTCCCCTGAATTCACTGGGAAATAAGCAGATACAGAAAGTCAATAATATTTGTATTTCTCTCCACCGTCTTTAGCTGAGACAACGTTCCAGGAGGAAAGGCGCTGTCAGTACCAAGAGGTTGGGAGCACGTTGGTTCAACAGGGTAAGGAAAGCTGGCATTTCTATATTCTGTTAAATCTGCTTTTGTGAAAAATCAAGAAGCTGTTGGCTCCAGTACAGTCAATTCAGCATTTTATACATGAAAAAAAGAAAAAGCCAAAACAAAAAACATTCAGAGCTTTCAAAACATGCTCTTTTGTTATCTCAAACAACCTTAGTGAGAGCCAAAGATCTGCAGTACACATCAGACAGATGTGCATTTCAGCACAGAGCAGATTGCATGTTTTCAAGCTGCTGGTTTCCATCTGATTTAATATTCAGATTCGTTGGCATCCACCAGCAGCTGAAAATGAAGGCCTTCCAGAAACTCAACTTTTCAAGTCATCATACAATTGTTCATGTGCAACAAAACAGAAAAAGCATATGGGGGCGGCACACCAGTGCTCTGTGAGTAATTTCCCTCTCTTTTTACATTTCTGAAACGCAACTGGAAAACATTGTGAAATATGGGTTTTGAAAAAGGAAACAAAACAAAGGTTTATATACCGTTCGTTATGTATGCTAGGAAGGAAGCATATGTTCCAGGAAAGGGCTGTTCTGAACTTTGTACAGCTGCAAGCAGAGCTGATCTGCTCAGAGCAAGGAAGAAGTTCCACACGCTCAAATTCCTCTGATTACAAAAGCATTACATCAGCCCCAAGTTGGATTTAGAATTTAAAGGTTATCCCGAACACAGCCATATGCAAGTCAAAACTTACCATGAACATATATGATGGTATCAATTTCATTCAGGGTGACATTTTTCACTACACTACAGTAATTAGATTAAGTTTTGGGATACAGCTGTCTCATGCAATTGAAAATTCTCCCTAAGCTGTCATTTACAGAAGGCACTCCTCCATATTTCCCATGTGGTCCTTCATGCTTGTAATTTGAATAAATAATGCTCCCAAACTTACTTTCAGCCACAAAGTGATTTGAAAATTATCACTCGGATCATGCAAAGTCTCTCCTGATCCTAACGAGCTGTCAAGATTTTGAAACCGGCAGTGAAAGAAAGGTCATTAGTAGGGGCAAGGAAATAAAAAGCTGAGGAACAGATTTTCATGCTGGCAGGAAGAGGAGAAAAATCAGACATTATCTCTCCTGTTTTTCTCCATGCTATAAAATGCTGCTTTGATTCCTTCCAGAAGGTTTTGTCGAAATACTAAGGCTTTGATAGGACGCAAAGGGAAATATCTAAAGGTATGAGGTGCACCTGCTTTTGGCCCAAAAGTTCGTATTTTACAATATTAAAATACGATCTCTGTATTCACAAGTAGAAAAAGAAGTCTCCTGGATGGGAGATGCTATATAAACAAAGTGAAAAGGACACTGGAAGGAGGCAGAAGCACTCAGATGTGTTCCACATTTTACTAAGACTTTACGAAATGTTCAGGCAAAGACTTTGTCATGTAAACCAAGCCTATATAGTTTCGCCAAGGTAGCACAGACAGTTAGTGATAGCACGGAGATCGGAAACCTTATTAAAGACCCCAATACTAGCCCACATCTTATTCTCCCTGTACAGAAATCAGGCTACCCATAGACTGATTTAGCAACGCATTCATATCTTTATCCTTTTGGAATAAATCAAAAGTTTCTGCCGTCAGCAAACTCTGACATTGAATATTGAATTGAATGTTTCACCTTACGCTAGGCAGAGCCTCCCAAACAGCTCTATAAAGAGCGAAGACAACAGCTGCTGTCTTCTGCTCTCCATGGGGCACTATAACTAAAGACTTTCTCCCTGACAGCGTGCAGCAACCGCGTCATTATATTACTTTGTGCAGCCGAATACTGTGGATATAAAGAACTCAAGACACAACCTTCGGAAACATATTACAGATAAATAAATTGCCTTTGACATTCCCCATTCCTCTTACACTTCCAAAGACAGGCTGAATGTTGGAGCACGATGAATTTTCCCAGGACTAAGCTAATTCCCATGTTCAAGCTAATTTAATAGGACTAATCTGTTTATTATAATACATATAGCTCCAACCCATCAATTGTGGAGTGGTTGTGTGGCAAGGCTGCTCCCTTGGGTGCCATAATGGCTAAGCCACAGTGTGTGCGCTGGTTTTGGCTGGGATAGAGTTAATTTTCTTCATAGTATGGGGCTATGTTCTGGATTTCTGCTGGAAACAGTGTTGGTAATACAGGGGTGTTTTAGTTATTGTTGAGCAGTGCTTACGCAGAGCAAAGGCCTTTTCTGCTTCTCACACCGCCCCACCAGCGAGGAGGCTGGGGGTGAACAAGAAGCTGGGAGGGGACACAGCCGGGACAGCTGACCCCAACTGCCCACAGCGACATTCCAGACCATAGGATGTCATGCTCAGCAATAAAAAGCTGGGGGAAGAAGAAGGAAGCGGGGGGATGTTCGGAGTGATGGCGTTTGTCTGCCCAAGTCACCGTTAGGCGTGATGGAGCCCTGCGTTCCTGGAGATGGCTGAACCCCTGCCTGCCCATGGGAAGTGGGGAATGAATTCCTTGTTTTGCTTTGCTTGTGTGCGCAGCTTTTGCTTTACCTATTAAACTGTCTTTATCTCAACCCACAAGTTTTCTCACTTTTACTCTTCCGATTCTCTGCCCCATCCCACCGGGGGGAAGTGAGCATGTGGTGCTTAGCTGCCAGCTGGGGTTAAACCACAGCACATACACACTTGTTGACTCATATATTATGCGGCATATCTCAGCAAGAAACTGTATTCCCAGCGGATCTTAGACTTAAAAAGAATGAGTAGGAAGAGCATCTATGTGTAACCTGTATGAAGTAGGTGTTGAAGAGGAACAATAACACAGAAGATCCTTTTTATAGCAGAGACAGGACCTAAAGAGATGACAAACTTGGGTAAGGGATAAAGACAGAAAAGGGACAACAAAACATATCGTTACAATCCGTCCCATGGGTTGAAGACCTCTGGTGAGATTGCATCCCTGGGTGATTATAGGATAATTCTCCCACCCACATTAATAGCAAAAGCCCTGTTGTGTCTCTGGGACCGGAATTTCACAGGTATGAGCTCCTAACCTCAGATGAGAATCCAACTTTTGTGAAACTGAGGTGCTTTGGACCCTGGGTTTTGGCTTGGCATGGCTATGAAATTCAGACCTGCAACCAGCCTCCCTTAAAGTTTGGGGACTGTTAAGATATTAAAGCTTAGATCAGGTCCTAACTCTGCAAAAAACACCAACCTAGCTTTCCGAGTCCAAAACTTGTTTGGAGCTGGGAGTTTTTACACTGTTGGGTGCGTGTGATGTTACTTCTTTAAGTCGCTCAACCTCAGCCATGGTTTACTCTTCCATAAGATAGAATAGTACCCCAAAAGTGTTAATTCAAGAAAGTTTTGGAAAATATAAAGATTTAAACATAAATTCATAAATATTTGACATAGCAGAGCTACAATGGCTTTTCATCTTCACAGGATAGCTTTGACATCTAGCAGAAGAAATGCTTATAAACTTAAAAAATACTTACAATTTCTGCTTACTCAGTGGATCCATGAACACATACATAGATATAACAAGGGTATTTCTGCATGTATATGATCTAGGAATAGTGGGCAGAAAAATGTCTGAGACACCGAGAAATTAAGGTCGGTACTTTTTTTCTTTCAAGAATATAAGCATTTAAGAAACCCAGAGAGACAGAATTTCAATGTAATTTTCACAGGTGAGGCTTTTAAGTTATTTTAAAATCTTAGTCTAGTTGGCTTGTTGATATCACACAGAAACCCTGTAGGAGAACTCTGGCTTTCCTCTCAGAAATCAAATGCCAGTTTAGTGCCTAAACCATAAACCCAACCCTTCTTTTAGCACTGTGCATCATCAGACTTACAGTGTTTTCATCTTTATTACATGCAAGCTCCAGAGGATGGAAAACGCACAGACAACTGTTCTCTGGAGTTCATGCAGTTCATGAAACTTGAGGATCAAAAAGCTAGCAAACTGACAAAATAACATGAATGGATGCAGCTAAAAACTATCAAAAAGGAGAGATCAAAAGAGGAGCTGATCCAACCTATCCAAACAAAATCAGCAATATTTTAAGCATAATATTTGCCCTGAAAGAATGGGATGGATTAAAAAAAAAAAAAAAGGCTGTCGTGTGATTATTGATTTTACTAAAGTACGTAGACCGCTGTGATTGGCATCTATGCACATTGCAGTAGTACAGTGCAATATGTGTCATGAACTGGCGAACGGATCGCACATCCCCCTGAGAAGGCAGCACTGGGCTCTACCACGTCCATACTGTAAATGCCAACATCCCTCCTCTGCAGCTGGCAAAGGCTGATGAAAATTCAAGGTGATGTCTCAAGAAAAATGGACTGCCCCCAAAGGCTGGCAGGATAAGTGAAACAAAGAGCACTCAAGATCAGAAAGGACAAAATTACACCAGTTTCTGCAAGGCCAAGCATATTGAAGGTGCCGGGAGGAGAAGCACAGAACTGGAGCGTAGGACTGCACAGAAATGTTTAAACAACTCGGATAAACAGCAGAGATGTACAGGCACACTGAGAACCACGGAGTTTAATTTCCTGTTAAATGATACTGTTTTATAAACAAGATTCTGTACAGTTCATCTTTTTTTGTTAGTGGATAATAAACTGGAATGGATAGAAGATAATTAGCAAGAGTGCTTTTACAGTTAATTGGCAAGACTTATTTTACTCTGCACAATGCCAGGTGCGATCTGAAGTGCTCATCTTCTACGGCACTTCAATCAGATGCTGTGCAGAGACGAGCAGATGATCCACAGCAAAGGATATGTAGACATAGGAAGGAACAAAAGCACAAATGTATTTAGGCTGGACCAAAAGCAGAGGCACATAAGGGGCTCTTAACTGCCTCTGAAAGATTCAACATAATCAGTCTGATGTTGATTTGTCAACGAAAATTTCAAATAAAGTCACTACAAAAATGAACGAGCATCAGCAAAATATAAATGGTAAATTGAAAATTAATAAAAGTTTCACTGCTAGATAAAGTTTCTAGCTATAAGTATGGAGCCCATGCTGCCAAATGCTTATGAGTGATTAATTTTCACACTTCAGGAGATTACAGAAGGTTTTTTTCATAACATTCTTCACCGCCTTAAACCTTGTGAAATTATTTATAACCATGAAAAGGGTATACATCATTTTTATTCTGATCTGATATTATACTGCAATGGCTTTTCACTAATCTGCGTAACTGTACAAAGCTTAGGACCCCTCAACTTTTCTTTCCATCAATTATTTAAACAGTGATTTCCATTTTTTTTCCATTGACTGCTAATTAACATTAACTTACTGCTTTTCTGCAATTTTCTTAGGCAGAAAGGCAGCTAGCAAATTCTTAGCAGGGCTGAAATTGCATCAGTAAGTATGGTTTAAGTTTATGCCAGCATTGCAAAAACAGAAGTAGCTATACTAGGTAACAAATACTCTATATATGATATAAATATTTTTATGAATGTAATGATGGACCAGCTCATTAAAGACCACGTACCATCTGCAAACTTTAAAACACTTAAGTTTAATTGCCTTGTACATAGCGAATTTTCAGAATGTAAAACCTACGATATTTTCAAAAGACATGTTTAAAACTTCCAAGTTCAAGGTTTAGATTCAAATCTTTGTGTTTTATTCAACACCTTGCCACTGACCTTAATAAATCAGGCATCACAGAAGAATCTGGAGAACTGGCACAAAGGGGCCTCTATCCAATTTCCACCATTTCCATCGTCCCAAAACATTTCCCTCCCTTCCACACCCTCTCTCCTGTTAACTAAGCAGTAAGCAGCTGGTTACAGCATTTTGCAGCTCTGTCAGCCCAATGCAGAGCAGAGAGGCTTCTGTAGCATGTCAAGCAACAGAACAGTCGCTTAATTATCCTGCCAGTTTTAGCAGATATTTGATACAATCATTCATAATATAAATTACTTCTACAGGGAGCATGAACATTCCATTTAAAATTCCACAATGTACAAACATCAGCAGTTCCCAATTATTAAGTGCAAATGTAGGAGGCTACTTAACTGCAATTAGCAGCAGCCATATTACGTTTTTTCTTAGTTTGTGTTTATTTTTAAGATATTAGAGCTTAATTGATGTCTAATACGTGAAATCTGGTTTTGAGTGAAGTTTAGAGAGCTAGGAAATCCCAAAGTAAATCATCCAGATTAGTCACAATGCTTGTAAGAAAATTATATGTCATCAATATGCCTCCCAATTCCAAGAGAAAGAAGTCTTCTGTTCTGCATCAATGGCACATCAGTTTTATTACAGGTAATTGTGTTTATCTGTTCTAACTACTAACAAGTTGGTGAGAGTGGGGGTGAAAAAAAAAAAAATCCTGAAAAAGCTCTTTTTTCCCAATATTTTAAGTGATTATTTAGAGTATAATACTGCTTGATTAGATTTACAGTTAACTCCAAAATAAAACAAATCTCCACATAAAAAGAAAGGGAAAGCACATATTCATTTTTTTCTACTCTGAATACAGAAATTGGAAGTTTGTAAAAATTAAATTCGGCACATTTTTGAGTACATCTTACGTACACATGCTATTAACTTCTTAGAAAACATTTATCAGTGTGCAACCAAAAAAAATCACTTTGCACATGAAACTTGATGTCCAGGCCTTTCTATCATCAGCTCCCACACCAGGCGGGTGATTTTTAAGGTACGTACTGTGAAACTGAGGAGCTAAATAAGGCTTCCTATCTCAAATGGCTTGTTTCTCCCCTCCCCAAACCAGTGTCCAGATCTCTTCCCTCCCTCCATTAATTTTTCCCTTTAAGTTTCTAATTACTTTTGATGATCGCTGCCCTTTATTGTTTTAACCTTTACATATACATACATAGACTTTTTTTATACAGGGTTATATTATACCTCAGAAGGTATAATACCGTCTCCCACTCCCTTTCATCCAGTTAAGGCTGCAGGAGGTGGCTTAAACCAATGAAGGTTTCTAGAGCAGAAATGCTACACAGAGACACTACAGCTCAGCTCTCCTCAGGGTATCGGTTGAATTTTTTTTTATGGAGGTGCAGCAACATTTGGTGCAAGAAGTCTGGTCAACAGGCTTTGTTTCCCTTCCTCACCTCCTTTTATTCCAGATTTTTATTTCCCCGAGTTCCTTGCACACAGCCAATTGCAGTAAATAGCTCTCGGCAGATTCATACTGGTAAAGCAGAACAATCGTATCAAGCCGATTTCAAATCAAAGGAGAAAAAAATTTATTAAATATCTGATTTTTAACACAGTCTAGCAGACAAATGGTGTGTTCATTTCATGCTCTATGTAGGTCAGAATGCATGTGATACACGTGGTCAAAACCTCTTCTACACAAGCCTATATAGCCCTCTATAGTCGACAGAGTTGCACTGACTTAAGTATGTGGTGGACTTGACCCACATGCTTGGGCTTTGTTTTTACTGCATGTCCACAGGCATTGCTTAGCAGAAGAAATTCTTCATTCTGCAGCAAGGCTTAAACTGAAAAAACCCTCAAACCTCTGCAAATTTACAAAATAACAATGAAGTACATCTATCACATATCTATTTGCAGGTAAGATTTTTAATATCAAATCACTTTTTGAATTGCATAGAGTGGCACAAAGCGGACAGGTAAAATTAGACAAACCCATAATGGACACACAGCGATTTCTTTGCTAACACAATACCACCCCCGGAAAGTGGTAGATAATCTATCACTAAGTCTTTCTGAAAAAACACACTTAACTTCAGTCAGAAGTTATCATCAGGATCAATTCAGGAATTACTGCGTGTGATTCTAGCGCACATTTTATGAGCAAGATTAAACCACAGTAGTCTGTACTGACCTTAAAAATCCAGGTCTATGAAACTAATCCTGCTAAGTCACTTGGTTTGCTGCTGTGGGTGAGGATAACCATGTGCTTTAATGTTTATGGGATTAAGACCCAAGACTCTGAGATATATCTCACCTCTAATTAAAACAGATGTAAAATGCATCTAAAACCTTCAATGACAGCAATGGCTGAGACTGTCACTGACTTGAATTTGGCTCACATTCCCAAAATCTTGCAATAATTTTAGAGCCGGGTACTTAATGGGAATTATTTCTCCCTCAAGAGCAATGTGTTCGTGACTCTCTGAGCTTCTGATTTGCATTTAGACTGCAAGTAAAAAAATTTTCTTTGCAACAGTCATCTCCCAGTTCTTCACCATTTGAATATTTCTACCCTAATTAATGTCACTTAATGTAAAATATTATTCTGTATTCCGCAGAGTGGCTGTAAATTATTTACTTATAAAACATGTTGACTTTTCATGAGTTGTTTGTACAGTAAGCACTGCGCCATCTAAACTGTAGGGGGAGAGAGAAATCAATCATTTGTAATAATACCCAATAGGAGGTTTACCACATGTTATATCAATTTTTATGTCTGACACAAATAGCTGCAGCCATTACTTTGGATTTTTATTTTCTGAAGGGAATTAGAAATTCACTGTTACTTTCTGCTTCCCTCATGCTGCTTTGGAAATAACACAATTTAAAGGTGTTTGGAGCCTTTTTTATCCACTAATTAAGGCGGCACATTAATAAAACACCATTTTAGGATATTCATTAAGCACACAGTCTATATGAAGTGAAAAGCTAATTTGTATGTAACTTAAGGAACCCAGCATAAAACAACAATATAACATCAAGTTAATGAAATGCTTTTAAAAAAAAAATTACATTTAAACTTACTGCTTACTCCATATCCTACATATTCTGTGTTACTTTTTGCATGCATTAAAGTTTTAGATATTGATTGCTTTCAGTGAACCAATGACTTCTCTTATTGGTACTACTTAGTTTTGTTATTGAAAGGTGTCTATATTAGCCCACCAAAAGACATCCTTCATTCGAAGACCTGTAAATCAAAAGCACAGGTTTATTGGCTTGCCAAGCGCTTCTGGTGTTTTTCCTTTAGGTATTTATGCTCCCCAGATTTTTCTGCACCTACAGTAAACATTCTTATCCACGTAGGATAAGCATAAACCCATCACAATAATGCTATGGATTTAAGGATTTCCCACAGTAGCAAGACGCTGTTACGCTGTCTGACAGATGATCTGTGTTGAATGATGGATCTGAGGCTGTTCCTCTTATGGATATTAAGGCTGTCAGTTGCCTTGGGCAGTGTTGACCATCTGAATACCTAAAAGATCATCTAAAGCTCTAGTACCAGGACCATGTTTGACAGGTCCACTCCTCAGGCACAAGGAGACTTTCTGGCATAAGGATTAAGTTCATCTCTCGTGAAGTCAGGGCACCCAGGGACCAGGGCACCCAGGGACCAGGTCAGAGGCTCAGAATGGACAAGGAGGAGTAAAGCAAACTGGCGCGAGCCTCACCACACCAAGTCAAGCCATCTTCTGAAATATCAGTGCACAGCAGTGTGTACATATACAGAAAATCCTGCCAACACACTATTTGTGAGAGGAAAAAGAATAGGAAAATCAGTATAGGAGAAAGAACAGGAAAATCAGAATAGGAAAAAACAGTAAAAATAATAAATTTGAATTGCAAAGCTAGATTCTTCTCTCCTCCTAATTCAGGCTTGCCAAAGGAATGAAAGGCTTTTAGATTGCCCTTGCAACACTGTTGTCCTCTGCCAGCCGCCAGCCCAAGTCAGAGCTATTGCAGGAGTGCTCAGTTAAGCACTCTACCGCCCACCCAGAACTCCTGTTCTCCCACAACATGCCCTGTTCAAGCCACAAAATGGGGCAGAGTAAAGTAACTCCATTAAATCTCTGCCACTTTTAGGCAGAAAGCATCCTCTGAAGGTTGAGTCCATTTGTAACGTCATGCCTTATGTACCAGATGTGCATTGATAAATGCAATTGAGAACCGAGGTTGAAAGCGATAGTGCATAGATCTGTAGTTAAGATGTAAACTCCCGCAGCAGTACTTCACCTTAATTCCAAGCCTGAACCAGGTGATTCACGGTGATCAGCGCATACAAAGCACCCCGCCTGCAAAGCAGCGAGCAACTTCTGTCTCTCACCAAAAAACCCACTCTCCATCCCCCGTCATCTTGCTGTACATCAGTGGTCTCATTTCAGCAAGTTCTCAAGAGCAGCAAACAAACCATGACCCATTCCACTCCGCTATGTTTGCAGCAGAGTAACATGTACGCAATGAATTATGACGTGCATTAAGTTTATGACATTTAGCATACAGAGAAGCTGTTAGATATTTATCAGTCAACTCAAGGGCTCGGTGTCAAAATGTTTGTTATAAAACACAAAACAGAGGTACAAAACTGCAACTCAAGATGAAGCACCAATACTTTCTGTGTTTTGATCAATACTTCTGCTTTGGTGAAATATGAGAGCAACAAAAACTGATGTTGAAACTGTAACTGAAGCACCAGAACTCCAACAGGAGCTTTCCACTTGGAATATTTTAGAAGGGTCCTCAAATACACACTATAGGTAAACCTATTTTCTCTGTGACAATTGGCATAAATTTAGAAGAGCTTTTTATCTCCATCGATGCTTAAAGCATCATTTGATCCAAATTTCCCTGACATTTTCCCCTTTTCCAGCAAGGTTTTAAAGGACCTAAGTGACTGCAGTATAACTAGCATTGAACCAAGAATGTGTCTGATAAATAGTAGTTCAGACTCTGTTCTCAAAAATTAATGAACAATGTCCCTATAAATATACAATCTATTCAGAATGACACTGGATGGTTATTTTCCTACTCTTACACCGTGCATTCTTACATTAATTTACATAGCATGATAAATGATTTAGAAATCAATTTCAGCTACAGAAAGTCCAGTTTACCCATTACTTATAAAAAAAACCCTACAGATACTTAAGTTTCCTATTATAGTCAATTTAATTTATTACAAAAAGAGCAACGTCACAAGATTCTGATCTATCATAGGTACCAAGAGATAATGGAACGCTAGAGGATATTATGAGCATGAAACATGAAGAAGAAGGGAAAGAAGTAATTTCCATTTATAGTGGAAAGTAAATATTTGAGATAATAAACTGGCCAATGTAACTAGGAATAGAATTAGAAATGGAATAGAAGAAGTAGAGGGATTCCGTTTTTAAAGGCCTATTGGTTATTTATGCATATGCTATAACTACAAGTTATAAAAGGAAGAAAAACAATCTTGTGATAAAAGCTGCTTATTGGAACTAAATCTGAATTCAGATTCTGACTGCTCCTATATGAGATTCTGTAAGTTCTTTCAACTGCCTGTGCTAAAACTCCCCACCCGTAAAACGGGAACAGTATTTCTTTCTTTGCCCAACTTTCATTTCTCTGGCCTATTTAAATCTGACACCCTGCACAAAAAAGACTGCTGCTTTCCACGAAGACAAAATAATGACATCCCAGTCTTTGGAGAAGAATTTTGCATCTTTATTTGCATTTCCTATGAAATGCTCATTAGTTTCTTCTAGCAATTAACATACGATAGTTTACCTCAGTTTACTGTCAGTCTCTCTTTAGAGCTTTTTAAAAAATTCTTAAGTAATTCCACTAGACAAAAGGATATGGCATTTCTAAACCAGTCTGGTGAAGGTAGCACCATGGCAAATTGTCCTCCCTTTCAGTGGGACAAGACTTAAACATGCAAAAGAGGTGAGGTTAGCTAAATAGGTTAAACACAGTACAAAGCCTCCGCAGGTTTTCTTCTACACTGATTTTTCTATGCAAAATTTTTCAAGTCCTAGATTTTATTTTGCTTTCCTCCTGTATCATTTATCTAGGTATTTTGGTGATTTGTTCTTAAGTAGATACCTTGACTCAGCTTAGAAAAAAGGATGAGTTCGTTTATGTTATCCAACACTGGGCAACTGACAAATTACAAAAAAAAAAAATGTTATTTTAATCAAACCACAAAAACAGATTGAAGCCAACAGCTGTAGCAATGAAGGGAAGCTGAAAACCATTATACAATTTACCAAGCATCAGTGAGCAGGCTACAACTCAGTACTGCGCTCCAGCAGCTTATTTTTTTCTTACGTTAAAAAATTCAGTGCTTCATTGCTGATGATCCAAAAATGGCAATTTGCTTTTCTTTTCTTTAAAAATTACATGCTGAAAATGAAATGGGGCAAGAAGTCAAAGACCATATCTAAATGACTGTTACAGTCTAACTAAGGAAACATCCTGTAAGTCTATTCTTCCTGATGGATTTTCACTTAAATACAAAGCCCTGCTTATCATGGTTAATGCTTAGCCATCCTGATCAGCACTGGGCTGAAATATAATAAAACACTTATCTTTATCTTTAGATCTTTATCTTTATGAGTTAATTCTGTTACTGTCTAGACTTTCAAAAAAAATTTCCATACTGAACTTCAGGCTTTGAAGTAGTCTTCCTGTAGTAAAATGGGACTATTCACCCTCTTTAAATTAAGGATTTTGCATGACTGGAATATTTGAGTTACATCGTATTTTAATACTATTGCCTTTCTGGATTGTTACTTGGGACACATATGCCTTTTCAGTTTGTGGCTGCATTGTGCCAGGAGCTGTACAAATACAAAACAGATCAAAAAGACAAATGAAAAAGCAAAGTGTTTCTGATTTCTTTTTTCCCAGGGTCATGCAGTTAAAAACTGATGTTAGTAAGTATTTCAAACCCCACTTCTCAGCCATAAAAGCATCCTTCCTACATGCCATTAATGGTAACAACATTGTAGTTGCTTCAGTTCATACAGCAATGAAAGGACGATGTGATTTCAGTGGATTCCGAATACAGTCCCTTCCACTTCTGCAACCCTAAAACAAGACCCACGGCCAAACGTAATCCACTGAACGTGGCACCAGCAGCTGGACAACAGAGCTGCTTCTGCTTTGCACAAGCCAGACCTTAGCACCAACAGAAACACATCGTCTTTAAACATCCTACGGGCTTGTATTTAAATATTCCAGGTTTATTATCCATTGCCCGAGGGGTGCAAGGACTTTCCTGAATGGAAAGTACGTCACAATGAATCTGAATCATGACTTAATGCAGGTTGTGGTCTGCAAAGTGCTGGAATATTGATGTTGGTTTCCTCCTCTAATACCATGTATTAATTCAGATAAGCTGATGTTAGCATCTTCTTGGCAAGCAATCCACAGAGAATCAATATATCAAAAAAATAAAATCTTTATTTATGCAGTACAGCTTAGCATAGGAGATCAATTTTACTTCTCCACCTGCCATTTAAGTTAACATAATTCCATAATAATGCTGATGTCATTATCTGAAATCCTAGTACTTTAGCCCTTTTTTCTATATCATTGAAAATAATTTAGTCAATATGTTTGCTTACAGATGGCAATTTTCCAGAGTAGGCAGAGAAATTAACTGAAAGCCAAACGTCATTCTGTAATTGTTTACATATTGTAAAATATCCATTTATTTTGTTTGCTTTTTGTGGTCCAGCTGATTTTGTCATTGCAGTTTATATGGCCAGGCTGTAGGCAAAAATTAAGGATTTGACCAGCTGCAATTTTTCTCTCACAAGTGTCCTTAAAATACCCTGACAGGTGTTCTGATTTTTTATTTTTTTAAGAAAGATTTTTTTTTTTTTTTAAAGGCAGCTAATAAAATTGAGCTATGTTCAAAGTAGGCTCAGCAAAGATTTGAGTGACAATGCTTAGAAGACGGCCCTTCCCACAGGGTCCCACACTGCCTTTAAGACAGCAAGCTCCATTTTTCTCCCAGGCAACCATGATGACCCTTTGCCCATCCATTAATTCCACAGCAGAACAGGTTGTGGAACATTAGACATGATATTTTGCTGTTGGTTAGACACCTTCTAGTATGAATAGCCCAAAGTCTGCCAAGCTCTCCTCTTGGGCTTAATCCAAATCCCTTTTACCATCCAAGAGAGACGCAACTTTACGTGTTGAATAGTATCTAGCAGAACAGCAGCTGAAGGACCTAACCATTAAAATCATGATCTGTCTGTGGACATCCCATGAGCAGACAGCACAGAATTATTTCTTCTTCTTTAATAAGCAGCTTGGGAGTCTGCTCATCTGGAAGACCTCCTGGGAAGCATCTTAAATTATTCATATACTCTATCAATGCCACTTGAAAGAATCTTCTTTCCACATTCTTATTTACTTATTTATTTTAAAGTGAACACAATCATCATCTCCTGAAGCTTGGCTTTCCAAACCAGCAAATGTTCTCCTGCCAATACAAATAAACACAACCAAGCAGCTTCCCATGTGGAAGGCCCCCAACTTCTGGCCTACAGAAGTCTCAGTAGTCATCACTGTAGTATTTTTAAAACACAAATATGGAAGTCAGAGATGACATCAAAATAAGGCACTGAAGTGCAAACTTTCCAGTAGCAGCTCGGGCCGTTAAAACTTATTTTCCACGGTCGTTTTAGGGACAAAACTTCAGACGTTCAGACATCTGGAAAGGAACACTGCCAGAGTGAATCTTCACAAAATTTCACTTAGTAGCTGCAACCAGCAGCTCCATTTCTGACTTCCAACAGAGATTATATCAGACATTGATTTTAACTCACACAAGAAAGTGCATGTTGAGATGCCTGCAACAAAAGCAACTGATTGTACCTTTCAGAAAAATACCACTTAAAAGGGAAAGAGAAAAAAGCTTGACTTCTCAGAGATGAAAGTTATATCTATCATGCTATTAACTTAAAAGATGGAAAAATCATCTTATTGCAAAGTTGCCAACTTTAATCTTTCTGCATTGGTTTGAAATACATCTTTACAGTGAAATGAAATATGTGGGTTTGTGTATAGTAATTTGTAGACTGGGGGGGGTCCTCCTTTCTTTGCCTTGGTTTTTTTTTAGTTGAACTCGTTTCTAGCAATTTACTGCTGTCTCATGATTGCTGAATAAAGGGCACACCATAACATTTGCTGAGCAACCACAATTCCTAAGAATTAAGTGCTAAAGATTTCTAAATTGTGTATGCTTTTATCATTCACCAGTAGCCTGAATATGTTGAATTGAAATGACTGCAGCAAGTGCAGTATACAGCAAACTTCTTTAAACATCCAGGCTGCACTCAGGATGAACTCCTCCAAGAGCAGGCTTTTATGCAAATTTTATCATTTTGTATAACCCAGTGAAGGACCAGAAGTAGCTATGGAAGGGGCTGGGAAGATGTTATTTTACCAGATGAGCCAAGGATAAGTGAGGGAGAGAGAAAGAAAAACACTAGCAACAGCGAGGAGGGCAAAGACAGAAACCCAGCCTAGTACCATACCAATGAGACGCAAAGCCAAGGCACCTCTCTTCCACCCAGTTGTGTCCTACTGTCAAAGTGTAAACATACCTAAAGAGTTAGGAGTGACTATTTACGCCAGCAGGCCAAGTCACCTTGACTTTTCCATTACTGAAATTATTTTCCTTTGACACGTTATATATCTCGCTCAAGATTCAATTCTTCCTGTCTAGGTAGATTCATCCACTCCCACTAAACGTATTGTTGCAGCCACTATAGCGATGATTATGTATTTGTGATTGGCTGCAATTATACGTGGTATGCTTCAGCTTGCTAGTCTGTCAGTTAAAAGGCTTTCAGAGAGGACCCCCTTCTTGCTGAAAACAGGCAGCCAGAAAAGCACTTTCCTTTTTCTCTCCACCTCCACAAAAAAGTATCTGTATCTACCATTGCACAAAAGAAATCTTCCTTCATAGAACGTGTTCGCCTCTCACAAAGACAGGTCAGTGCTGGAACTATTCATATATAGATATATGTATAGGAATTTTTAATTTTTTTTTTTTTTTAACTAAAGGTAAGAAAAAAGGTTACATATAGTTTCATGATCTTATGGCTTCCAACGCTATTGGCTGTGTTCTCCACATGGATTTTTATTTAAAAAACAAAGGCACAGATTAACATTAAAAAATTCTCAAACACCAAGCAGTGGCTGAAAAGTAATTTTGCCTAAAGCCTGTATCTTATCGATATTTTAAAAAGTCATTCAGAACTTGCAAAACACATACGGAAAATACGTGAAAACAGCTTTTCTATTCTGGAGAAAATTAATCTCAATAAAACAAAGAAAAGATTTTGATGATCTACTCAGTTATTTTCTCATACTTAACAGAGTTTTTTAAAACTCTGACGGGCACATACAGTAAGTGGGCTTTTTTTAAATTTTGGCTTTCCTTGGCAATACATTAAATCCCTGATAGATCCGAGTGGTTTGTTTGCAGAGACCAGAGATCCTCCAGTTTTGGAAGCAGGCTATGTGGTACCTGTCTGCGTTAGCAGGGAGATAGGGATCTTCCCATCCAAAGGCAAGGGGGCAAAGCCACGTAACTACAGTGCCGCACACTACTGCATTGCCTACATACAAGGCTAGATCTCCTCTAAGCATTCCTCATCATTCACTACCTGCCATTCATCAGCGAGAGGACAGAGGTGAGGATGGCCCAGCAGGCATTTCTTAGGTCCCTCCTACAAGAAGGGACTAAAATTACAATCTGCTGCTGCTGTTTCTTCCCCAACCCATCGCCTAAAGCCCCCTCCCACAACAACATGACCTTCCTTTCATCTGCTTTGCATACCCATTTTATGGTTGTGGAAACTGAGGCAACGATATCTATTAAACTGATTGCCTTTAAATTCACTGGCAGTAGAAAGATGGATAGCAACTGCTATTCTGCAGTGGCTGTTCCTAAATATATTCCTTTTTTGTTAAGCCCTGTATGAATGCCAAGCCTGCTCAAAAGATTCTTTACTAATACTTAATCTAAGAAAACTCCATTTATTTAAGCATTTAATGCTTTGGTTATCCTCAAAGCAAAGGAGGAATATGCAAGACCAGGTAAGTTTTTGGCTTCTTTTTGATGTTTAAATATCAGATCCCAAGATTTTACTATTTCACTTTTGCAAAGCTCCTTTTATTCAGCCTTCACTGCTGCCTTCGAAAAGGTGCAAGTTGCCATGGCAATCCGAATCTCCATGGCAATGCACCACACAGCAAGACATCATGGTGTCCACACGGACACAGACCACGAAGCGCACTCCCTGTGGGATTACTGGGAAACAAGCTAGGAGATACTGTGTTTGTAAACACATCACAGTATTAATCGGGCTCAGTCTTAAAGGTAGGATAGGAAGAAGGCTCAGTCAAAAAAGCAGGCAACTGGAAAATGGAATAAGGAAAGAGCTAAGGGGAAAAAGAAAACCAGCTGTTGGAGTTTGAGACCTCTTCTAAAGCAAAGCTTGTATTACTTGAGCCTGTTTAAAGTACTGTTCCACCTTGAATAGTGGATAGCTCAGTTCTTAATTAACCTTCTCCGTGTTACCCTGTGGGGCCTTAGAATAAATAACTTTTCAATAAGTTACTGAGAGCAGTCACTCCTCACCATCAGTTACTCTGCAAACCTTCCCCCATTCTGATCTCCATCTCTCTTATCCACAATATACTGTGGGTTTTGGGGTTTTTCCCCAGAAGAAAACCGACTGCCAGTGACTCATCTTGTTTTTCCTCCTTGGACTCTCCTTCCATCCTGTAGCTTTTCTCCTCCTCCCCAGCACACTCTGGGGAATATCCTCCCCTCTTCTCCTTTACATCCGCAGTGATTTCACCCCACCTCCTGATCTCCCTTCTCATCCCTTGGCCCACTCTTCCCCTTGATACAATACACCTGCTCCCCTCCCTAGATAGTACAGATGTATTTTATTCTCTCAATAAATAAAAAATAATAATTAAAAAAATCTGACCACACTTGTTTCTCCAGCTAATGCCTCATCTCCATTTCTTTTCTAAATTCATACAGATTGTTTCATTGTTTCTGCCCTCCCACATCAACTGTCTGTATGGAGAGGAATCGCTCCTGATGTCCTTTTCTCTTTCTTGTACATCCTGTCTCTGGGGAATCTCATTCAGAAGTACAAACTCAGCTATGCTGACAGCTTGCAGATCTGCCTGTACTTCTGCCTTCTCCCTTAATGAAAATTACATAGGCTCTAAAGATTAAATCACTTTTGGGATGGGATTTTCAAAACTGTTCATTCGCTTGGAAACAGATTAGCAGATATTTCCCTGCCCATCACCCATTCCTATGTATAAATTACTGACACTCGTTTTAAATAGATGACTGGTAAGTATTTAATATGCAATGTAAAACCACCTGTGACATGATTCATGACTTATTAATCACCAAGCCCTAGAAATACGGGCCAACTATTTTTACGAAGAGTATCTTGCATATCTTTTGTCAATTCTAAGTCTACAGACTGCATAGAAGAAAAAAACATGAGGATCCTTTATATATCGTCCACAAATTTGAATAAGTCTAATCTCTTTCCAGTACTATTTCTCCTTCTAGGCAAGGGTGACATTTATTTGCTTAAATATCCTTTCAGTTACCAGGTACCTGGCCAGTATTTGATCACAAATATAAATAAAAGTATATGTAACATACTGCTGGAAAACACCAATAAATCTGCCATTGACTTACAACTGAAAGCCAGGCAGTAGAAAATTGTTTTTTCCCTATATATGGAAATCTGTTGGAGTAAAGTAAGCCGGAACGAAGGGGATTAACAGAAGTTATAAAAATGAGAAAGAAGGTGAAAGAAGATTAAAACTTGGAGGGAAATATTTACTCTACAGTCTTTCTACTAGAAGACAACAGACCTTTCTTCAACGTGTTAAGGAATATCATATTCATGTCCACTGTATAATTCCACTGCTTTGAATCAGGACAAGATTTCACCACACAACACAGCACGTGCTTAATTCTACATGCGCTGAAAACAAATTGCCAAACTTAGCCCTTATTGGCTTGCTTTTCTGCATGGTAGAGCCTGCAAAAGCTGCTTGAGAGGTAATAATAAAATAGTATAAAATAGAACAAGCCTAGATTTGAAGCGATATTCAGCTTCACTTATAGACAGAAAACTTCAACACAGACTATCCTTTAGCTAATTAGTGTAACATCCTGGTAGCAACCAGGATTGATCGCCCTTGAAGATCAGCCTTAGGTGGGCCTCCAGACTCAGCCAAGATGGCAATGGCTGCTAAGAAATGCAGTACGGCCCCAAGGGCTGAGCAGCAAGAGGAGGGGACGTGGTTCTCCTGCCTCTGGGAAAGGGGTGGAGGGTAAGACTGGATGATGGAAGAGAAATGATCATCATGTTACACCAAGAGTTTCCCCAGTCATACAGATTCCCAGCTGCTTCGTAACGCAGAGCGGCACAACAGCTGAGAGATTGCCAGGAAAATGTCCCTTCATGCTGACACACAAGCTCAATATTTGTAGGAATGTCATTAAAGGCAGTGACACTGTCATTTAGCTTTCCAAGGAGGGAGATTACACAAATACCTCTTATTGCTTTCCACTGCACTACTTAGCCATTCATCTAAGTTTCTCTGCTGAATGAGTCCCTATGCTCAGAGCAGATACCATCAGAGGCTAATGAGCATTTGCCTAGAGAGAGGTTCAAATGCCTGGGCCACTGAATTATTGGAAATCGTGTTAGAACTGCGACGAGGGGCCCAATTAGTGCCAATTGTAATGGCAGGTTTTGTAACTTGGACAACCCTCCACTGGGAACTGAACTGGGACAAAGCTCCTAACGGTCAACTAAAAATAATCAGGTCCATGAACTTCATTAAAGTCTGCTCCTTGAATTCAGGCAATAAGCTGCTGTGGAAGAAAGAATTTGAACCTCACTTGGCTATTTCACAAACAGAACAAGGGCAAACATATATCTAATTGTGCAGGGATACATGCAGGCCCAGAATAACCAACCAGCTTTTATGAGTTCAAATTAAATAGCATTGAGCCAGCTTCTGTCCCTATAATATTCTACTAGCTTCAGCACTACCCTGGCAGTGCGACCCGCTCATATATCAGATTTTCCTGCTACTTATTTTCACTGCTAATCTAAAGAAAATTTTTATTATTACTGTGTGAATAATCGACCCAGAAGAGGAGGAGAATAACTGCGCTGCTAAAAGCAAGCAAGCAAAGTTTCCCTATAGGCCACTAACAAATGCTATGTTAGATTTGTGATCCTTCCAGGTGAAGTCCGTATGTGGGATTCCTGCCTGCCTTCACACTAATTTTCAGATGAAACAGGCCTCTAGACATTTGAAATGGGATAAAAACTGTACACACATTTGAAACTGTCCTTCTCAACATTATCTGCACTTTATTGCAAACCCCCAAAAATAAACAACCCAGGATGGGGAGCGCAGTTCATGTTTTACAGCAGCTACGGGCATAAGTAACTACTTAGCTGAAGAAAGCAATGAGAAAAGAAGCATTCAAAATTAATTCAAAAGGAGACAGCATAAGATTTAATACAGTGCTCTTGTTACTCTGTGGAACCTGTTAGCACACCTATGGCAGACAGACTTACGGGGAATATTTTCTTACAGTTTGAGGGACCTCCAAAAATAAACAAGAATTTTGTTGCAGAGCAACACTTACATGGCACTAGAATCCGCTGCAGCCTCCGCTTTTCCCCTCATAAGCTATTTTATCTACAGAGCAGCACATCAATATCTGTATTTCAGTCCCTGGCTCCAGGGGTGCATTTATTGTTTCAACATCAATCAACTTTCTGCTTAAAAAAGTTAAAGCAACTCCTGCCTCCTTATTTCTATTTTCTCAGCCGCACTTTCCCCCCGCTGTTCCTGCAAGAGCTTCCCCATAGCATCCCTCTGCTTTGTGAGCTGATTGTAGCTTTCTCCAGGAAAGAAGCAGCTGATTAATCACAGCATTCCCCTCCTCTAAAGAACTACCATATGACCTGTATCAACCTTAAAGATGAGGGCTAAGGAACCTTTTCCTGAAGGCAAGTTATTACAAAATCAGCTATTGCTGCTTTCTTTGATCACCAGTTGACTGTCGGATTGCACAAATCACTGGTTTCACCCAACTTTCATCTACTACAATGCAACAAAACAATGCTTCCCTCCCTTTGGGTTTGTTGCCTCCAGTTCATTTCTTTCTGGGTGCCCTCTGTTTTGTTTCTCTCCCTTTCAGTTGTACACCCTGCTCAGTGTTTCACACGATGCCCAAACGAGGCCGCAGAGTTTACAGCTTTTCCTTCCATTCCAGGGGACACCGATTCATTGGAAAGCTTTCAGCACAACTTGTAGCTGCGCTAAAAGGATGGAAAATTATAAATACTGGGAGATTAAATCTATCTTTCACATCTAAGGCAGTCAGTCCTTTGATACTTTTTGAAGCCCCGTGCTTTAAATTGTGAATTTAGAGCTCAAAAATCTATAGCTGAAAGATCCCAATAATAAAACATCATAAGCAAATGGGTGAAATTGAAATGGTGCTATTAAGCTTTATTATGCCCTAGGTGCTTTGTGACTCAAATGGATTTTGACCGAGTGTCACATATTTACAGGACACGTCAAATATTTATTATACTTTGTCAGTCAGCTTCTGCCAGGTGCCACTTACGCGTTTCTGTGCATAACACTTTTATTGCCAGTTGTTTGGCTTCATTTCCATAAACCATTCAGTTAGCATAATCTACTGCATATGTCAGAGTAACACAAATACAAATTATAAAGGATTTTTTTCTTCCTCATATACCTACCTGACAAATACTTGAGCTTCAGAAATCTCTCCACACTTTAAATCACTACATCTTAAGACTGTATTAGCAAAAAAAGGCACATCTGACTTTGATCCTGTCAACATCAAGCAGCCACATCACCCTATGGCTCTTGCAAGTAAAAGAGGAAGATTAGAAAAAGTGCAGCTATACTTTAATATTAGATAGGCACTATTTTCTTATTTCTGTTCTAAAGTGTTGGATAACGTAACGCTGTATAGATGAATTGCCCAAACTGACACAGGTTTCCTACTGTGCAGTGGGTACGTTCTGAGGGTTTAGGGTTTTTCTTTGTTGGTTTTTTTTACCTCAGAGAATGGGGACCTTCAATTTTTCCTGGAGTTAATTAAAGTGGAATTTTGCATTTAAAATGCAAACCCCACATTTGATGAAAAAATGTATAAGCACTATAAAAAACTAACTAGTACAAGGCATAATTGGCATCCAGGAGTCAATTACTTTGTTCATAAAGTGGTTGGTTCTATAAAGTTAGTGACAGCATTCAGGCTACAAATCAGCTACATTGCTAATCCTTGACAAGCCTCGCCTGCATGATTTGGTTCAATAATTTTTATTTATTTATTTATTTTATAAGTGGTTACATGTTTCCTGGTTTCAAAGTCAATTCTTAATTATTTCCCTACCTGGGAAATACAAATCAAGAAATGAATGACTGATAAGTAGTCCCAAGATTTAAAAGATGTAATAAAGACATGGATTAGCAGCCTTGATGAAGTATCAGGCTCTGCAAACGTATCAAAGCAAGTTTCACAGCAGCCTTCTGAAATATTTGATGCACACGAGAGCCTCCACAGATTTTATATGGAGGCAGAAAAATAACCTCTGCCAAAGTGAGGAATAACGCCAGCCAGCTCAGAGTCACAAACAAAGGTGAACTGAGCCCTAAGTCTACAAAATGCTCTCAGACTGATTTTGTAAAGAAGTCGAAGTCCCACCTGAATCTATTTTTGCCTCTTACTCAATGCTGCCCATAATTTACGAGGCTGTGCAAGTCACTACGTCAGTGGTTAAGCCTGAAGTGGAAGAACTCCAGCACCATGCAGGTTTTTAGGCTGATCCCATAAGGGAACATCACTTCACGTACCTGTTAAAACAACAAGAAGCTGCAACAGTCCCGTGTAGCTGGGAAACTGGCAGTTGCTAATTGCCTCCTTTTTCAATTTGCTGAGAGCAGCATCCGCTAGATGAAAAAGTGCTTGTTCTGATAATTAAATTATAACAAAGAGTCGACAGATAGTTGTGAAATTTACATTTTTATATCAAAGATGACATTTGATAGTGACAATCCAAATGCCTTGAAATCTGTCTTTTCAGCACTAATGACTCTTACAGTAATAAACACCTTGTGCTGTGACCCTTGCCAGGCTCTTTGGAAAGTTGAGGGGACGTTTATTGCTATATATATGCCCATTCTATTACAGTTATTGCCTAAAATAACCATATTCCTTCAGTTGCCTTGGTGGATTTATCCAAGTTTTCTGATTTTATACCTTTGTGGTGGAGAGACTGCTTGCATGAAAATTTAGTATGCTATATAACTCCCCATGAAAAGAGATCTTGGAACATCTGCAGATACACAACACGGAGCTTATTGATAATACTCCTGTAGCTAAAGGCTACAGACAAAATTAGAGACCCAAATACTGAGAATTTTGCACATATGTAAGGATGCTAAATAACCATTTCTGGATATTACGCTTTTTGCTAAATTAGTTATCTGCATCATTGAGCAAGGGTATGAATATGAAAATTTAAAAAAAAAATCTGCACACACACACACACACGATCAGGTCCTTGTACATACTTGTATCATACTTGGTCCTTGCCATACTTGGATCAGGTCCAAGTACATACTTCTTTTGGAAAACTGTTCCAGGAGAGAACAGAAAAAGAAAGGAATAAGCATGTGAATTTTTCTGGTTTTTTAAACCTGTCTCCAATCTCCATTCCTCAGCCAATTACTACTTGAATATGAATTACTGAACACAATAAAAATTTCAACCACAGCTCTGGATTCTTGGTGTGGTACAGACACACATCCTATGGGACCATCTCTGCCCTGAATCCATCACAGCTATAATTGAGCAGAATAAGTAAAGGGGAGGTTATAGAGCAGGTCAGTGGCAGAAGCGGGGAATAGAAGTGCTGTGAATTTCTGTGTAATGGACAGTAGGGGAACCGGTGAACCTGCAATAGGTCTGCTTGAGACCTTTTGAATTCCACTAGCAGGGATGGGGTGGAGGGAGAGGGGAGGAGGAAGAGGAGACGATGGAGAAGAAAAGGCAAAAGAAAGAAAGAACCAAATAAAACCCCAAGCTTTGAGTAAGCTTTGGATTACTTTTAGGGAAAATTTAATTAGTGTTGACATTTAAGTTGGGATGGGGGATAAAGAGTAAACCACCCAGCTTGCTAAATTCATTCTTTGCACGCAGAGCTTTCCTGCATGTCTCTGATGTTCTGTTTCTTTGCAAATCTCCTTTGAAATCTCATCAAGGTAGTGAGGTTTTATTAAGGGTAGGAGCACGCGAGCAAACGGAAGGGTGCAGTGCTTAAGGACAGAGGAGCAGAGAAGCGACGGGCATCAGGGCTAATGAACCATCAAGAGAAACTTGTCAAGAATGGAACAAGAAAGAAATTTACTGAGAGAGCCTTAAGTAAAGGAAATAAAGAACATGTCAAAAACATTACCCTAAACTGTGAAATAGACGATGTCAGCAGAAGGCAGATAAGGCAGTGTTCTTGTAACTGAGCCTTTATCAGTGCCGCTAGGACAAACAAGAAATTCCACATCGGAGCGCAACATTATTCTTACATTGACCTTGATAATTCATGCTTAAGCTATTAGCAAATCCGATGACAAGAGCCTGATGAGCAAAAGAGACTGATGTAAGAAAGCCTAGGCAGATGGGTGCTAATAAATACATTTGGAGAAAAGACTTTTTGGCAAAGCAATGAAAATAGAACATGTCAACACATGAGGATTTGGAGTGCGGGAAAGAGGAAAGCAGAATAAAAACTCAAAAGCTACGTTTTTCCTCCTTTCCTCACTCTTGGCACCTCCTTCTCAGTCATTTCTGCCTTCCCCGTGCTTGACAGAAGCCCTGTGCTTTGGGGAAAGAGAAAGGGATGATACGAAATTACAACAGTTGTCTGATGAGCCATTTCCGTTGAACATCGTGACTTCACCAGGAGCTGAGCTCTTGGCATCTTGTGGCACCAGCCGTCAAGTTTATCCCTTTTCACATAATTTGAAATCAAACGTAGGAAAGTCAGCAGAAAGGCTCCAGCTGAGCAGGTGAGTAGGGTCACACTACACTCCAGACCACCCTTGGGTTTAGGTTCAGCATCTGGTGTGCCTGAACATATCCAGGATCTCTGGAGGCCATGGGAATGCCCTGGGCACTGTGTCTGTCTAGGGCATGTAAACCAGGACACCACCCCGTGATACATTTCTTTTACAGCAGGAAAGAAATACAGTAGCCAAGGTGCCATCACCTTTAGCCTCAATATCACACTGTCACAGCTCAAATTCTCCTGAGCTTAAAACAAATACTCCTGGGCAGAAATCAATAAAACCAAACGCAAACAGCCAACAAGGCTGACGAACACCTGTACTTCATATGTTCACTGTCTTATTTATTTAGCATCCAGCTAAAGCCTTTCTTCCAGAAGAAAATCAAATGGCAGAGTATTCCCCATGGGAGGCAGATTTTTTTTTTCTCTTGCTTATGCAATACCGAGCATTGCTTACATTACACAAGAAGGGATTTGTCAGTGTTATTTTTATTGACACCAATTAGTCCTTTATTACATTTTCTGAGATTCATTATGTGCAGTAATTAATGTACCAGGCTACCATTCAAATCAGCATCTGTTTAACATTTATGTAGGAAGTGAACTAAAAGTAAAAAAAAAAGAAAACAACAAAACCCCACACCTAGAAAAAAACCAAATCAGACAGCCATGTTCCTCCAAGACAAATGAGAAACTTGACTTGGCACAAAGAAAAGGCGTATAAAAATACTCTGCGATAAGGTTGGCCCACATAAAATATGTGCAGGGTTTTTGAGTTTTTAGCCATCTAACTACTGAGCCCCAAATTAGCTAACGGAAGATAATTATCTGAAATGATATTAACATATACATGTTTTGCTGCTTTTGAAGTAACTCTTGAAAATTGTTAAATCTCTCCTTCCATGAGAACTGGCACCTCTGACTGCTATTCCTCATCTATCCTTTTGACTCTGGCCCTATACACCATGCATATATTTTCACGGATGACTAAGTGCCTTTTAATATTCTCCATGAATAAAGCATCAAAAGCTTACTGAAATTAAGACTATTCAAGAAAGCACTGACACTTTAATTGTGAGCAGTTTTTTAAAGGTGCTTAATTACAAATTGGAAATACATATGATAACAGAACCATTCATACTGTATATTAAAAAGATTTCATTATGCACAGGTTCTCTAAGCAATCAAACATAGTCATTAAAGAACCCCGATATTTAAAGCAATGTTTTCTTAATGGAAGAAGAAATCATTATGTAACAGTTTGTTTGCCTTTTTTATTTGAATCCTAAGCCCTTGACTCTCTTCTCACTTGAGATTAAAATTCACATTTCACTGGAACACCTTGCCTTAGTTCAGTGCAAGTTTTGTCTGATTTTTAAGGAGCTGGCTCAGATTTCCCCATGACAAAACCTCTTACCCCCTCCATGCCTTAAACGACATTTGTTTTCTCCAACTCTTGGACACCTCAATCTCACTTTGGGATGATTCAGCTTCGGTGGAGAGATGGGAGGACCATTCCACTGATCCAGTACTCACGTACTGCAGTGAAAGGGGTCGTGGGGATATTGAAAGAGGGATTGTTTAGATCATGACCCAAGCTGTTCACGGTACTTCTAAGAGTGAAGTGAATAATACAAGTCAGAGCACACCCAAAACGGTTCCTGCATTTGCTCCTTGCACAGTTGGTTCAGCTTTCACAGAAGCAGCAGGCTCCTGACAGCTTGTTTGCTTTGGGTATTTTGCTCTTTCTGGACCAGGCTCGGTGCAAGATGGAAGAAGGGAACTGCTAAACGTGCTTATTTGCAGAATGCTGTGTGTGGCAGATTACAACAGCGCGGTGTCACAATATTAGCTCAATCAGCTACACCAAACATTAGGTTCTCTGCAAAACAACACAGGAGAGTTTTCAAAACCTGACAGACATGCAGCACAGGAGTTTGGAAAGATGAATTCAGTAAGACACCACTTTTCAGTGGAGCCTAGCCAATATTCTGCCAGCTACCTATTAAAAGTTCAAGAAAAACTAAAGCTAAGTATTCAATCCATCACTTGGAACCAGTGACAATATTCCCCCTTCTGTACTATACATTTGTATTCCCTTTAATTGAACACTTCATCCTTCACATAGCATGGAAAACGTACGTGGAGGCATGCTTGACTGGATGAGGTGTCAGTGTGTACCTCTACCAGGCAGCTCACAACTGAATATGAAGTTTATTCAACTTCCATCCAGGGCTTCTCAAAACGAGGATGGTCCTTTCAAGAGAGGCACCACCTAGTAACACATGTGGTACTGGTGTTCCTGACTGCATATATGAGGTGCGTAAACAGCAATGATCGTATTCGTATTTGGAGCATTCGTATTGGGGAAAATTCTTCCCCAAAGTCAGAACTGTACATCCAGGTATTCTGGATTTTGGAAGAGAGTAGTATTTAAAAGGGGTAAATCACATATGCCACATTGCTCCTCACACAAAACAAATTAATAGTATTTGTGTAATAGGGATATTTAAGCATGTTCATACTATTCAGTATGAACTTTGGGGTCAAAAACCCAGCTGAAAACAACGGCATATTTGGCTAAGGAGACCTGACTCCAGAGTTAGTAAATGCAGTGAAACCGATCCCTCAGCTTTCACAGAGCCCATACGCTGGGACGGTCCGTGAGGTTAACATGCTGGATAAAAGGCCTTCGGGTAACACGTAATGAACTGCTTAAAAAAACATAATTGTCAAGAAACACCAAAATTGTTTAACACTTCATCTAAATTTATTTAATTATCAATGTTTCAAAGACAGTTTTCCTTCCTAGTCCCTGATAAAACATTCAAGAGTGCAATTTAATCACAAGTCACAGGACAATCTGCTTGCAAATCCTTTATCTTGAGCGGAGCACGATTGATCAAAGGCACAAAAGTGTTCGCCATGACACATGCTTCTGACTTACAAACCTGAAGCTTACCTTAAAAAGGCAATTATAATTTGTACCAAATAACTAGAAACCAGGCAACCTGGTCCTGCAAACACTGTGAAGCAGTTTACCAGTTCTTCTGGGAGCGTTTGTTAGTGGTATCTGGTCTATGTCATTAAACTGCTTAGAAATTAAATACAATAATACTGCTGAGCCTCTCTCTTCACTACCACTATCTGCTTTTTGTCCTGCGCTGTTCCACTACACCTCAGAACTCGTTAGGCTATGAGTAGTATCTAGGCATCTCATGGACGTTAATGAATTTAGCCTGACACTAACTCTGCGCTGCGAAAGATGACATTGATATGGAGGGAATTGAAATTCAGAAGGTAAAAGCCGTGTCTGGGGTCACACTGGGTACCGTGACTGAGCGGAGAATGGAATGTTTTGCTCTCAAGTTCCTGACAGTTGCCTTAAATCCATGAAGTTTTCTTTGGTGGATTGAGATGTTCAACTCCAAGGACATGCAGATTTCCAATCCTTCTTCCCCCAGCTGTGCTCTTCTTAACATGGCATGTGGCAATTGAGATTTCCTGCTTGGACTACTGGGAAGGATGCTTTATGAATTGTGAATACAGAGGCCCTGCATTTCAAGTACAAGCTAAACCAGCTGAAATGAGAAGATATGTATGTTTAATGAAGTGGGACCACCAGAAGAAATAAAATGTGTGCAGAAAGTCAAAAAAAGACCCCTTGCATTTTCTAGATATGTGGGATTTACAGCAAAGCATAAAGTTCAAGCATTAAGAGATGAGTTAACCTGGCCTTTTACTAGAATCTGCAAAAATGTTTTATTTCTATGGGAAAGTTCCAATCATTGCACTTTGATAGAACCTTTGCTACATCAACTTGATTTCCATCTCAGTCTGTCAGAAAATGCCAAAGGGACAATCAGACTGAGTGTTGAAAGTGCCAAAATTTTTTTTCTCTTTCTTACAACTTTTGCATGATCCGACCCTTTATACATTTAGTTCCTGTTAGAAAACATGCAACATCTTCCCTGAAATTTATCCCTTTTCCTACTTCTAATTACAAAATGAGAGGTGCTCACCCATGCTTTCTTCATTAAAGATAAAACTCTTGCTCTTTTTGTGTGAAAAAGTTGAAATTTGAATAAAGCATCAATATAAAGTCATTTAAAAGTAGCAGAAAATTAAAACTGTTACCACTTGCCAAAGAATAAAAAGCACTTAGAGGAGCTGCGAGGCCATTTGCTGGAATGCAAACAACCCTACTCCCCACTTCAGTGGGCTTTTTCATCAATTTTACAGAATTGTAACCATATTCATTTAAATTGCATTGCTTCTGATTTTGAATGGTATCACTACAAAAACGATCAAACTTAGAGGAGAATAATGTTTTCTGATAGAACCTGAATTTCCTGAAAGGGAGAGAATAAAGACAGCTTCATTGTATGTCTGTCTGCCATAGGTTCCCTTCACAAGAAGGTAAACTACTCCACTTCTTTACCTTTGGTGTTTCTGTCACCATTATGTATCTGCAAGTTTATCATTAGTATATCTAAGACCGATGGCTTGCCACAATATCTTTGCCTAAATGCATTTGAGCGAGATAAGAATAACTCCACTCTAGGTGACGAAAATAAACTTGTGCATTATACTAAACAATAACATCTATGAAAAGAGAATTAAGCACATTGTGTGTATGGTAATTAACACTTGCAGTATGAAGTTAATAGCTGTAATCTTCTGACCTGTGCTATGTGGGAGGTCCAACTGTTACACTGTCTCTTTATGGACTTTATTTCATATTCTATAAATGACAAGAGACTATGACTCACTTCCCATAAACCTGAATACACAGTGCTATTGCGAGAAAGTTCGGCTTGGTGCACACTAAATGACAACCACACACGCAGACTCCATTTTCGCTAAGAATTAAATTTCTGGTGAAAGCGAGGGGAAAAAGGAGAAACACCAACTGGTGCATTGGCCATCTGCCTGTAACCAGACAGCTCCTCCAACACATGAAACACAAGCAACGCTTGCTACTCCTGTCCCTTCCACAATCATTTACCACGTACGGGTCATAGCCATGAACCAGAAGCTTATTTTCCTTTGCTGGACCTATATAACCATTTGAAGAACACGTGAAAGAAGTCAAGCATATGAAAACTCAGTGACCACATATTTTCCACCTACACCTACACATGAACCCAGTTAAATTCAGCACATCCTGAGCCAGGCTTGGAGTCCAGCTTGGCCTGGATCACCACATATTAACACCTGCCTATGCCTCATCCATTCAAAAAGCTTCATAGGATGATTTATAGAAAAAAATCCTACAGATTGGGAGCATGCTAAGACAATTGCTCACAAAATAGCTTCCTAGGCTAAAAAGACATGACCGGACTCCTCAGTTTAAAGACATTCTAAATACCCTGGAAACCCCAACTTTTTAAGGGAAATAATCTCTGTGATGATAATCAACAGAAACAAATTAGAACAGTTAGCATGGCTTTCTGTAAAATATTAAAAAAGAAGCAAATCTCCCAGGTTTTACCCTCATTTCCATGATGTGATTCTTCTGGATAAACATATTCATGCGGCGTTAATTACCCTTGTGTCCACTCCCAGTAGTCCAACTAGGGAAAAAAAAATTACATGTCATTTAAAATCCTCAGCTGTAGTTTGCTGAACAGACATGAAGGTAAACAATCTCAGCCACTTTGTCTAAAAATTACTTTGGAAATATCCAGTATTTTGAAAGGAAGGCATGCTCCTATCAGATAAATCTTTATTCAGAATCACAGCCTCTCTTTATCCATTTCTTTCTTTATTAGATGGCACTCAGACAATTAAGACACAGAATACCCTACACGTGTATTTTAACTAGCAATCATTTAGGTCTAGTAAATTGAATCAAGGGGAAGGAAGATGTTAAAGACGCCTGTAAAGACAGAACAAGGGATCAAGTTTTGATCCTGAGAGAGAAAGAGACTGGAAATGATAAAGTACTAAACATCTTCTGGCTGAAAACAATGGATTCTTTTTTTCACTCTCTCTTCTTTCC
Organism: Gymnogyps californianus; assembly: GCF_018139145.2. Lineage (NCBI taxonomy): Eukaryota > Metazoa > Chordata > Aves > Accipitriformes > Cathartidae > Gymnogyps > Gymnogyps californianus. The sequence goes on along the minus strand of NC_059493.1, from coordinate 4,953,374 downwards.
TCTTTTTTTCTTCAGTGCTAAGTCTTGGGTTGGTAACTTGAAGCATATTTGCAGTCTGAACATTTAATATTTGTTGCGTTCTCAGTGCAACTCAGTCCAGCGCAGTGAGTTGGGACAAATACTATGAACCAGTTCAATTCCATCAAAACCTCAAGGCGGGCCTGAAATGGGACCGGTGAGGGGTTTATTTATTGCTTTATTATTGCATAATCCCAAGCAACTTTGCATATTTATCTCAAAAATGGCTCAAACTGGACACTCAGGCATCAATCACCTCGGGGTGTAAAAGGGATGACTGTTCCAGGAACACCTAGAAATGTGCTGAAGTCAGCCGAGCTGAGCTGGTACGCATATGCAGAATTTCTGACTCTGAACTCATTCCAAACTACACTTTCCCAGTCAAACTTCACAATACGATTTGATCTTTTAGATTCTATGATTTCATTGTACTGAGTTACCAACAGTAAATATTACTCCACATGAATCCAACTAGAGGAGCTTGATTGTAGCTCAGTGTAATGTTTTGATCAAAAGTCGTTTCCTAAGTCTTTCATCACTGTTTTGTTTTTGTTCTTTTTTGAAAAACCAAACCCAAACGGCTTCATTTTCTTTTGTAGGCAATGCAGAGAGCCATTAAGTACTGTAGTTTCAAAGAGTTCCTGCTTAGTCACTACCTTCTTGGTGCGAGTTCCTGTGTTCAGAGAATTTAAGATTTAACTGAGCCATCACCTTTATCAAACTCCACATGCCTTAGTTTTATTTTGTGCATTCATACTGCATATCCACAGGACAATTAAGCCACAATCATTGAACAGTCTCCAAAATTCACACTTATGCTTGTAAGTCTGCATCTTCTAGCATTAACATCCTCCAGGACCCATGAGGACTGCTGGTGTCACCTAACATATCAGACAGAGATGGATGCCAGACAAATTATTTCTGCTCTGCATGTCTATATGCCAGCCACTGCTTCCTTGCAGGGATCATCATAAGCAGAAATCTATACTAGCTGAGCTGCCAAAACCTGAACTGGCATCACGTACAGGAGCCAAACTGAGTGACTGAAGCCCTGAGATAACATTCAGGAAGGGACTGCTTTGCTTGTTCCAAATGGGATTTGTTTTGAGAGTGTACGTGCAAGGTGAGGATTAGCTTACATTGCTTTCATGTTTATACTGTTTGAAGAGAAAAGAGAAAACAAGGCATACAAAGGAAAGCAGCAGGTGAGATGAGATCAACAAGCAGATGAAGGAGGCTGAGGACAGAGAGGAAACAATCAGAGGGAATATTTTTTGCATCACAGCAGCACCCCTACACCTCCAATGGGAGAAGGAAGGCCCTTAGCAAGGCACTGCACAAGTGTATTAAGCAGCAATCTTTGCCCCAATAATTAGCAGAGCCCATTCATAAGCTACAATGGAAATACCATGAATTTCGTGTGAATATTCTTATGCCAGTGAAGTAAGCCAACCCATGTGGCCATGCTCCACAGCAGCTGGAGAACATGCACCCGGCACTGGTCGGGGCTCACAGTGCAACCAGGGTAACAGGTATCTTCAGCTTATATGTATCGCTTCCTGATATTAAAATGAAAAGCTCTCCAGTTTGTGATAATGAAGTAAGAATAGGCATAACCACTCTGGGTGAAAAGTTGCAAGCGCTATCCTCACTCTCCAAGGTGTGTTATTTTAGTTCACATTGCGTAAAAATGAAAGTTGGGACGAGGCAGCAGAACACACAACCATGTCACTGGCAACTTGTTTCTCAAAGAAATGGTATTCTTTTTTGCCAACAAGTCTTTCCTACCCAGCCCTGCACTCAAAATTCCCCCAATGTCAATGGGATCATGAGAGAATTAAAGACTTGAAGGAAAAAGCCAAATTTAATCACTTACTCAATTAAAAAAAAAAAAAAAAGGCGTAACCAAACAACATCCAGGTCCAAACTTTTAGGTGCATCATACTCACAGTTCATATGAGATTTTTCACAGCTCGTTACCAATAGACTCCAGCTCTTTCATTCCAATTCTGAAGCAGAGCTGAGCTCTATGGAAACCTTGTCCAAATGTACATTCATTCTTCATTTTCATTTTCCACATTTTTCATGTCAGTCAGAACCAAAGTTAAGCACATCAGTTGAAGTTATACAGAACAAGTATAAAAACTAACTTTCAAGCCTTAAAGCCTGTTTAACCATGAAGAGATGTTTCTTGACCCCAAAAGTAAGATTAAGCCTCAGAGGACTACCCCAATGGAATCTCAAGATGCCCTAATAATTTTCCAAACACTTTTCTGGCCAGCTTATCTCCTCAAAAAAACAATCCCAGATGTCTAAGCCTGCATTGAAGGTATTGCCCATCACATAATGATGTCTGTGTCCTATCACCTAGGTGCTGGTTCTTGATTACTGCAAACCATATTAATCAGATGGGCTGCAACACAGACAGGCATTTCACCAAAGAAAGAATTAGTGATCAAAAGCTGGAAATAGAAACCAGGGCTTCTGAGGCAGGCTGAAAAGAAATGAGGACAATCGACTTTGTAATCGCCTAAAATGGAGAGAGACTGAGCCTGAAAGGCTTTTTCACTTTCCAGTTCAGAATGAAAAGAGCAGAGAGAGACTTTACAGCCTGTTAGAAATAAGAAGAGGAGAAAGGAGGTACAAGTTTGGCAAGCAGGAAAAGAACGACGAGAAGGTCCTCATGAGGCCCCAGCCTGTGATTTAAACATGCAGTCCCTGACAGCCCAGGAGCCATGACAGAGTCTGTTCAATGTATTTTTATTTATTCGCTTCTTATTAATCTCCAGTAATCACAAATATTTACACTTCCTCCGTTCCTCAGTTTGCCTTATCTGTGAACAGACAGGACCGCTCACGAGGACTGCAGAAAGCCTCCTAAACCTGGATGCTTTGGGATAGTAACTGAGGCAATGCGAGTAGATGTCACCAGACCAGCCAGATTGCTGGCACTGGCCTGAAAAGCAACAAGAAATCTAAAATATGAAAGATGCTGTATGAAATCAAAGGTCTCTCCACACAGCCTTCTTTAAAAAAAGGGTAACCACTGAGATGTCCAGAGGCAGCCCATCTTTGCACACACTGTATTTCTACTAGTAGAACAAAAAGCATCTGCTGTGCCAAGTTATTCAAATAATCATAGTGAGTCATCTTTGCTTACAGGGCTGATGCTGAGGTTCAATAAGGACCTTAGTTGCAGAGAGCCTGACAGTGACTCCAGATGCCTGAACCATGTGCTATTTAAGTGCCAAACTCCATCAGGGCTTTAGCCTTGAATTTCTTTGTGGTAGCCTTCCAGTACGTGAATATACAGTATTAAATAAAAGGTCCTTCTATTAATACTGTAATTTTAATAATTACCCATCTAATTCTAACAATGACATTAGTGGTGGGCACAAAATAGGATAGACAGATCAGAACATCAAGTGTCTATTCTATATGTATGAACTGACAGGGGAAGGACATCAGTTAGCAGAGCCCAGCACTGAGTTCATGTCTCCTGGCTCCAGATAGTGCTTTAATCACTCTTTCAGCAGTTATAAAGAGGGGAAAAGGGCACTACACTTAAAGCATGCAACTGGAAATACAGAAATTCCCTTTCCCAATTTTAGGATTTAATAAACACCTGCAGCTCCTATTGATTTAGGTACCTCTGGAAAGCAAAACATCCCTATATTATATTCTCTCTCCTCACTTTATTTCCCTTCTAACCTCCCTCCTTTTCAACTCCCATAAATAACTAATCTCTTTTTCACATTTATAAAGATTTTTTTTTTCCCTCTTACAAAGCATGACAGCCTCTGGGATATTTCTGCTGGTAGTCCTGTAATGATGCATTACTTTCATACATCATCAAAACAATAGCACATAAATGATGTATTACAGCCATGGATTATCCAAATGACGGTAGCCTGATGACAGAGTGCCACAGCGCTATTAGAGCAACGTTGGCAAGAATATTGCAGGCATGCCATGAGAGTTACACTTTGGTCAAAACAAGGATTAATTTCGTGATGTGGGAACAAGCTCAGAGGGGAAAAGGAATGTAGTTATAGTACTCCAAACAATTACCGTACTTAACATGGTAATGAAATTACAATGTCTGTGTTTGCTTGGAAAATATATCACCATTGCTCCATGCCTGGGTGCTAAGAGATAATATTGCTCATTCACCAGTGACAACCACTTGAAGTTTATTGGCTTACCTTTCATAGTCTGTTTTAAAAAAAAAATATCTGGAATAAACTAATATCCAAATCTGTTGGTTTAAAGCTACAGAAGCCTTCAGATTACATGCATACATAGAGAGAGATAAAATGATAGCCTGATTCTTATCTCTGTCATTTAATAGCCATTACATTTGTCTAACTTTAATGCCTTAATCTATTTTTCCAGAATTACACCACTGTAATTAGGACTGCAATTAGTCCTGTCATTTATAACACTGCAATGGTGAATACTCACTGATTTCTTTCAACCCATCTTCCACCTACTGCTGCCATTGAAGTGGCAGTGCCACATTTTCACTTCAGAATCTCAGATCCCGACACAATTAGGAAACGGTGTATTGTATAAATCAGTCGAGACATCCAGTAATATTAATGAAAATTGGTGGATTTTCCAGTGACCTGCACACCACAGACCCCAAGGCTTTCCTGTTCAATTCCTTCGCTCTCCCTCAAACAACGGGCATTCCTTCAGGAAAAATTGCTATACACTATAAATAACGTTGTAACGTTGGACAGCTTCCATCTTTGCGTGCAAAGCCCATTTCCTACTTGGTATGCTTGACTAGAGCAAACTGAAACTTTACATTTCAGATATTTTTTCCACTGGAAAAAAATGCAAGAGAGCCAAGCAGTGCCGTAGAATTGGCAACACCAAAGTGTTTTTAAAATTCAAATTGATTTTGTAAACGACTTGCATCGAGAAAATTGAAGGAAAAATTGCAGAAAAATAGAAGTTAGCATTTTATATATTCTTATCTTTAAAAAAAAAAAAACTTCCTTCTGATTTCTTAAAGACAACACAAACACTCTCAACCTTACAGTTCAGTTTAGTCTTGGGTGAAAAAAAAATTATTTATTGCAAAAAAAATAGTTGGTACGGCTCAGCCATAAACTTTGTATGTCCTCAGATCCACTCTGAACACTGCATGGAGCCACTATAGAATTGAAATAAATTTTTTAGAAGTATGATGTAAATTTCCCATTCTTGCACACAAGGCTACCTTCTTCCCATTAGTGCCTCTTATATTGTATATTTGTTACGGGGAGGAATTGATAATTTCAATAACAACTGAACTGCCACTATATGCATGCTTATTGTTTCAGCACTAAATTACAACAGTATTGAGTATCTAAAAATGTCTTTCCTTTAAAGAATAACTGTGAGATCACGTAGAGAAATGGAGTACATCAGAAGCAAGCAGGCATCACGTCTAAACCCAGTACAGATGGGAACCAGCTATTCATACCACACAGGTAAGTTATTCAGCTGCTTCACTAGCCCTTTTTAAACACTGTGCATGGGGAGAGGGGTTGTTTTGTTTCTAATATTTCTAGTGCTGTATTTCAGGCATTTTTCCTTCCTATGCAGACTTCCATTCTTTTGCTAACGGTCATAATGATGTATTTTTTCTTTCCTATCTGAAAAGCATGATCTCCTTGCACAGACCCTTGGTCTTACCAGGTTTCTGCACTCACATTTTCTTGCTGTTGCAGCATCAGTTCTGCTCCTGACCATCCAACTCGCCTGGTTTTCTGGGGTGCTTTTCTTTATGGCAACCTCTGATACCTCACTCTACTTTCCCCTGAAACACGCAATTTTCCAGGCTCTGCTGTCAGCTTTTAGAAAGCACAAAGATCAGAGTTCACCAAGCCAGCTTTTCTGCCAAGAGCACTCCAGGGGAGGAACAGGACACGTACAATCAGGATTGTCTCAAATAGTCTATGACTAACATGAAGAGAAAATGAAACGTCCAAGACACTATAGTAAGAGAGCAAACATGGTGAGAACGGAGAAAGGCTTTCTGACTTCTGCTTGCAGTTTTTTGGGAAAAAACAGAGCATTACAAGTAGAAAAGAAATTAACGGGGAAATCAAGAATTTTTGTCTCCATTTCAGCCCCCCTGAGAAGCAAGGTTACACAAAACAGGGAGCAGGGTGGCTGGGAATCTGGGCTCTGGAATTGTGCAGACCTATAATACAGATACGGAGTCTGGCTGCTGGTCAAAGTATTAACGAGGGTGTTAAACTGATCTTTTTCTGCTTGCTTCAGGGCATGCCTGACTTTTTATTTATGCATAGCTAAGAACAGTGGTACTACTTATTTCCAGAGAATAAAGCCATGACAGAAATGTATTTGTGAGCCTGTTTCAACTCTTCCATTCCCTTCAGTTATCTTCCTTTGAACTTCTGGATTTTTCTGATAAACAAGGTTGCTCAGATAAAAACTAATTCCTGCCTTTTAAGCAGCTGAGATGAAAAATCCTCAGCATTGCATGTTGGTTTCAGATTTTAAAAAAGAAAAAGGGATTTAATTCCACTATGCAACGACAAGTTTCACTTTCAGAGTTCCATCCCCCAAGTAATCTCAAATCACTTTACAAGCTTTAATAAAGGCACAATGCTAAAGAGATTTCGTCTACTCTAATTATTTTAAGATCCATTTTTATACAAAACACTTTGAATTTTGTAACCTAGTTTTTCTCTTCCTCCCCACCCCTTTTTAAACTTTCATTATAAGCTATTATTCAATTTGCTTTTTTGTATGCTTGCAAAGGTCTTTTCCTTTGGGGGAATTAATTTTTAAGGAAAATGGTGAAATTACTCACATACATAAATTTTGTCAAATACAGAAGCTAAAAAGAAATTGGCCAGCAATTTTATATTAGACCTCAAATTTGATTAAAACATCATGTGAAATTCTTAATGAGAGCTGCTGAGTATTGAGCACCTGGCCCCTAAATCCATTTTCTACATCCTCATCTAAAATGGTGAAAGTAATACTTTATTTCTTCCATATACAGCCCAATTTTGCTCACTTTTAGAACTGCAGTATCTGGGACAGGAACAATGTCACTCTGCAGTTTTGTACAATTTCTGGCATGGCAGACCTCTGATTTACTTTAGTTATCTAGATATGTATTAGTTATCATTTCCCACAGTTCAGGCACATGTCTGTTCACTCACCCACTGGGATACTGAAATCCTTGCAGCTCATGCCATTGACCCAGAAAACGACATTTTAACTCCACTAATTAAGTCAGATGTAAAGTGAAAGAATGAGTTAATGATGTGCTCTCAGGGAAGCTCTCTGGAGTACCCGAGTGGCCTCATGCCTCCCAAAACAACCCAGGACCAAGTCCATGCGTTCATCAGTGCCCATCTGCCGGTATTTTCCCTATTTACCGGTCACCTACCCACACAGCTGCCGAGTTCTCCAAAGACAAAGTCAAGGAGAGCTGGCCAATTTAACCAAAATTCCCAACCCTTGATTTTTGGAAAACCAGAGACTAGAAAAAGCTTCTTGTCCTCCCAAGCTGGTTTTGCATCTCAGGATTACAGTCCTTTCATTTAACCAAGCTTAGTCCTTTAAGCAGGAGACAGATAGCACATTCTGTTGTTTCATGGGAGCCCCCAAAATATCGCTACTTCAAAACTTTTGGGAGCAATTACTTACTGTAATATAGCTTATCTGTACCGTGATATAGTTTATCTGCACTGGCATTGTATATATAGACGATTCCGTGTGAAAATTACATTGCATTATTTATGGCATGCTTGGGGTGAACAAAACACTCTGCATTACTGCTCTCAGCAAAGCCTGTATAAAACATGCTTTAATGGAAGACCATCACTCAAAGGGTTTACAGTCCTCTGGATTGTATCTTATAACTGCAGATACAGTAGAAAAGAAATTATGAAAGCTAGTGGAAACCTGTAGCATCCTAGGTGACTTTACCACTAGTGCAATGGCACTGAGATGGATTGTCAATGACCTTTTTACTAAAAATTATTCAAGAAAATACTATTTAATAAATATTAACACAGGAGAGACTAACAGACTGTGCAGAGCTTTGGGAATTGAACAGTACTTTATTCTAGGTTTAAATTTAGCAATTGCCAATGCAGTCATGGAAAACTGTAATTTAACTTCCTAACACCATCTGTATGAGAGGTGCTTATAACCAAGGCCTGATAAAAAGTTGAGGCTGAGAAACAATAGCAACACACATACCTAATTTTACGTCTGAAGGAGACCACTCAAGTTAACACCACAAATAGGTAAACACAGAAATGTTTACAGAATCAAGACCAATATTAGAACTACTTTGCATAATGATTCAGATGGAGGGAGACTTGGCTCGGTCCCCTCTCTACAGAGCTGAGGCAACACAGGGCCAAGGTACAAACGGATTAAGCCAGGAAATAAAAAGCAGATCTACTGAGCCTCAGACCAACACTGCAATGTAAAGACCTTCTCACTTCTTCACAGGCTTACAGGACCAGCAAGACTGTATACAACACACGAAGCAAAAAAAACCCCTACCAACCCCTCCCAGACAGACCGCTTCATGAATCAGAAAAGCTAGAAGGATGCTGAAGTCTACTTGTGACTGAGAGGCAGCAGAAACTGCATCTCTTCATTAAGTCTCAACCTGTTAATGTGATTTAAAAACAAGCTTCTGCTAGCATTCAAGAGGTTTGGATGTTGGGTTTTTTAATTGCATGCTTATTTTTTCAGAAAAAGTCAGCAAAGCACACACTCAGGAAGGCAGCCAGCAAGACTGCTGCCATACATATCTGCTTTGTTCAGTTTGTTAAAAGATTGTGCAGACTTAAGAGCAACAACAGGACCTACATAGGAATTTCCAGTCTCTATTACAAGTATGGGCTCGTGGCCAAAGAATTAACCCGGGATTCAAACCCAGCGTCTATTCCCAGATCTGCAGGCAGCCTACTGCCTATCTGTGTCCATTCAAAAGAAGAAATGACCTGTGATAGGCTACAAGAAAAATCTGAATATCCCCTTTTTAATGACCAGGGGAGTCAACTGGGGCTTCAGAGTCCCAGTCAGGAGCAAAGGCAATGAGATCATCCCTCCTGGACCTTTCATGAGTCCAAACGCAAATGATACAACCTGTAAGGATTCAGTTGTGTGCAGACTTTACATTTCATCGAGGAAAAGGAAAACCATTGTGATTCATTGATTTTCTTCCTCTGTGTTTTTCTTACTAAGCTTGAATTTAACCCAGCTTGCTAAAGCTCGAGAATCACCATCTTTAATAAACACAAAGTACATTATTAAGTTTGCTGACCGCTGTTGCATAGAAACCACCGGATGCTATTTATATTGAGGTACTATGGAAACAATAGTAACTGTTTTTTCTGGTTTTCCTACCAGTAAAACCAGTACTATACATATTTGCAATTCAGGTACTTGGTCAATACCAGGCTGCACTGATTCAATCATTTTAAGTCCAGAAGGGATCAGATCCCTTACTTTGCTCTCCTGTGAAAGAGACTTATATTCAGTTCTTTGTCTTTTTTCTCTTTTTTAAGCCTTCAAAGCATTTTCTGAGTCTCTCTTCTCCAGAAGCACCTACATGAAGTGATTTGTCCTGCAGTCTTTCTTCCTGGGCACATCATATCACATCTGGCTGTATTAACCACACTGTGTTGGAAGGGTCTGGGCAAGGCAGAGGGAAGCTGGCACGCTGGTGTCCCATTTTGACAACAAATGTGTGACACACATCAGTCATAGGCTGGTGAAGCAATGTCCTAACTGGGTGCTCCAGTCCAGTCAAAATAACAAAAAGCACCCAGCACCTTGCAGGACGAAGCCTTAATACAGAAGATAACAACTGCACCCACGATGGCTGACGCTGTCAACTGAAAAGAATCGTTTGACCTCGACATCTAAATCAGCTTGTCACACTGTATGGTGCTGGAAATAGGACTGTGCATGTGGGCAACTTCTGTTCATCACTTCCCAAACATCTGTGACCTGAGTGTTTCAGGTCAGAGAAATGAAAAACAAAGTAGTCTAGCATCAGAAAAACAAGTTCAAGAGGGCAGGGAAACGATGCAGCTCAGTCTTCACACTGAAGTGGTTGTGTCTTTTGAGGATACTATTTAAACTGGCAGAAGCAGCTTTTGTAAATGGTCATCCTTTCAGATGTCCCACATGAAGCACAGGATCTCTAGCTACCGCAGTCAGTTCAAGTGAGCCCATGAGAGTAAGATATAGGTGTTACAAACCTGTACATCCCCACAATTTCTGCTAGTAGTTTGCAAAAGGGCTGTAATTCAGTTTGCAATTAAAGCCAAGCATGAGCAAACGGTGGGGATCACCCAATTGTCACATTCCTTCTTTCCTTGATCATAGCAGCACTGTGAGGCACTTAACTGTTAAAACTTGTTTTTTCTGACTGGTCTCGAAAAAGTCATTTTAGCCCCCTCAGTAGCTTAAGTATCTGCATTGCTACCCTGGTCTCATACCAAATCTGAACACTCCCTTCTGTAAAATATTAATGCATTCATCTTTCCAACATCTGTATGTTGCAAGGAAGTATTAGCATACACTGCAAATGGAGAATGGAGGCAAAGAAAATATTTAAATAATGTATCATCTGATACATAAAAATATTTGGCAAAGCTGAAAATTGTTTTGAGGCCACCTGTGATTTAGCTGTGTTCCTGGAATAGAATATTGCTCTTCTCCCATAATGCAAATGAAGAAAACCACATAATCACACTGCAGTTTTATTCAAGCCTAGCAATAGTCATTCCTCACTGCCACTACATTTTATTCTTTTTCAAAACTTTTTCAAAACAAAAAGAAACAAATATATTTGGATTAAAAGGGGTAAACATTGCAAACCACATACAGATAAACTATTCCTTAACCAGCTTTCCTGCTCCAGGACATATGACAGGACAAATTTCAACAAAGCGATGTCACTGCAGCAAGCAGGAGATAAAATACCACAGTTTAATGCAAAACTCTCCCTCCTCCTTTCCTATTTTAGAAAGCTATGCTGAAATCAGTCCCTCTCACACTAGTCAGAGCTGTCTCACTGTTTCCTTGGGCTTCCTTTCTGTCCCTATCCCTTCTCATCATTTGTTTTATACATTGCCTGTAAGCTCTTTAAGTCTAGAAATTTTGTAGCTGTTTTCTGGAATTTCAGTGACTAGCCCAGAAAAAAGGCTGGCTACTTCAGTTAAAGCAGTATACGAGTCTGAAAACTATCAAAATATTCACCACTTGGCAGAAGGCAGTACTGTACATGGACCACGGCTTTGGCACTGCACAGGGTAACTTCAGAGCAATGAAATACACCTTTCCAGCCCACATCAATACACGCTTCCCATGGCAAATATAAGGTGATTTAAACTGATTTAACCACCACTGAAAGAAGATTAAATCAACCTGAATTACCCTGCACTCCACATGAATGGGATCACGAAACCACATATCAGTTGGTGCACAGTAAGTTATTACCCCACGGGTTTTTGATCAAGTGTCTGTGCTTGGAGTCTGAAACGTATTAAAGGCCCCCTCCATTACATTAAGTTGCCAAATACTGTTCCCTGTCAATCAGATTCCAGTGCTAAACATGGGCAAGTGGGTGAAAACCTTACTGTATGCTATTCTCAACTCCAGGAGGTTGCCAAACTGAGTGCTGCTGACAAATTAAATAAGACCCCTGTACTCTCAAGGCACTCTTCCTGTAAAGCAAGAAAGTTCTTTGTATTCCCAAAATCTTCAGTACTTTTTTTTCCCCTCTAAAATAAACAATCTATGTTCGTTTCTGGTTCTCTCCCCAGGGACAATGTGATGGCATAACTACACAAATGTTCCCACCCCGACGAAGATGCAATAATAGTAAGCTAGAAATTAAGTGTGCCCTGTTTTAACAATGGCAGGCTCGGCTGTTGCATACAGCCTGCCTGGTCTCTCTGGAGATGTTATACACAACAGAAGTGCAGGCTTTGGAAGGGGCACAGGCAGCAGATTTCATTCTAGGCATCATGTTGTGTCAGTGAGGTAAGCCTAGTTGTTAGCATCTTATTTCCTACAGGGTAAGCTTAATTAAAATATAAAATGTCAAAAGCCAGTATGAAATATGATATCCCTGTGGGCACTTGGAGTGAATTAAGCATATCAGCAACTGAAGAGCAGGCTGCAACCCTCCATTTGAAGAAAAGATTAAAACTATTGAGTAGAAAGCGACTCCTAGCTAGAAGACGACTGCTGAGCCTCGTATTTGACTGCACTCGTCAACCTTTTCTGTTGCACGCAAGATGGACCAACCTCGTTGCTCTGTACTTTAAATGCAATATGCATGTGTGACACACGTGTATATTATACTGTTTCCAAACCCTTTATTTGCAGTGCTTTTCTGCACGAGGATTTAGCCTCAAATCTAGCTAAGGATTTTCGTTGTTTGGGAGAGAAAATATCACTTACTGATATTGATTACTCACACTGAAAAGGAAATGCAATTAAAAGAATGGCAGAGATCCACAGGATCAATGCAGTCCTGTTACAGGAAAACATTTTTCACAGTTTTCGCATGTTCCAATGAGACTCATGCGAAACCCTTTACTGTGCTTGCTGAAATTAAGCAAGCCGGAGGCTCGCTTCTTTGCCTGCCCTTTTTCTCAGAAAGGCTCAGTGCAGACGAACACCTTAGAAGGCTGAAATACTCTAAAGTATGGTACAAAAAGCCATACGTGTGCCCTCCAGCTTGACAGGCAGAGATACTACTGGAAGTGTCAAGTTCTAAAACCTCTGAGTTTTTAGTTTGATGTTTGAAGCTTGGTCGTATCAGAGCATAGCTTCCACTTCGAGAATTATTGGCATGTCTTTTAACTTATTGGTACTTCTGAGCAAGGAAGCTGGTTTGAATAGAGCGAGGATCCTCACGGTCTCTATGTTGCACAGAGCATGAATACAGCTAAGGCAATGTCAAACCCTAATTGATGTTAACTTGCATTCCCATTTCAGGTGATGGATGCTCACAGAGAAAAACCTTATTCTCTTTAGTGTTCTGCTGACCTTCTTCATCAAACGCATGGGAAGACAGAAGTGGAAGATATGCCACGCTTCAGAGCAGCACCTCACAGCCTGCCCAGAAAACTGCATATGTCTACAAAGGACGCTTTTCATTTTCACATTTAGGTTTTTTTGAAGTAGAAAGATGCCATTCACATGAGAAATGCAGAGGGATTGTGTGACACCTACTCCATGATTGTTCAGAGCAGTGAATGCCTGCTACATACCACTGGAGAAAAACACAAGTTAATCCTGGAGAGTAATCCCAGTGAAGCCAACAGCGTTATTTTAATGGATTAATTTAACACATTGTTTCTGTAAGCATAATACTTGATCCTCCTTTTATTTATAGCATTGTAGGCTGGGGGAATGCCATCACATCAACCAAGTGACATGGCTGCTGACGAGAGGATAATCAAGCCCTCTGCAATGTCCCATTTCTCCTTCCAAAACCCTGTAGGGAACATACAAGAGTCTCAAATGGCATGGACAAATATTGTGATGTGTAGTGTATCGTGTCATTGAACTATTTAGTCAAGAGTCTCTTTCACTGATATCCTGTGACATAATTGTAGTTTCCAAACAATACATCATTAACATCTGAATATATAACACAGATGAAGAATGAAATACTGCTTTACATCTGCATACGACATTCACCAGAGCTGTGTTCAAATGTCTTTGCAGCCTGAAAACAGCCAGAGAAATGCTGTCATAATTGTTGTGATTTGGAGAGAAGCAGGCAAGGGACAGACTCACAAACCTGTACTGTATCCATCTGAAACTACAGAGGGAATATAAAGTACATAGCATGTAATTATGCAGATGTGATTTTAATGAAGGCTTCCCAACCATGTTTATTTTCAGATTTTGTAAGGTTAAAAATCTAAGAAAAGGGCCTTCATCCAGACTCGGTTCACTTGGGCTAGTGGCATCGTAATTTGTTCCATGGTTGCCATGACACAACAGACCAGTTAACACCTGAATTCTCATCACTGCCAACCTGAATTGAATTCAAATTTATAATATCCTACCAGCAATCCACTAGCACCACTGCAGAGAGTAATTGACATTGCTTAACATTAAAAGAAAAAGAAAAAAATCAAATTACTGTTTAGCACTGTCTAATTCCATGGGAAAAATACATAAAGATGGATACATCTGACATCCATTTTATTAATCAGACTATTTTTAGTAGATAAACCACTCAAGAAAACAGCAGGAGTTTAATAAAGTATACATTAATAGAACAATTATGGAGCAGTTGCAGCAGACTGTTCCCTCTGATAGCGAACAGTAGGAAACATTGTTCAGCTGGAACACAATATAGCAATGCAGTATTTAAGTGAATAATAAATTTCATGGTGAGTTAGCCTCTAGGTTATAGTCTGCAAAGCAGGTTTTGAAAAAGTTAGGGAATGTCTGATATATTTCCATTTTCCATCCACCCTTTCAATATCACATTTACCAGCGAAGGATCTCAAAATCATCAACGGTTTTATAATCTTCCTCCTGTATAAGGAAGTATTAATATACGTACTTTACAGACAAGGATACAGTCTAGATTTTATGACTTAGTCAAGTGAAGCCAGAGTCAGGACCTGAGCCTGTATGTTCAGAGCTCCTCTCCTTTTATATGAACAACTCCTCTTCTACACACTTCGGCTTAAATGTCCCAGATGAAGACATTTCAAGAGAATAAAAATACAAAAATACATCAAGCATTTTCTTCAGTTGCAAAGTAGACCGTTACATACACATGTCTGAAAGTCCATTTCAATATTATACACCTTTTTACCTACTAAAGTACTAACAGAGTCCTCAAACCTGTACAAATACTGAGTATGTGACAGACATCCTAGATAATTTGTGTTTAAGACGCTGGTGGAAACAAGATGCTTTCACCTTCCAAACTGCCAACTGGGCCCAGGCTGAAAGTTTTAATAAATCTGGTGTTAATCCAGAAGCCCCTAAAGATACTAGATACCCTTTCATCAACATCAGCTGGTGCTGGATCAGTCCCTATGAACTCAAGTGCTAACAGATGCACAAAATGATTGTAAGAGATGAAACAAAAAGGAGCTGCTCTGGCTACGACATCTCACTTTACTCCCTTTTGTCTGTACATTTTGGTAACAGCTCACTATAATTACTGAGGCTCATAAAAAATAAATTTTATATAGTAACATGTTGGCTACTGTGTTTTGTTTCAAAATAACTTACGGGTACTGTATTTCCCCACTGCGATATTAGTCCATTGCAGCAATAAAGTTGTCACACACACTATGTGATAGACCAGTTTGCATTGCTGTAACTGCCTTGTTTTGGTATTATAACAGTTTGCAACTTCATGTCATCTTCATAAATGTGATCAATAGCAATAATAAAGTTGCCAGACAGCTTTTTTTTTTTTTTCCCCTGCAACCCCAAGAGTTATCTTACCGTTGGTGGTAGCTCTACGTCGATTCATTCCTCCTAGTTTTTCACTATTAGTTTGTTGAACTTCCCATAAACAAAAACCGCCCCAGTGTTCTGCTGCAGCCCTTGGAGCTGGAGCAGATGCCGAGTGGCGCACCTCCCGCTGCTGACAGGGCAGCTCGGCACGTAGCACAAAGTAACCGAGTTTCACTGGCCTTCTACCTGCAAAATATTTGGACAAAGTCCTCGATCTCAGTTGCGGTGGGAATTAAATACGTACTTGTATTTCTTGCTGAATCAGGAATATAAGACTTCCCTTAAACATTTGTGCTTCAAGCTTCCATGTGTGATGTCTGTCACATGACGTTTGTCACATGACGTTTGTCACATGATGAAATATCTGGCTCCAACATTGCATGTTCCCCAGGGTCCAGTACAAACCAAAATGCCTGATGCAAACATACCCGGTAAGCTAACAAAGGCAGATCCTCAGCAGGAGAAAATTCAGGAAAATTCAGGAAAGAAAGGAACGGTAGCAATTCAAACCCATCAAGATGGTGACCAAGTCGCTGAATAAAGCCATCATAATTTAGGTCTGTAACGGTACAACTGGATTCTATCTACTAGAGGAAGTGTTAACAACCTATAGACAGTTCGAAAAAGCAAGCGAGGGTTTGGGTAGATAAATCCTTTTCACTTCTGAAGCAACCAGTAAAATTGAAGCTGAACATGTATGACTAGTTAGGTTAATCAACACAGCTATTGCTAAAATTTAGGCACTTTGAAGCTAAAAAAAAAAATAACACAGACTCCACCAAATACCTATTTGTTAAAATAAGCTTAAAAAGGGGAAAACCACCCTTGTGCACTATTTTACCTATCATTTTCTTAATTACTTTGATTATAAACCACACGGTTTGGGGAACTGGAAATGGAAAAACATCATTGCCAACCTGCACAGGAGGCTCCTGTCTGTATGTTTTGCTTTGAGTAATTCCATTAATTTCAGCCAACTCTTAGATAAAGCCAGTACGCAAGTGTTTACAGAGCTGCGGCCTGAACAAACGCTGCCGCAGGGAGGGAATATTTGGCAACAGTGTCAAGCAGCACACCACCATGAGCAATTTGATCTCAGAAAGATCAATTGTCTTGATGTCGCAGGCAGATGGATGTCTGTGTCTGATATTTCACAGGTACTTCGAGATAGCTCCTATACTGACAGGGCTATCTGCCTCACTTGTCAGTTAACCTGAACCTATGGATATATAACTTCCCAGCTGCATCCTTCTGCCTCCCTACTCAGCTACGTGACCCTTGCCAACGAAAGAGCATGCATCCCCAAGCTGGTTGGCAATCAAAGCAACAGTAGGAGCTAGACATGTCAGCTTCCACATTCCCAGTGCAGCTTTAGCTGATCTATAACAGTTACAAATCAGTCCTCGTCCTTTAGCTCTACAAAATTTCATTCAGTGTATCCTTACTGTGACCTGTTTTTCCCTGCTCCGTTTTCCCCCTAGGCATTGAACGCTCAGTTGAAAGATGACCCTGTTGTTCTCCTCAAAAGCACCATCATTACTTTCTCCCCCTTCCTTATTCTTACACTTCATGGTGGGTTGACCCTGGCTGGATGCCAGGTGCCCCCCAAACCCGCTCCGTCACTCCCCTCCTCAGCTGGACAGGGGAGAGAAAATATAACAAAAGGCTCATGGGTCGAGATAAGGACAGGGAGATCACTCGCCCATTACCGTCACGGGCAAAACAGACTCGACTTGGGGAAAAAAAAAAATTAATTTATTACCAGTCAAATCAGAGCAGGATAATGAGAAATAAAATGAAATCTTAAAAACACCTTCCCCCACCCCTCCCTTCTTCCCAGGCTTAACTTTACTCCCGATTTTCTCTACCTCCTCCCCCTGAGCGGCGCAGGGGGACGGGGAATGGGGGTTTCGGTCAGTTCATCACACGTTGTTTCTGCCGCTCCTTCCTCCTCAGGGGGAGGGCTCCTCACACTCTTCCCCTGCTCCAGCGTGGGGTCCCTCCCACGGGGTGCAGTCCTTCAGGAACAGACTGCTCCAGCGTGGGTCCCCCGTGGGGTCACACGCCCTGCCAGCAAACCTGCTCCAGCATGGGTTCCTCTCTCCACGGGGCCACGGGTCCTGCCAGGAGCCTGCTCCAGTGCAGGCTTCCCACAGGCCACAGCCTCCTTCGGGCATCCCCCTGCTCCGGCGTGGGGTCCTCCACGGGCTGCAGGTGGATGTCTGCTCCACCGTGGACCTCCATGGGCTGCCGGGGGACAGCCTGCCTCACCATGGTCTTCCCCAGGGGCTGCAGGGGAATCTCTGCTCCGGCGCCTGGAGCACCTCCTCCCCCTCCTTCTTCACTGACCTTGGTGTCTGCGGAGTTGTTCCTCTCACATATTCTCGCTCCTCTCCCCGGCTGCAATTCCTGCTGCGCAGTAACTTGTTCCCTTTCCTAAATCTGTTATCCCAGAGGCGCTGCCACCGTCGCTGATGGGCTCGGCCTTGGCCAGCGGCGCGTCCGACTTGGAGCCGGCTGGCATTGGCTCTGTCGGACACAGGGGAAGCTTCTGGCAGCTTCTCACAGAAGCCACCCCTGTAGCCCCCCTGCTACCAAAACCTTGCCACGCAAACCCAATACACACTTTCACAATGAGTCCTTAACAAAACTGTATTCATTATACACACTTGGCTCATCCTGATTAGTATGACAGCTTCTCAGCACTAAGCACCAGGGTGCATCAGCGGAGAGAAAGCTAACTGCTTCTTCGGAGAATTGCTATTATTAATAAGGATTTGTTGCAATTTTCCTTATATAACTCTGTTGCACCAAGAGATGGCTGAAATGCAGCCTGTGGGTTTAGTCAGATTTATGCAAAACTTGCCTTTCCACAGGTTTATGTGTACCTCAACTCAACTGTTTTTTTAAAACAAATTTGCCAGTGTTCACATGGAGGTTTTGTGAGATATTAGAAGAGTTGTGAAAGGATATGCTGGTGCTTCACAGAACCAAAACCCAAACAGACCTTCACCCAACCACTAAACCTGTTCTCCCTGAACTTACAGAAATTAAATTTTATTAGCAGCTGTGGATCCCAATAAATCCATAAGATCTGGAGAGGTGACCAAATTACTACAGAAAAATGGACTTGACAGAAGAAGTCTCATGTAAAAACTCAGAATAAAGTAAAAGACAACTATGGCAAAAGGGAAAGTGGTACAGTGACAGTGTGATGGATGAGGAAAAAAACCCTTGCAGTGATCGCTTTGATAATAAGGAATTTCTGAGTGCTGGACACCAACAGAAAGTAATGTTAATTTAAGACAGAGCAGAATGCAGGCTGACAGCACTGACTCAAGTGACAGCTCTGCAGACAGTGACTGTCGTACTGACACCATGAAATATAGATAATGGCAGAGCATCTTGATCTATGGTAGAGCTGCTCTGTGCTGTTTGGCTGAAGTCAGACCCTGATGAGGAAAAAAAAAACCACAAAGCTCACCTGGAGAAAGTCAACTGTTGCTGTTTTTAAAATGCAGTAATTGGGTTCATGCTACCCAAACATGTATTGATCTTAAATACAGGGCTGCATGAAGAGGAGAAGACAAACTACAAGATGATTGAATTTAATTAAGTTTGCATGCCTCGTCCCACACTTGTTTTTATTTATCCTGAAGAGACTTTCCTGAAGACCTTCCCTGCCGCAAGGGTTTCCAAGACTGCATAGTTCTGTTCAAAGCAAAAGACAAGTTTGTATACAAGTTGTTGCCAGGGAGGGGGAAAGAATATCTATTAATCAAATGTAACCATTACAATCAGAGTTATTTGAAAATATGGGGAAAGAGAAGAAAAATTTGGCTTTGACACTTAAACTGGATTGGTAGTTTATCCCGTCTGGTAAAACAGAATCATCTTAGTTTTAGAGCAAGAGATGAGATACAAGGAGCAGAAGTGACTTCTCTAAGCTCAGAGATACAGGGATTCTGTCACAGGCAAAAAATTCAACACAAAACTTTCTTGCAGAGCTTTCTATTCTGCCTGGCCTTGCTTGTGTTCAGAGTGCTATTCCCAATTTCTTCTCATTTTTGACACGCAAAGTCATTTTTGCTGAGCTCCACTCACAGGCAGAGGATAGAGACTGCAATTATCTTCATATCTCTATTTGGACAGTAATAATGCCATTACAGACTGTTCATTGTAATAGCAAATATTGCTGCTGTTCGAGTCATCTCTGCAATCCACGGGAAGCATGTGTTAAGTGTTCTCCCGTGTCACATCTAAACAGGACTTTAGTCTCAGACTGCAGCCACTCATGCTTCTCAGTTCACAAAAGCAGAACGAGTTCCCATCGTTTCATGCTGTGATGACCACTAAGCCTGCGGGAGTTGGGGGTTTCACTAGGAGCCCGAGGTATGTGTTGGACAAATTTGTTCGGATCTAACCCTTTGGACTAATCCAAGGTCAGGCAAGAAGTCATTGCAAGGAAAGGAAACAGATCTTAGTGAAAGGCAATTAAGAGCATAACTTAAAGCCACAGCTGCCTGGATATGTGGGTCAGGGAGCCTTTTTAATGTCATGAAAAGTAAGACCAGAGCATTCAAGATTCTGGCCATGCATCCTTTTCAAAGCAGCTGCTTGCCCAAAACCTTCACTCAGTCCTTTCGACAGACTCACAAGATGCAGTTTCAGCTTTCTTGCAGAGTCTCTTAGCAGGGCCTTTTTAAAGATTTCTGATCTATAATATATTCAACTGAATAGCTAGGAAAAATCAGCTGTTTGACCACGACTGAGAGTATGTGAGCAGCCTCATTGCCTTGCAGAGACCGAAGAAGTGTGTCCCAAGAATACAAGTGCTGAAGAAAAAAGCACTTTGAGTCTCATATTCTCAGCTAGGTATTGAAACTGGGTTCTCTTAATTCCAAAGGAATATTTATCACGATTGGCAAGACTCGGGATGATGAGAATAAAACTGCTCAAGTGCCTCCTGTTAGCTATACCACCATGATAGTAATTCTTCATTTAAAAGAATTAGCATAGACAAATACCCGGGTTGAGCAACGATATGCTGTTAACAGTAAATTAGCTGGTGTGAAGGCATTCAGTGATTCCCCAAAGGGCTTGTGCTCTACTGTTTCTCACTCCACCGCTGAGATAATGCAATCAGCCAAGCAACACGGGGGAATCCAGAGCACTTCCCAAGGTGCCGCCGTGGTCCCTGGTGGCCTGTGTGCTGGTGTCTCTATGTGCAAAGTGACAGAAGAATTAAATTAAGCAAAAAAACCACCCAAAATAAAAGACAAGCCAAAAAGAGCATTCTCCAGTCCCTCATGCCCAAGTTTCATACCAGTGAACACGTGCAAGTACTTCTAAGAGAAAGAAAATGTAAGGGTCCAGAGAAAATTGAAAAGATGAAAATTAAGATTTTAGTCACATGGCTTATAAAGATGACTGCCTGGTGAAGCAATTACTCACAGATGCACAAGACAGAAATCAAAACGAGTATGAATCAAGAGTGTAGAAGAGCTGGCAGAAAGCAAGAAGCTGAACAATAAACAACTATGGAGAGATGCAATTTGTCATATCCCCAGCCCTTCAAGGGAGAGTGACTGATGGACATGATAACATCTATATTATCTGCGTGTCTTACCCTAGGTATCAAGGAATCCAACACTGTCACAGTCTGAATGAAAATGAATACTAAGAAGAGGTTTGATTATTAAAAGGATAGAGTTATTTGCAGAAATGAAAATAATCTGACTAAAAAGCTACCAAAACAAACAGCTATACCT
This sequence comes from Gymnogyps californianus, assembly GCF_018139145.2. NCBI lineage: Eukaryota > Metazoa > Chordata > Aves > Accipitriformes > Cathartidae > Gymnogyps > Gymnogyps californianus. Next base: position 4,932,066 of record NC_059493.1, on the reverse strand, counting down.
GTGATACAAACCTAAATTAATCAACTGCTTATTTTCATTCTGCAAATTCTGGCCCAGGAAAAACTGCAGCTTAATTATGCAGGTTGCCAACCCATGATGACAGGCTACCTTTGGTTGTTGAAAGAGCCAGCTCTTAAACATAATTGAATCACTAATCTTAAAATCACTAATGACTAACTTAAACTTAAAATCACAAATAATCTTTAAATTGTTTCTACCTTATTGAATATTTTCCTTTAAAACAGAGAAATTTCACTAAGCATGATACTTGCTTTTTCCAAGCAGATATAAAGCACCAGAAAGGAAGACATTGCATTTGACCCACAGAGATTGTGAAGATGAAGGAAAAAGACTTTTTTTTTAAATAATAATAAAAAGGACTACAAATATGTGAGCAAATTGACAGAATAATCTGCAAGCTATAATTTAGGAGAGCGCTACGTATTTCACACTAGTCATTTAAGAGAGACAATTACAGAGCAAAAGAGCCCTGGTGCTGTGGGAGTGTGTCTTAAACTGCAAATTTATGCTTCTTGTATATGTATTAAAATGTATATGAAAAATGAAAACTCTTGAGGATTTGTTGATGCAACAAATGTTTTGATGACATTTAAGAAAACAGGCTATTTACCTCAAAACATTTGTATTATAACACATTCAGTTACTATCTACATTTCTGTTTGAAAGTGTCCTCTGAGCCCTCAGAGAAAATAAATGGAGTTTCTCTAAGTTGTAGTTGCTCTTAATAAAAGAAATTCTGCTGTGCAATGAGCAAGATCACAAATATCTATAATTAGCATGCTTCACTGAAATAATTAAACACTTGAATTTTCAATTCACATAGCCTAAACTGCTTCCTCATTATATTACAGATGCACCTCAGGAATAGAGCTGCTGGGAAAACAGTTCTGCCTGATGAAAAAGTAAATGTTATAAAAGGTGTTATTTCTCCCCAAACTGGATTAAAAGTAGAGACTTTTTTTTTAAGGGGTTGCTGGGCTGAGAGAGACAATGCCTACTGTAAAATGGATAAATACATACTGGTTAAGGTTTTATGTCTACTCTGCCTTAGAAATCATGGGTACAAAATGGCACATCACTAAGGCACTCAGGACAGATTAGAGACGTTAGAAACCTTCACATGAATCCTACTCAATGAGAACATTGGATGGGATTTTTTTAATGTAGTTTGAAATACTTTGGTCTAAGACTTAATGAATTAGGTGGCCTTTCAAATATCTCAGTAAGATGCAATTACCTTTTAGAAATTATTTTATTTCTTTTATTCCATCAGCTTTAGAGATAATGGGAAGACATAAAAAATGCAGTAATAGCCAGGTTTAAGTAGTTCTGTACAAGTCTGACTGTTTCATAATCCCCTTTTATACTCCTCTTCGTGTAAAACAGCAAGGACAACACTATTCCCGATCCTTACTTTGCCCACTGAGACTCTAAGTACGAGGACTGGAGACTTCAGGAGAAGGTGAAAGGATTTCCAGTCTTGTACTATTACCCAGAGTCAGCACTAGCATGCTCCACAAGCAAACTCACTGCATTTAAGCAATTTAAGTTGGTATTTTCTGCCAAATAGCAGAAGATACCAAATTAAGAGGAGACTTTTTGGTCACTTTTTCCTCCAGTGATTATTTACCCAATTCCTCTTTCTCCAAACTAGCCACATACTTAAGAAATGGCAAATAAGGCTGGCAGTGACCACTGATGGTGCTTTTAAAGGCACTGATACACCTTCTGGGAGGTGCAGCCACCAAAGACAAAGTGAAAATTGAGAAGAGCCCCAGGTAGGTTATAGGTAAAATCAATACAGTTTCAAACAGGTGAGGTTGAAGTTGGCTGCAATTTGTGACTGTGTTATGTAATTAAGAAACAATAACAGGCTCAGATAAAGTTTAGCAAATAGCTGGGTTTAGTATGTACACCACAAATAGCTGAGTTAATTAAAAGGCTACTTTCATATCTGAATAAGAAACCTAGTGGTAGCACTGACAGCAGTCTTCAGCCATTCACCTAGGAAGGTCAGCCACTCCCAGGAAAAAAGAAGAATCCTTCACTTTAAATCCCATTCCAGGATTTTACTAGTTCTTCAGAATATTTGCTGCTTGTCCCGCTGCTGAGAACAATATACTATCTCCAGAGAAACCTATATTTGCAAAATTTGCTTTTACATTTGTGATTAGTGTCTCAGATGCAGGCAAGAGAGCTCAAACAGGGGCCACGCTTCTGAGACCTGCCTCTGGAAATAAACTCTCTGCTCTATAGGGAACGCAACTGCCCTTCTCATTTCCTCCAAATTCTCTTTCAGGCAAAAGGACTTTAGCCGTTCATGCTGAATGCTGGTGACATCCCCTCCGCAAGCCTTCCAGACAGTTACTGCATTGCATGCAGCTTTATTGTCCTTGTAGGGACAGATATGTTAACTCTTGTATTTTTGTTAAAAGGTTAGCGTATGCCATGCCTGTGATGATGACAATGCATTCATATACATCCTTCTATCCAAGGCTGCTTATGAGCAGATCTCCATACAACACCTGTGGGGTAGGGAAATATTATTTTTCAATTCCTTTCTTTCCTGTCCACGACATGACACCGAGACACTGGAAATATTTTAAGCATGTGCACTGGTTTTATTCAGCAAGGAGATGAAGGATAGCAAAGATCACATAAAGAGTCCACACCATATCACTAACGTACCACGTCTGGCTATCAATACTGAAACACAGGCAAAGAGCAAAGAGCAAAGTAACCCCAAAATTCACAAATAATCATGGACAGGAGCGTTACCAAGGTGTATGCAAATGCATGCTGCAGCCTGCGCTACCGTTGCTCAACATGATGTTAACCAGCATTCACTAGATTTTTATCTACCTGCTAGTGCATGTAATTTTATTCACACTGAAACCATGTTCACCATGGAAGGTGGGAGGGAGGAGGCGGGGATATTTGGCTAGCAATACACAACAGGACACACTTATGTGTGATGCTTGGTGGACCCTGCCCGGCTGTAGGTCTGTGTCTGACATATCAGGGCATAACAAGAGTTGTTACTACAACCCGAGCCCCCAGATCTGATGCTCGAGCCTTCCTCCAGCGACCTGCATCCGTAGCTCTATTTGAGCATCCCTTGTACTGGGAGACTAGGGTAGGAACTCATTGATTTTAAAAGATACAGCAGAGCCCAGAAACCATTTTTCTGATATATTTCATTCTTCCTTTTGCTGCTTGTTTGTGCTGCTCTGCATATCTAATGAACTGTCCACAGGTTAACCCCAGACCTGCACAGCTGGTAATTACTTCAGGTGAGACATTGTGGCTGGGCTGAAAATTTCTTTTTGTGATCAGTGTGTAAGTTCACCAAAGAAAGAGGACATTTTGACAGCAGCATGCCTTGAAATCCAATTTTACTGTCAGACTGATGCTACCAAAGTTCAGTCTCAAAAGCAGATCACATGGGAATAAAAATGTACCTACCAGCTGTAAAGCCAAAGATTCACAAAAATTACTCTAAAAAAATAGCAAATTGAGTTGATCTAGTTTTCTTTGATCAAATTGAATAGTTGAATTATATCCCTGCTGTAGAAATCAAAGAAATCTTCATCTTTCTTTTAGGTACTGCAGTACACAATCTCTTCCCCAGCTACCTAATTCTGCCAGCTGGCATTGAAAGAGTACACTCCATTCACACTAACCAAATGAAATAAATCATTTTTCATTTTAAGTATTCAAACAAGTCCCTAAGCAAAAAGCTATTCTGAGGTTGCTTGAAAAATGTTGAGTCCGTGCCTGAAGGAAAAGTACAGTAAAAAAAATCCCAAACTGTTCATCTTGAGCTTTGCATTTTAAAACAAAAAAAAGTAAAAATATATTACATATTAAATTAAGATCCCTCACTGGTAACCAGATCAAATTAGATTACAACAGCTAGTGTAAAAAGACTGGACTACAGATAATTTGGCTAGGTTAATCGCTTATAGTCTGGCCAGATACTGAAAAATATAATTATAGCTGATATCTAGACAGAAGGGCTGATATAACTCGTGCAGCTACCCATTCACAACTCTGCAATCATATTCTGTAGCACAACAAGAAAATCTAAAGTGATGTTCCCTTGATTAAGGACATGCCATCGGTGTGCCTGTAACCTGCTATCCACCTTGACAGAGTCCTCATCGTAGCTGTCAAGGAGCACAGGTATTCTGATGAATTACCTCCTATCTGCAGCTCAGACCTCAAAAACGCGTTACGAGGGTCACCAGATACAGTGGATCCTCAGGGCCTTTCCTATTGCTATGGTCAGTGTTTTGCCATCTGCCACTGGACAGGGTCCCTCCTTGACTAAGTCAGTGGGCACAGTGCGGTGCGTCGGCTGCCGGTGGATCAGCCTGTGATGCCTCTGTTCCTGCTCTCACGCTACAACTCATCTGCGCTGAACTACACAGGGGATGGCATCTGCCACTAGTGAGAAAAGGGCTTGAAGGTTCACGTTTCCCACATCTTCCAAAAGGTGTGATTATGTCCCACGAAATGGCCTCTCTGTTCCCACTATCCATTACGCCGTGTCCTCTTTTCCCAAACGGGGAGACGCCTGAATTTAGAGGCACTCAGGTCTCCACATAATTGATTATCTAAGAGGATTGTAAGTATTTTTTTCTCACATAAAGACATCCAGCTGCCCCAGTGTACTGTCTGATAAGAATTTCTCTGTTTTTCCTTAGAACTATATTTCTTCCTAATGCTTGCTTTAATGCTCCACATCTTTAATCATACTCTAACAGGCAAGAAATGTTTGAGAAGGTTTTCAAAACCTTAGTGGCTGCTTGTGTGTCATGTTGTCACAGAGGTCTAGTTCAAAAAAAGCTCCCATTAAGCTTAAATTTTGCTGAAACTGTACACCAGTCCTACTAATCGGTACATTGTTGGTATAAAACTGTCTCTTCCTAACTAGCAACTTTATTAAAATCAATCCCAACACAACTCATTATCGAGTGAAAATACTGGTGTCAAGAATTCTGGCTGGAAATGTAGGATAACAGAGTTAGATGGCTTTTTCAGTGTAACTGGTTTCCAGATGTGTGTCAGATGTGGCTTTGCTGGGTCCGTGAGGATTTCTTACAGACAGGGCAGCTCTTGTGCTTCTCTGCCATGGCTCTCAGCAACCAGATTTTTAATTGAATTTCATTCCCTAGTTCTCATCTTTGGATGGAAATATATAGATTAATTTCCTGTATTTATGGCAGAGCTGTGAATAACCGCATGGGAACAGGTGGCATAAAAACTCAGCAACTTCCAAGCACAGTGTAGTACTCTGAACAGTAATACCTCAGTGGCAGAATAACCTCAACCTTCATCCCCCTCCTACCCATGATTTAGCTATAAAAATGCTATTGTGTACTGTTGCCTTTGGGAAGGTGATGGGTTGAGAAGACTAAAAGGGATATAAACTCTCCATATTCACAGCGTGAACCAATTATTGGGAGATAAAAAGAAAAATCTGCAGGTAATTCTCCCACACCTCATCCGTGTAACAGAAATAACAGCACTGCTGCTCTACTCGGCTTAGTATTAAAAGGATAAACACACCGAAAGCCTTGGGAGTATCAGACATTGAAATGGGAGCCATATAGATACCCATGGCAGTCAATGGTTATTGATGGGTTTCATGCACAAAGCTGGGCACCCAGCACCGGCCATGCCTGCAGCAAGGTGCCAGGCAAGGGTTACCCTCGTTCTGCTCCAGAGTGGCACATCTTACTAACTGTCTTCTTTACCGCTTACTAAACTATGCTGCTGAAACATGAATTTAAAAAATACCCTTCTCAAACCTTCATTTTATCATCGGTCCTCAGGTGTTTCTATACATGTTGGGTGGGGAAGTAACAGGAGCTGCTTCTTTTTGCATTCAATTGAATCAATTTGTTTTGGAGTGCCATTTTTTAATCATTCCCCAGTTGAGAGCTGGCAATGCAACATTTCAGGCTGGTTTCAGGACTAACTATGGCAGATTTATAAGGGAGATACCGACGAGATTTTAACTATAGAATTGTTATTGTATTGCTACAGTAACCCCAGAAACATTGAGTGATTTTTATTGGAACATACATATTTCTTCAAGACGGTTCATGACATTTTATCAGATTTGCTTCTGTAAAGAAAGTTTTCATATTATAACTAAGCCATTTTACTGTTGCTGTGGTAACTACAGTACCAGTTGAAAAAGGTAACTGCAGAATAAATGTAATTGCTATGTAAAACTCAGCCAAGTTTTATTAGCTAAACAAGGAAAGAGCGGTGCTAGAAATATAAATTAATTAAAATTCAACAGCAATAGGAGTTGGAAATCCAAAATTAAAACTCAGCCTTTCAATTCACTGTCCAGCATCAACTGCTTGTCTTCCACTTGATTTTTATTGGAGTAGTGCTAACAGCTGCTGTTTGTGTTTTTGAAATCATCACCTATTTTTTGATGCTCAGAGTCCCCAGCTTCTTTCAACCCCAGAATTTCACAGCCACAAACCATCAGATTAGTGATCTATCTGAGCTGAATGATTTTTGATACTACTTTGCGTTAAGAAAAATATATTCACTGCAGATTAATCTTCTCTGGCTCGTTTTCATTTAAAAATACTCCGCTTTGCACTTGTTCTATATTTTCATTCCCAAATCTCAAAACACTGCACAACGTAGGACAAAATCGTGTGCATAAACTCCTGGCTTCATCAAAGTGAGTTGAGGTTTTTTCCATCACCTTCAGTGGAGCCAATATTTACCCAGACTTTCCAAATTAAAAGAAATATCAAGGAAGCGCAGAAATCCTGTGAGTTTATCCTAAGTTTCGTAGTAAGTCAGACCTTATGCAGGAGTAGAAATTTTGCGGCATTCTCTTCTGAAATAGGGCAGTGGTTTTGTGCATTACTTACTATAGGTGGGTAATATGTTAAAAACTGTACTGTATACTCAAGAAAAACTCAGTTGTAAAGAGAGTTGCCCGAAACAAGTCTGTACTACCAGGATGAGGATTACTATTATAATAACAGCACCCCAGAACAAACTGTAGTACCACATCTCCCCTGTACCAATGACCATACAGACATTGCATAAAGAGACAGTCCCTAACAAAAACCAGTCAGCCTAGACTTGTTAAATCAGGAACTGAAAGGACAACTGAGACAAAACATCGTGTTCGAGAAGGCACATTAGAGCCAAAAGACCCAGGATCTTTCTCCGAGGACCGACTGTTTCTCGGTACGATCTGGGCAGAGGTAAAAGGGACAGGGGGGAATTGGCAGGAAGACTGGAATAATGACGGGCAGAGCTGCCCTCTTAGAAATTTTCAAATCAGACCTAGAAGCAAGTCTAGAAGCATTTCATAATCATGCCTGCTCTCACTCAGCAAAATTTATACTGTGGCATTAAGTTTGAGGAAGGAAAGCTATTGAACAGCCAGCACCCTCTGGAACCAACGTCATCTCCTTTAATCAAGGAAAATAACATTCATAAATCATTTGGTATTTTAACTTATTCAGCAATGATGGTTACAGTCAATGCGTGCTATTTTACAGCCTCCGTTGACTCTCATATGCAAATGAATGTTTCTTAGAGAGTACGACAATAAATATTGCATACAGAACTGTTAGATTGCTTCTACTTCCTTGAAATGAGCTGTTGCACATGGTTCTACACTAATATCTGCACAACAAAGCCCTCAGGACAAATATTGTTATGTGCAAAAGTCAGCCCCAGCTTTCTGTTTTCAAGCCTACTAAAAAGTTGTCATTTTCCCTTCGGTTCCGCGGGACCTCCCTGGAAGGGTTTGCACACGTGTACAGTAATGACACGAGTTAATTGCACAGTCGCTGAAATAATGCATGAGTCTCTGGGAATGAGACCTCGGAAAGGTCACAGACTCCCTCATTATCTCTTCGCTTTCTTTTGTTTCTGTGCTCTGCCCTTTCTCATCCTGAGAAAATGCTTCGGAATGCTAATGCCACGGTGCTTGGCATCCTCTTCACCAGTCATGTCAGCATAATTAATTAGGATGGTAGAACAAACACCATCTCACACAGGTCAGGTAAACCCATTTTGACACCAAAGCAAGAGGAGACACAGCAGAACGACGCAAAGGACCTAAACACATTGCCAGGACTCAGTAAATAGTAAAATATAACAGCTGGAAGTAATGGGATGAAACAAAGAGAAATGCAACCTGCCTATTGCTGGAAATGTATTATACCGTGGAGTCACCTCCCGGGAAAGATGCTGGAAACCAGACTAACTGGAGGTTTGAAGCTCTCCATAGGCAGAGTTAGACCTTGCCTTTAGGCACAATGTGAGCAGAGAGTAGTGTACGGAAGCATTTATGGCTCATTTTCCCTTTTCCTTCTGTCTTGCTGACTGTCAGCAAGATTGGCACTGAAATATCTTCCTACTGGTCTGATTGCTCCTAGACCTTACCATTGCCTGGAAACTCTTTCTGGGGACTCAGTTAACTAGAACAGAAGTATTAATTTGTTTCTCTTCATCCTTTTACACATATGCACGTACCCATATTGCAAAAAGGTCATTAGAAATAATATAGCCTTTAATATTGTACAGATTTTTTTTGCATCTTCAGTGAACCAGTTGTGCTCCTCAAGCACAACCTCACACACACCACCACCTCTGTGATTAATACCACGCCACTGAGGCTACAACCTTGGAGGTAGAAAGCATGCTAGTTCTGACAAACAGAAGCAAAACACTATCGCTGCTTACAAGATGTTAGTCATGCTGAGATGCCAGTATCCCGCCTCAGTTAACACAGGTGCCTACGAGAGCTGCCGCTGCTGTATTTTGGGCTTATAAATACAGGGAAACACTCCTCTAAGTCAGAAGTCACCCTGACAGTCAGACAGTTGCCCTGATGGCAGGGTTTGAAGGAATATTCTTGCACAAAAAGCCTTCCCCAGTGTCTATCCAGCCACACCATTAGCTTGTCCTTACTGCTCAGTTAAGCTTGATTGCAGCAGATCTTCCCCAGGACCCCAGGCCTCGCTAGATCTGGGTGTCAAACAGGCAGTCGCTGGGACCAAGACTGAAACAGTTAATGAGGAAAACTGCCTCACCACTCCAGACTTGCTCACCCTGGTGTTTCTTCACCGTTTGTGAAGTCATTTACTTTTGAGCACAACTGACGTAAAATGCTTTTAATTTGGCAGCAGTACAGATGCTCTTTGCCTCGCTGTATTAGCCCAAAACATACTGTGCCAAAGAATAACGGTTTTGAATGGAGGGTTATAAGCAACACACATTTCCCCCTACATTGCAGCAGTAGGAGTGCACACAGTTATGTTTCAAGAGCTAACCTAACGGCCAAAAACCTCTCCCCAACATGGACATCATTTTATTTTCTGTTAACTGCCCTGTAGAGGGAAGGAAAAATTGCTCTCAATGTATAGAAAAAAGAAGCCGCTAATAAAAATTTCAGGTTTTAAAACTTTCTTATAGAAGACGAAGTTTGGGGGAGGAATGCTAATTTCTGCATCTCTCATATGCCTGATCAAATCTAATATTTTTAAATAGAAACTGTAAACTAAACAACTTCAAATGTCAAAATGTTTGCTTTGTGGTATTAATATATTGATTCTTACGTTCTCTGACACATGAAGAACATGATTCCATTGGCAGAGTGGAAAAGTACATTTCTGATTACTTTAAATGTCAATATGGTCAAAATGCTACCTCTGATAACACGTCAAGGAAAGACATGATATTCCCTTCCTGTGCATCAGAAACAGATTGTACGTACGCAGGGGAGGGGAATACCTGCTTTCAAGACCATACAGTTAAAGGAAAACATCTGAAACATGAAAGCCTGAAGAGACAGCTCTGAATTTTGCTGTCATTTGTTTGCTGTCTGTCAGCCTTTAACAGGTCAGACTGAACTCAGAGCAGAAGAAAGAATCTCAATTTCTCAATTCTCAGTTTCTCAAAATCTCAATTTCTTCAGGAGAAAGAAACTGAGATTGAAGCAGAGAATGGACAAACTCAGAACTAAATTATATTAACCAATGGGACAGCCTAAGAGAAAGGAAGAGTTAGTCCTCACAGATAGACAGAAATGTTACCAAGTCTTTACTGTCTTTGGACAGAGGGAAGCAGACCAACAACAGACAGGTATCGCTGGTGAAACCCAGCTGCTTTAACTGACACACAGGTTGTAGGTACCAAAACCCAACATAGCTATTGACAGTATGATTTTTAGTATTAAGAGATTAATTTTGATTTTCAGGGTCAACTTTGAACATAGCTTTTAGATCTCCATTGAAAGTCCACTAGAATGCTATAAGACGTAGAGAACTTGCAAAGCATCCATGAAGCATGTAGACTCAGTGCAGGGCTGCGTCGTGCTGCGGAAACGGAGATATTTCCATTTGCAGTTGTCTTCACTACCATTTCTAATACTGTTGTTGTAGAGGTCCACATCTCTATTTTCCGCAGCGCACGAGGGAAGCTCTAGCACAGCTTCTCAATAAGCTGCGCTGCTTCCCGCAGCTCTGTGGGAATTTATTTCTTCCTCTCAAAAAGATGCTTTTCAGTTTCAAACAAAAATGGGTTTGTCAACCGGATGGATTTGATAGTTAGATAAATGTGTTTTATCAACGGAATGGATTAGGCTGTTTGCATTTTGTCACCACAATCTCAATCCATCCTGCCAATAAAACATATTTCATCAAAGCTTTAGGCCACCATGCTAACAGAATGTGTTTTGTCAACAGCCTAAATCCATCCTGTCAACAAAATCCATTCAGAAGGAAAATAACTCAATCCCTTCTGTCAACATCAGGAGCAAAATCTTGGTTGTTAGTGTATGAAAAACAAAACCAAACCCCACAGTTAACCATCCATATTTTCAGGCCAAAATAAGAAAAACACAAAAGTATCCATCAACTTAGTATATGTAAATGAAAACAGTGGGGAAAATTAAATAATGCGTTACTATTTCCTGGTGTGACTGGGATGTGATCAAGCTATGGAAGTGTCCAGACTGAAGCCTGAGGTTTCTACCGCCCCAACCTCAGAACCGAATTGAACATTTAGATCCCAGAGATGCTGGATACTGAATATGTATTTATTAAGAAAACTCAAAGACTCAGTAGGCAAATTACAAAAATTCATAGAAGACTAAGACCCAGAAAGCTGATTTCTCTTGCTGACGGAAAATCACAGTGGTAGAAACGTGAACAAAATTGTATTGTGGGCTCCATCCTGTCCTTCGTGCTTTAATTAGAACTTGCAAATTAAATGGACTGATCCAACTGTTACAGTCAGTCACTTCACTCCCTACCTGTGCCTCGGCTTGCTGTGGCTTTCTGCAGTCCCTCTGAAGGGCAGAGTAGATCCTTTGTACAAGGATCATATCAGGGCAGCCAAAGAGCCTTTCGTAGGAAGCTTCAGTGTAGCTGGAGGCCTTCTAAGATCATAGGCACATAAGTAGAAAAGAAATACGTTCAGTTTCAAAGGACACACAGATAGGTGGCAATCATGTTTGTGTGTGCACATGCACACACATTTACATATAATTATAACTTTTGCATTTTACAGGAGCAATTACAAGACACAATCATTCCTGTGCTCCTCCAGAGAGCTAATTCATATGGCACTGCGGTTTTGCTCCTCCTTTCCTTCCCCCTTTCACCTCTCAATAATATAACATTCATTTCCAAAATTTATTAAAATAGTCTCAAAGCAAGATTGCAGATATTAAAGTCTGATAGCTCCAACTCCTTTACTTGCAAAAAAGGTCTGTCTCCCTGCTCATTCGCTCTCTCAAAAATGTGTTGTGAATATTAGCAGTAGTTTTCATTTCAGGCCCTAAGTCAATAAAGATTGATTATTATCATATAATAAAAGTCAGATGGGTTTTTAAAAAAGGTTTAGTGGCTTTGGATGCCTACCTTCAGACGCTGCAAGAGAGCCTGATTTTCCTAAAGCACAAGCCATATGCCTACCTTCAGAAAAGATAGTCTCTTTCAATAATCTCAAGTTGGGCATGCAAAATCAACCACCTTTTAAAAAGTTATATTCACTTTCTTTTCTCTGGAGTTTGGAGTAAGGCCCTGCATTGTGTTATATGCACATAATGTGAAGGATGCAGCATAGTCATGAGTGCTTGAAGGAGTTCCATGTAACACTGAGGTTGGGCTTTTTGGCAGGATAGTTTGGTTTTAGGTACATATAGAAGCTGTATCCTGGATGCAAAATAGCTAATTAATTTATTTTTATAATTACTCTCTTAATATGCGATTTATTTTTTTTTCCTTTCAAACCCCAGCTCACAAAGTAATTTTAAAAGACAATGAAAATCTGAAGTTTATTTAAAAATGAGATGTTTGCTTCTCTTGAGTGTAAGGGAAGATTAGTCATTGTGGACCCTAAAGCCTTAAACATCAAAAGGGAAAATAATTTTTTAAAAATGTTACTTGACTAAACAGTCACAGGACTTAAACCAACTGCTTTATTTTGTAACTCTTGGAGTTAATAACATCGGAATAACCTTAAGCAGGGGAAGGTGAGAGAGGAGATGGAAGACATTTAATAATCAAAGGCAGATAAAAATCTAACAAATCATATCTTTTTCAATAACTAAACAGAATATGCAAATACATAATCCTGGGGCTATTACAAAGCAAGTTTCATTCTGTATCTTAGCCTGTCACAACTCTTTTTCTTTGTATTTGTTCTTGCATCAAGACTCGTGTTGTGAAAGGTGCTTTTGAGTACTGCATACTCAATTAGAAATTCATCTTGAGCAACAAGATGTCACATAGATCACTCCCAGTTAAGGAAAGGCTTGCATCATCAAATTTACTCAATTTCTTCAGCATTTCTCTACTTCAGGTGAAATCTCTGCTATTTTAAAATTGGCTTCAGCCTCTTATTAAAAGAAGCCTTCCCTGCCTCCATATGGTCTATGCTAATTATCAGCCTTTTGAACTGCACTATTTGGGGATGTATTGTAAAGCGAAAGGATTCATTTTATTCACACAAAACAGAATAATAAAATTATCTCCATGGGGAATTTCACAATGGGCTTTTGCACCTACAAAATAGTCTTAAGTGTTTAATGATTTATTGATGTAGTTGCTTTGGCTTTCTAAGCTTTTTAATTTTGTTTAATATGCATACTGTCTTCCAGACCCTTGATTACACCACTCGCGTTCCTCATTTACAACTTCAGATCAGCTTAGCAGGCTCTTCCCCAGCTCTGTTTCATAACACTTGGCAAACAGATATAAACAATAGCAGTAGGTATTTATTTTTCCTATTAATAGAGGGCTTGGATCTTGCACTGTGACCCTTGGAAATGGGATGCTGCACCCTCATCAATAACAGGACTAAGTTATTTGGGACAGGGATCATCTATTAATTACCTGCGCAGAAATTCATACCACTGCAGAAATGTTGTCTTCATCTGATCAAAATAAATGGCTTCTCTGCCTGCCAAATTCTCATCTGGGTCACACAAGCACTAATCCATTGACAGCTTTGCAGGATGACTTCTACTCTCTCTTATTAAATTCTTCTATACATAGATTCACTCATCCTCTGTAACTTGTTAACAAGGGATATCGTTCAGACCAAACAGCTTCAGGACTATCAGAGCTGACCTGGCCACTAGGAATACAAAGCTTATTTGGTGCAGTCAAAACTCTCAGTCACACTGACAACACGAAACAAAAGGAAAAATCAAAACTCAGTAGTAATGCAAAGCACACTAATGAGCTGTCACTGTTACAGTCCAGCATCAGGGCCAGACCAAAAACATCAGAAGGAGGAGGCGGTTGTGTGTGCATGTGTGTATATATGTATATACACGTACCATCATCTAATATATACCATCTACATATACCATCATTTCTAAAACCAAGCAAATAATTCCAGGGGTACAGTGAAGAGTCTAATTTCTGTGGCAGCACAGAAAACTGTCACACTGAAGAGCACTGAAAGGATGGCTGGGACAGTTGAGCATCGCACAGTTTACTAATTGAACAAGGTACTGATTGAAACCTTGATTAGCTGGGTAGCCCATCTCCCCAGTGACAGGCACTCAGACAGTCCAACCGCACATTTGTTTTCTTTTAGTACGAAGGGATTGTCTCATTCCTGAGTTCCCCACGCTAATGGATCTCACCCCACCCAATTCCAAATCAGTCAAACTTCCTTTTCACAGGCTTCTTTTCTAATAGGTTTTCTGGCACAGGTAGTTTAAAACTCTGCTTAGTTCTAAAGAGACGTCACTTCCATCATACACAAGGAAACAAACCACACAATCCTTGTCCGGCCTTTAACTCATGGTTTCTTTCCCGGTCAAGGACAAAACAAATGCATCCTCAGCTTTTGGCACCCTGCAGCACTATTTGTTCATGGTACCTCTGAGGAACTCCAGGCTTGTTCCCTCTGCCACTAACAGGAATCAGGGGTTTAGTCCTGTGTTGACTGCCACAGTTTTACTTTATGAGGATTTGAGTAGCATCTGAGGAAAGGAGAATTTTTATTTCCCCAGTGAGCAATTGGTTGACATTTGACTTCTATCCTACAGTCAAGCCCCAGGTAGACTGTGATACCTCTCAAATCACTACTGAAATGCTGGGATTTACAAGCCATTGGAAATGGCTGACTGTAAGATAAGACACTAGGCTATGAGCCAAGAAACCTCAGTTCAGTCACTGCCCTGCTGTTACTTTGAAAAGTCCTTTCATTTCCCTGTACCTACTGTTTTCTCTCCCATGCTTTATTATATATTAAATACTTGGACTGTAAATTTTTCCAGGCCAGAAATGTGTGTGCACAGCAACCTGTATAATGGAGTCTTCGTTTCACTTGGTCCCTCTCTGGACTGCAGCAGCCTTCAAAGTACAACTGCAATTCCCCCATGACCATATTTCCACAATATTTAGAATAAAAAGCCCCACAAAAGAGTGTATTCATATTCATCATTGTCATGCCCAGAACAAGTAGATTATTTTACTTTTAAGAACTTACTTCTAGCTCAAACTCGGCACCTGTGCATTTCTAGTGCAGGATTTCTGTATTTGCATTTTTATTAAAACCTTATCAGGTCTAATGCCTCCATTTGTCATGGTACAATTATATGAAACTGGAGATTAGGCAGGGTTGTACACATCCCATTTTTTAGGTATTTTATCATGACCTTGTAGTGATGGCATTTATCAAGTCAACACCAAATGGCCCTCTCTACCATCATATGTACTAATGGTTACTTTGCTCCTACTGCCTGTTACCTTTGTTTTTCCATTGATGTTTCCTTGACAAACTGCCTCTCAATAATATCAGAGCTGCCATTAGAGAATCAGCCATGTGATTTGTCCTAGGCATTTGCAGAAGGGCTGGGTGGAATAGACTCTGATTAGAAGTGAACTCAAATAGAAAACATCCAGATAAGAAACCAAAGGAATCACTCTTAGCCTTTAATCCTAGCAATTTAAAAAATAGAAGCAGCAGGTATATAATTCATGGAAGCTTTCTCCACCAGGGCAAAGGATATTGTGTGCCCCTGCAAAACCCATAGCATTCATTCAGAGTTCTGAATCATCTCAGCTTAGTCAGACAAACACTCCTGTTCTGGGGAAAAAAAGCTCTGTGATGCTCTTGGCTTTCTGGAAACAAAACACTGTGTCTGTAATGCTCTCCTGGAGGAGGGATTCGGCAGCATAAATTCATCCATCAATTGGGATCCTGAACCACAGCTTTGAAATTGTCAGTGCTTTCTATTAAATGCATTTCAGCGTTGCTTGTTAGACACTAAATTAAAAGCCCTTTAATTTAAACACAACAGAAGCAGTACCTAAGCTGACTTCACTCCAGTTCCCAAAGCATTAGTAAACTTGAGAGGTTCTTTCAGCCTTCGTAGGCCCTCCCATCACTTTTGTCCTCTCCGAAGACACTACCAGTAATTCGCCCAGCCTTGAAGAAGTGCAGGAAAAGTATACTCAGCACTGAAGTGTCAAGCTTCTATTTTAAATCCTAGTGTAATTTTTAAACCTGTTGCATTTGTGCCAGAACAGAGTACTTCTGTGAGCTGCACCCTGCAGCAGTGAGAGGGGGAAATGGAGCATGCACAGCTAACCCCTGCCCTCATCTAATCACCGCACAGAGTCCCATCATTATGCATACGCAGACAATCAGAGACAAAATCACATGTAAAACATTCCCGGCTGATTCACGTGCCAATGTTTTTACAATAGAGAATGCTCCTCCCTATAGAGGAAGGATTTTGCATGGCACACGACTGTGGTTTTCAGAAATAAATGCAAAGAAACTGCTTGCTGAAAATCTCGCTGCTCTGCAAGGGGCAGACAAATGGAGCAGCCAGATGCCATCAGCTCTGGGGAAAAGATGTCTGATTGTTCAAAGTGCCTTTGAAAATTTACCCATCAAGATAGAAGATAAGACAGTGGCCAGGTATCCTCGACAGGGAAACTTATGTTCAAGCCGAGGCCCTTTTCTTGAGGGTTCACGTTATTAACCTCAAAACAATTCAAAACCAAGTGCAATACCAAAAAGTCCTAACTGCCAGTGAAGTCAATGGGAAAGCTTGAACTGAAATTATTAAGGGAAGAGCTGAGTGGGCCCAATTCCCCTTTTAGTCTGATGTGACTCCATTAAATTCAGATGAGTAACTCCCAGGTGAATGAGAAACTGTCTTTATCTGAAGCCTGCCTGCCCTGCACGGCGACTTTGTCAAAAGGAGATACAATAAGGGATGGCAGCAACCGTCTCATATGGAAGCTTTACTAGTTTGCTCTCAAACTTGTTTGGTTCAAAGAGCAAAGATCCATATTATCAGTAGCTGGAAATAGCTTAACAGACTAAATATTTCAAAGTAGACCTCTACAGATAGATAGCATCATTTTTATTCCTGAATTCTCTAGGGAAGGAAACACCTCTTACCTGAGCTATTACCTAAGCTTAATGAAAGAGAGAAGTGGAGAGGAAAAACCAAGAATGTGTGTCTCTAAATTTTTAAGTGTCCTTTTATCCTTTCAGTGAATCACGTTATAGGCATTGGGCAGAGTCACAGAACGACACCGTAAAATGATGAACAGCTACGTCTTCTCCCTACACTTTTGGCTCTGAAAGCATCTATTAGTTCCATGCAGCGGATTTCCTGGATGGAGAAGAGACGCAAATTGGTCCATGGCTGGCAAAGAGCTTCGGACTGATCGGATTGGGGAACAAAAGCAGGATGACATCTCTTCTTTCTTCTCATTTCAGTTACAAATACGCTGCTACTATTGTTGTAATTTATTAACTGTGGATTAATTCACATTCCCTTGAACTTCATCTGGAAAGCATCTTCCCTAATTCCAGCTCCTAACCAAACTCTCGAGTTCTGCAAAATTACTTTCAATGTGAGCAAATGCTATTGCACCCCCCCAAAAAAATTTGCAACAAATCAATGAGGTGGGCTGATGGTGCTTTGAAGCAAACAGTGGCTAAATCATTGGGAAAAACCTCACTTGGCACAAAATATTATAAGCAGCAAAGCTAGTTGCTAGCAGCATAGAGGAAAAGAGGCTTAACAGCCCAAGCATTACATTTCCAGCACCGTAAAAGCTGGTCAAATAATGGAAAAATTTATGCAAGTATAAAGTCATTTGGTGATAGATGGGGAGGATTAAGCTCTGTTGAATAAGTTATCCCTTGCAGAATATATTTCAGCCTCACCATACTGCTTGACAAATAATGGACAGATTAACTGGCTAAATTTTGCATAATGTATTGTTTTCTAGGGTTGTAAACTCCCCCTTTAACACAAAAAAAAAAAAGTAATTTTTTTTTAGCTTGAAACTAAAAATTTTTAAATTTTTCTAAAAATTCCTCCCCCCGCTTAAAAATCTTTATTGTTACAGAAGAACACAATAAAACTAATCTGCATCAAGTCCTAAAATTGATTTATTAAACTGTATTAAATCCCCATGAAGACTGTTTGTTCGGTGCAGTTTAATATCCTTCATAAATGGAACACGAGAAATTGACCTAAGGCTACTCTGAATCTGGATGAGGATTAACAATGTGGTTTAATTAATCCACTCCAAGTTCAAAATTTCTGTTAATTCAGAAATTAAACTGTGGAAGTTTGTCTGTAATGTGGCAGTCATGAAACTCAGTGGGAGCCGGCTCCTAAATCCCTTACATGTTTGAGAACATCTACTTTAAGACTGACTTCCTTCTACATTATCATCAGACAACCCATTGCATCTTGGAAGTTGTTCAGGATTTGGTGCAAAATGGGTCCTCAAGTTTTAGACACATCCTAGCATTGCCTCTGGAAACTAACGATGTTGAAGAGATGTGAAGTTATAAATCAAAACCAGAAAAAATAATTTATATTTTTTAATATAGAATTGAAGAGTTATATGATTTATTTCCCTTCATAAAGATACACAAGTGAAATTTTCTGGTTCAGGCCACACCTACATCTGCAATTTTTATCTAAGGTGGATTTTTGTTATTTAAAAAACACACTTTTATGCATATAGTGTACTTAAAGCTTGTTTTTATCAATGTATCTCACAGGACTGTATTAATACATCTTAAACTTCAGAATATTTTTACTGTGAGGCAAAATGCATAAGTATTAGTCTAATTCCTATTGCACTATGGAATATTTTCACATAGGAGTCTTTGTTATGCCAAAGTAGTGTAAGAGACACCCACAATAAATGATCTGCATACATCTTACTTGAGTCCTCTGGCTGAAAGTGAACACCAGTAGCATCACTTAAATTTTCCATAAAGGGAGCAAAGCCATTTTTCTTACCTTCCTGTCTGCTTTCTCCTCCCAAATCAAATAAATTTTAGATATTTAAGTGAATTAAAAGGTAATAAATCCTCACCTGAGAAATGGTAGAAGTGCATAGCAAACACCGTGCTTAAATAATTTAGAAAAAAGACCTGCAGTGATATTATGCCTTCTGAAGTTCAGGTATTTATTAGATTCCCTTCCTTTGTGCTTTGGTTCTTTCATGAATATCATTACATCAGCAAAGGTGCCCCATGCTAGGGTAATGGTTCGATGACTTAGTGAACCTTTAACAACTCCTCACATTCCTTTCTGATGGCTGTGGCATCTTGAAAGGAGAACAACGATATGGTCCATAGATTGCATAAAGCCTAAGCAAGTCCAGAGGCAGAGAGAGGTAATGTTTCTGCTGTGCAGCGTTATGAATCTTCTCAAAATCCTCCCCAAAAACTCAACAAAAACCCAAGGTTACTCAGCTTCTCCTCCAACTCCAACAGAACTACACCAGTGACAACTTTCATTCAAAGCAAAATATTTTAAGCCTATGGATCCATGAGGGCTAACTGTCCACAGCAAGACATCATAGCTCATTTCTACAAAGGTTAGTTGCAAGAGATCATAAAAACCCAACATAGTTACAGTGCTACAAAGGGAAGGTGGCTGCAAGGTGGTGTTCTCCTGAGAGGGTGATTGTTAACATCATGTTGTTCCCCATCCAAATGATGTCCTTGCCTCCGAAGTCAATACAAAGCTGAATAAGAGCAAAATAAAACTGATTTCAAGAGATGGAAAGAAGGTGATTTCACTGTTTTGATAAATGCTTTTAAAAAAGAAAAAGGTTGTTTCCTTAACCTTTCCCAGATTTCCTATGTGATTCTAACAAACCGTTTTATTTCTGTCCCCCACCTGGAAAAATAAAAACAGCGAATAAACCTTCCTTTTTACCACACATGACCTTGACTGTAAGTTCTTTGGGGCTCAGTCTGCTTCTTGATATGCCTCTGAATACAGATTAGCAGAATGAGCCCTTGTCTCTGTTGCAGCATCCGTACATTAATGGGATACAAGTAAGCAAGCACACCTTCTGAAAACGTTCACACATTTTTCCACAGTCTAACTAGATTTTTGTCACTATAAATATGCTGCTTAGAGTACCCTAAGTGAATTCCCGTAGCAGAGGCCTGAGAAGCAAATCATTTGCTAGAAGAAAATACATAAATGCAAACTCCAGCTCATAAGACAGCATATGAAATAGGAAAGAGCCTGAGAATCATTGTTCTTCACATAACATTGAACTGCCATAAGGCTCTGTCAAGATTATTATATAACTTCCTTGAAAAGCTTGTATTTAAATAAGCAAGAGAGGCAAAACCAGAGATAACAGAAGGCTAATTCCCTTAATTTTACAGAAGGGGCTGCAGCTGAGATCCCTGTCTAACCCTGATCACTTCCACTAACCCTCTTACCTCCTCTCCCAGCCTTTTCAGCCAGGCAGACACAACTGCTTGTGAGGCTGTACGGCAGTCAGAATTTAAAAAAAAAAACCAAACAAAAAAACAAACCACAACTTAAAAACCAGAACTAGGTTAATAGCAACCCTTTCTTCTTGCAGGGTTATTTTTTAAGCTTCGTCAGTGACCTTGTTTCATATATCAGCCAAACCAATGATGCTTGAACTGCCACTTGATAAGCCAGCATCCCTGTCCTTGCACAAACTGTTGGCTGGGTGTCATGTACACCCCTTATCTCACTCATCTCTCAGATTTCAGCTCAGAGCCTTCACACTGCTGATGCTCCCAAACAAGATATTTCATACCCATTTTATAATAAATGTTCACTGACAGAAATTGAGCCCACACTGGTAGGTAACTTAATCAATAGTCAGGTCTCCAGCAGTCTGTATAGCAAATTATAGTTGGCATTTAATAGAACTGCAAAGCAGAAATAGCTTTAACACACCAGTCGGTATTTTAAGCCACATAATAAATCCACTGCTACCCAGTCACATATCAATTAATAGCACTAAACATATTTAATGTATTAACAAAGATGTCATTCAGATATTAAAATTCAGTTTAATTAAAATAGCAATGAGGTCTTAAATGTCCGATATTTTAAAATTCACCTGATCTTTTTAGTCATTACAAAAGGCCCTTTAACTAACACATAACTGCCTCATAAAATTTAAACTGCAGGTAAAATTCAGACATGCACTTGCAAATATTGCTACAGCGTGTTTGACTCCAGGTCAGCGCAGAACGCAACAGCCAGAGCCAGCAGCAGCCCAAAAGCAGCAGATTTAACCAAACAGCCGCTTCAGAAACTGTATTATTATTTGACATGATCTGTACTTGAAGCAGTTCCCTGCGCAAATGGAAATCAAGTAAACTGTTCAGTTTATAACCTCACAAGTGGCTCTGCTTTTCTGTATATTTACCCAGCAGCTTCTGGCTGGCTGGGCTATACTGTTAACAGGCAAAAAAGCAAACAGGAGCATGAGAGAGCTGTGTCTTAAGTGGCACCTGTTGACCTGTAAATATTAAAGCAAAGAAAGGCAAGAATAATAGGCCAGGCTTATCCTGACACAAGCTTTTAACACAGAGTTACCTCCAAGATGATTATGGCCCACTCAGAGATGCTTTTTTTTTTTCACTGACAGTTTCACACTTTGCAACTTGTCTATTTGTTTACTCCCTAAGACCAAAACAAAATGTTTACAGGGGCACCAAAACAGTATTTTTCCTCAGAGAGCTTTAGTTTCATCACAACATCAAAGGAGACATATTTACAACAGGCCTTTTGCCTTTTATTCTTGGGACCCTTCACATGGAGGTTTCAAAGACCTGAAGTCAGTGTAGAAAAGCTTTCTGTGCTCTAGGACTAACAAATTATGCTAGCAAATTTAACATCATTTTCCCATCCCTGTCTCATTAGCTAGGACCCCAAGGTAAATCCATCAGCCTTCATACTCTCAGATCATCTCCACTTTTACGCTCACGCTCTCTCCCATGTAGTCCCATCTCACCCTTTGCTGCGGGCTCTGCAGAAGCTGCTGATGCTCAGAAGTATTTGCCCATGCTAAGAGCGAGCTTCAGCATCTTTGCTGCCAACACCAGAACTGCTCAGAGCTGTTGTAATGCTGGGGGGGGGGGGGGGGAGGAAAGGCTAATTGGAATAAAGGATAATCAGGCAGGGCTTCCTCCCATCCCTTTGTTATCATAGCAGATACATCCTAAAGCCTTGTTGCACCACCGAGCTGCACAGACCTCCAAATCCTGGTTTCTCCCAAGCAGCAAACCAACGCCACAGTCGCCTTTGTATAAAACCAGGGGGATCAACTGATTTCACAGGGCCATCTGAGTCAGATTGGCCTCTGCAGCTATTCCTAAAACTTAAATTCTGCCTATTCCTGCTGTGCCTGCACTCATGCCCGCAGCCAAACGGCCACTGAATTCCTGTCTAGGCTCTGGTTTATGTTAAATTCTAGTGCTGAAAACACTAAATCCCAATATCAACTGCGATTTACTTTCATTTTGAACGGCAATCAAATTAAGCTTGACTTTTACTGTACTGCCTCCAGGTGGGCACCCATGGCTGGGCCCTATCACTTAAAGCAGTAGGTGTGTAATCAAATTGAGTTAGACAGTGATTGATATTTTGCATACCCTGTAATTATGGTATTAAAGATCTGGCACGTTGTTTGATGTGAAATGATGTGTGATCGCTAGAAATGAAATGCAATTCATTTCTTATTTCGGAGTGGGGTGAGAAAGTCCAGTAATGGGGTATGGGAGACACCAGCCATTTTCTGCCAGCCTTTGGGGTGCACTTTAGTTGTTTACATGCAGTTTTGATATTCATCAAAATGGCAGATTGCCTGGCCACTCATTAATCCTTAACTGTGCCTGGACCTAACAGACTGTATATGGGTACAGTTCTCTAATATAATAACATACAGTAATGTGTCATGCTGCTGTAAATCTGCAGCTACTTGAAGCTTCAGAGTGACATGAGAAACAAAACTGGTTTCAACCATCGTGGAAGCTGTTGTACCTACAATACTGTAATGGAGATTTTCTAGATGCTGAGATGTCCCAGTATTCCCACTCCTCTGGCCAGGCTCCAGTCTCTCCCCTGTTTAACATTATGGGAAGACTGTATTAGTGGCAGTTCCTCATCCCTATCTATATGTCTCATTCTCTTCCCTCCACCCCTTCCAGACAGAAAACACCTTAATCTAGGGGCTTATCTACACCTGAAAGTTAATTCAAGGTTACAGTCAGGCATGAATGTAAAGAGAAATAGATATTCTTTAATAACCATACAGAGACAGCTATTCTAGAATAAAAGGACTTTATTTAGTTTAATACACTTCTTTAATCACTAATCCTAAACAGGTGATTAGCTCTTTATTAACACACTGAAACCATAGCTGAACCCTTCAAAAGCCATTTCTTAGAATTCCCTGGATAACGAGCGTGGCAGCAGCCTGTAATTAAGCTCCAAGTGAGAGTGGTGTTCTGTCTTGCAGAGCCAAGCCGAGGGGGGGACGGGTGTCAGCCTGAAACCACTCCCAGTCCCAGGGCCAAATCATCTTTCTCTAGTAAATAATTGCACGCTCTGAATAGAGGGCAAACTTCTCAGAACTGTTGGCTGAACTGCCCCCTTGTTTATTTACACATTCAGGAGAGCTTTGGAAATTAGGTTTTTATGATCTGTTATAACAATCCTCCAGTACGGAGCCCTTGCAACTAGAGATTTCAATTTATTTGCATTATCATTTAAGAACGAGTTGTCCACAACAAAATACCTTTAGAGCATCATAAATAACACACAGCTAAGACTGAAGCTTTGTAAGAAATCCCTCAGCAGAGAAGAATTAAAGAAATTTACAGGAACTCCAGAAATACAGAAATTACACAGGAGAAATAACAGAGACAGGCGATACTCTCTTAAGCTTTCACAAGGAACTAACAGCATTTCATTCTTGGATGATTTATTCCTTTTATTTAAATTAGAAGCACGTCTGCAGAAAGGAAAAGTCTTCCCATGTTTTTTAAAGTAGTCTTGCAAGACGAATAGCCTTATGGCAGTCTCATAGGTCTGGAAGCTTGGCCTTGTACTTAAGGGTGGGGGCCCTAAGGAGTCAGGACCCCCTTCTCAACTCTCCCACAAAGCCCTCAAGTGTCACTGAGCAAGCCATGTGGGTAGAGCTTTTCAAAAGCACTTGGGTACAGCATCTGCTTCCCATGGACTTAAGATGCTTTTGGAAAAGCAAAAGCACAAATCTGTGTGACCCATTTGGTTTCTTCAGCCCTTACTTCCCAGGGGTGTTGGGAAGGAAAATACCTCAACGCTGAAAATATATTCAGCTACTTTGGTAGGAGACATCTATACCGTAAGAAAGAATTAGCGAGGGAGTTTCAGGGCTTCACAGAAATCATGCCAAACATGCAGATTTAACTCATCGAATAGATTTCTTTTAAAAAGATGCAATTATCTGTTCTTTTTTAAATGGTGGGAAAAAATTAAATTAGGTTCAACAGGGCTTTTCAGTCAGACTATAAGAAGTCCAACCAAAATCCAATAGTGGATTACTGAAGTGGACGCTCAAAACTTGGAAGCATTTGAAAACTGAATCCGTATCTAAATTCACTTATATTACCTTTGTAAAGCAAATTATAAGGACCCTAGTCTAGAAGCAACTGGTGCCAGGAGAAGAACCTCAGAATTTAGCATGTTACATGACGAACATTCAGACCACGTGTTGATCTGTGTTACAATGATGAAGACCTGGATTAACTCCATCCATTTCAAAGGTGCTACCCCAGATAAGGTTTGTAGGATCACACAGCGCACCATGTGAGCTGTCTCCATCTCAGTTCCTCAATATGCTTTTATCTAGTGTAAGATCCTTACCACTTAATCCTCCGCTTATAAAGCATTATAAGCAGTAGAGAGGTTTTAAGAGCAAAGTCTGACCATTCCAACTGAGACAGGTCCTCACTATAAAGTTTGGAGTCATATTCAGATTCATGGTGTTGAGTACAAGGCTTTCAGAGGTCTTGGGTTGCTTTTGAAACTCAGATGCAATTCTGGAAATTTAAAACAATCAGAGCAGTATTTATGTCCACATCCATCTCTAAAATCAATAAACAATGAAGTTCTTTATTGCAAATTCACTTGGCATGGCAAGTCTGAGAATTAAACAGCCGTCTCTCAAGTCAGGCTGAAACATAGGTGCTGACTTCTGATCGCGGCTAATCTTCATTTTGAATTTCCCAAATGTCCCTGTTAGATGCTCACGGACAATTCCAGGAATGCCACACGAACCTGAACTGAATGCTCCACACAAGCCAAGGCCAAATGAGGAAGTGCTGAGCTTTGACCTTCTTCAGCATTTCATCATCTTCTAGTACGCAGGGTTCACTGAGCTCTCAGAATTGAGATCTGCATCTTCTTCTATTCAAACTGTTTCTTGTTTGTATTCATTTGTTCCCATCCCCAAGTGTACTGGGGAGGGTACGCTGCTGTTCTAGATGCACCTAACCCTTTCATTGTATGTCATTTCTGAACTAAAGACTGGTGGTCTCAGTTTCGCTTGGAGCGCTGTAGTGGTCCATAGCTCCTTCAGCTACAGCAAAATTATCTCCACTACAGCTGTTTGAATAACTCCTTAATGCTGCTTTACATAAAGAATAACTACAGTAAAACTGGCAAAGAGTGGTGACTGCAGAGCTTGACAGTCTCAGTTTGCTTTCCAGGCAACCAGCAGCTTTGTGGGACAGTCTGAGAGTGGAAAAGGATGATCAGGAGGAGAGCAGGACTTCTTCTACACATACATGCGAGACAATTCAACAGTCATCATCTTCTGCATGGGACCACGTTATTTTTCAGAGACCAGTGACTGCCACCAGCACACTGTCTCCTACCTAGTGATTGTGCACAATTTCAGGACAACAGCAGCTCCATCATAAGTCTGCAAGGGATTTATATTCACTATATGTTCCATTGCTTTTACCAAAATTAGGTAATATGTAAGCTCAGGTCTCATTTTGAACACTTGGGCTACAAAACATGTGCACGTACATCTACCTTAGTATGTGACAGGGACAATTGGGTTGCTCTGTATATTCAGGAAAGTTGACCCTCATCTTTGGTATTGCCAACTTCTGTGATTTGTATCATTTGAAAGTGATCCTCAAGCCATTGCTGTTGGAATGTATGAGAATATGAGTTTTGTTCAATTAAAAGATATTTTAAGACAGTGGCCAAAACTTGAACATACCATGCCAGTGTGCCTTTAATGATGATGAAGCAGAAGACATTATTTTGAGAGATCCTGGTTCGTGACTTTTGAATATTTGGGACTGGTAATGAATATTTAGGTGATCAAGATACAAATTTAAAAGTCTAACATGAGGCTGAATATTTCCAGACCTTGGCCTTTTAGAACATTTCTTCTCACTGCATCAGCTGGTCAGAAAGGGAGGCAGAAAATAACCAGACAGAATCCAAAATCCAATTCATGTTTGTTTGCTGCTTTTATTCTTCCTGTTACAGGTCATTCTACCTGCAGAAGTTGTTTGTCATGTGTATGAGCGTACAGGCATTTCAGGGAACCTACAAATGTTGTCAGCCAGATGGAATCACATTTATGACCCAGCAGAATGAACTAGATCTATGGGTTCAATTCTACAAGATGCCGAGCCTTTAAATCAAGTGAATAATACAAACTGACTTCTTGCACGCTAGCAGCTAAATGCATACTTAAGCACTGGAGGAGTCAGGCAGGCTCAGGATGTTCTTACCTTCCCCAGAATCAGAATCGACGTGAGGCTTAGACGCCTAACTTATCTTCATTAAAAACCACCGTGGGGACTGCATAAATCTTATCTAGGCTTTTAATATTTTCTCAGATAGTCTGTAACAAAGCTGCTTTCACAACCTCACCTAAGAGCTGCCAAAATGATGCTAATACTCGAGGCCTCAGCATTGGGCATTCAGATTAGCTTTAGTTCTTCACGTGAAAGCTTGAGAAGAGCCTATTTTGAGGGAGCTATTCTTCAGGCTGCAATGCTGAAAAGCATTTCTGGGGATTAGCATTTGGAAAATTCAGTAAAATCTGAATCTCCAGAAAAAAGGTTAGTAAAACAGCAATGGGAAATACCAGTTTAACAACAATACCAGTCGTTCCGCTCCAGTTCACATCATTGGCCACGATAACATTATTCAGCGCATATGATGAGGTTCATGAGAAGATCTCAGTCCCTTCTTCACTCTGTCACTGATCTGGTTTTCCTCTCTCATTTATCTATTAGAAATGAAACTGTTTCAGGACAACATGTCTACTTCCAGGATTGCAAGAAAACTTCAGTGCAAAGAGGTATATTGGTATAAATGTAATATAAAAGTAATAGTACATTAAAAGAGTTGTCAAGCATACCATGCTTTTAATTTTACAAATTATTGAAGTTAACATCATCATCTATTACGCTACTGTCCATTCAAACAGTTCTTTTTAGTAGTTCACATACCATGTCATGCAAAGTAAATGTTGGCATATTCAAAGCACAGATGTGGTAACAAGAGCAAGGAGGTATTTACATAACATGAAGCAGGTCAGCAACCGGAGAAGAAACAGAAGAGCAATTCCCAGCACAGCAAGGTACCAATTTTCTTCACTATTCTGAGATATTCTCCAGAAAACAAGGTATTAAGTCCAGAGGGAAATGTTAAAAAGTTTACTACTGCAATTATCACTTTCACAGAATGTTTAGCACCCTGTAGCTCAATTAAAAATAAATAGGTCAGCTGGATTGAATGAAAAGGCACTAATTAAGGCATTTTTTATTTTTAATTTTGCCCATAAGAATTGAATAATGAACTAGTATTTTTATTGAAGCTACCTGATTTATATAATGCTGGATTAATTAATTTTGAATCACTATTTGATCTTTTACGATATTGCTTTACTTTCTTCCCTCTGCTTGCAAAGAATGATTAGGCTGTGCCACTAATGAGAAACATTAATAGTTTTTAAATACATCATTAAACTAATTTCTTGAATACATTAATACTTCTGATTTATTTTGAATTCAAATACCAACTTTCCTTCTTCAAGCAATGAAAACTTGTTCTACATTTCTAATGTGATCAGTTGACGGTGTACAGGGGGAATCTGTCTGCCTAGCCCTGTTTCTCTTTATTAAAGCACAGAAACGGCTAAATTCAATCACAGACCTGCTCTTTCTTTATGATGACATTTAAAAAAAAAAGTAGCAGGAGAAGTCCTAATGTGTCCTCTATCCCTAAATGTTCCTAAACATAAAGCATACTGTGTATTTCAACTGGAGATCCACACAGTCACTATGAACAGATCTCTGAACAAGCTAACTATCACTTCATTAATCCCTAGGAGAAACAACACTTTACCAACATGCAACAGCCCAGGAGCTTGTCCTGGGTTTTAAGTATTGCCAAGAAAAGCATTTGCCCTTGTATCAGATCCCTGAAGAGAATGCGGTGTCTGATGAGAAATGACTCGGTTTTATAAG
Organism: Gymnogyps californianus; assembly: GCF_018139145.2. Taxonomy (NCBI): domain Eukaryota; kingdom Metazoa; phylum Chordata; class Aves; order Accipitriformes; family Cathartidae; genus Gymnogyps; species Gymnogyps californianus. The sequence continues at coordinate 4,903,689 of NC_059493.1, read as the reverse complement.
CATTAAAATGGAAAGATGAAACCAACTCTTTTCCACAAGAAGGATGGGGTTTTCTTCAGCTTTTCTTTCTGCTAAGTGACCATGTTATTATGTCTCTACTGCTTGGTGTAATACACTGCTCTGTCTCATTACACTGAAAAAGAATCTGAAGGTGAAACCAGCAAAAACATCATCTTTCTTCTAGAGTTTGGTTAGCTTCTTCCCTCTTCTTGTTTTGATGTGGTAACAAATACAATAATGAAGAATATAATTCCATCAGCACTTCAAACAATGATGAGTCTTCAAAAGAAGGAGCACTCTCATCTGTCTTGTTCCCTCTTTCAATCAACAAATAATGCAAAAGAAGAAACACGCCTGCTACCATTGGGATCACGCCTGGCAGAAAGAGAAGAATGAGCTCAATCAAAAGTTCTATCGGGTGCCGAGGAGGACAGGGTGTCAGCGCCAAGGCAAACAGCAGACAACGCCAAACACTACTGTATCCATCAGCTTCCCTTCAGACATCACATCGTGAGCCAATCTCACAAAGAAGGTTCTGGGGTTTTTAGATATGTGTTGTATCAGTTCTTTTGCACAGTTCATTGCGTTCGGATGTGCTCGCTTTAGATTTTGTTTGACTGCATCTGGAATTTATTTGGTGATGGATTGCATTGAGAAATGTAAGGAGGCATTTAATAGCAATCACCTTAGATTGTTTAGCTTGTGCAGTCAGACAGAAACATACTGGTCTATACCAGGGTAACGCAATAATGGATTTAGGCAACAAGGCATAGACACATGTGTGTTTGTGACAGCAACCAATATCTCTGAACTACCTCCTTCTTTTCCTATTTATTTAACTTGAAACGAGAAAAAGGAGGCCAAGCAGATATGTATCAGTCAATGAAAGGTAGCTGAGAATAAGAAACAAAAAAATTCATTACCTGGTTAGACAAGACTGGAAGAAAAATTAGGTGCCAACACACTGAAGCTGAACATCGCTTTTGCTGTTGGACAACACAAAGCGGGTGGAGTACACACACGCTGTTCAGAAAAAAGTTAGCTCAATTCTGATCTAATTACACTCATTTTATAAAATACGTTCCAGTCATTGCCAATTTACACAGGCATATGGTGCCAGTTTGGGAGCACACCTATAACCAGGGTAGCGTGCCACTGAACATCCAAACAAGTTGAACATGTTCAGCACACATTTCAATCCTTTGCTGCATACACAAGTCCTGCCACGTACGTTCAAGTGACTGCGCTTTGCCAACTAATCATATCAAATAGTCTCATGCCATGTTTTCTCTCTCCTCCCCTGCTGCAACAGATAGGTGAGACTATCCATATAAAAATCCTTTCTACTACATGGCCCTGGGAGCACGACCTGAGGCTGCCTGTCATTGCAAGAGGCTGATTCCTGCCCAGTTTTGAACACCCTTAATAATCAGATGAGTTTGAGACAGGGAAGGGACACCTGCGTTTGGGTGCTGGACTCAGTGAGATCCAGAGGAAGGTTTTAGGCTTTTATAGGGATTGACTGGTTAAAAAACACAATTGACCTTTAAGTTCTTTGCAAAGCTTTGCCCTTTTTAAAGAAAAGGGCCCTACCTCTTCTCCCCTCCTCCCAGTTATTTAAAAGTATCTTAGGCAGGGAAGATCTTCCATATGTGCATCCAGCTCGTACCACTGATGCCTCAGTCTCCCAGCTGCAATACAATAAGCAGCAGCGAAATTTCTTTGCAAGATCAAGCCCAGGAAGAGTGTTTTTTTTAAAATGCAGATCTAATTTATTGGTGAACAATAAGGGCTATAAAAGCAGTCATTTCAAGGTTAACGTGCTACTCAAATATCCAACAGTCAAGCTGAGTGAATAATCCATAACTAATTGCTTATTTAATTGCACATTCTTTGTACATGAGGCAATTGTAATATTCCTGAAGGCTTTAGGTTTCCCCCCTCTTAAGGAAGCTATAAAACTTCTGTATCTGTTCTTCAGCATGTGTACTTTGTTGCTTCACGATATCAAGCAAGTCATACTATTTCTATTCCCCAATTAGATTGCTTCTATAGCCATTAATTAATGGTAGCAGCTCATGAAAAAAAAAAAAAATCCTGTGAAGAGGTTGTGTAATCCATTTTTAAAGACTGGATTTATTTTCAGGTTTTTTGCTGAAATAATGAAAACCAGTCTCAGAAACAAGGGTCCTGGAAAGGTAGAAAGTAAAGACCCACACTGAGGATCTCCACTGAAGGAAACAAGCAGAGCACAGTACACATTTGGTCCAGCAGCAATCACCAGGCCAACAAACGTTACTTAACGTACAGTCAAGCAGCACAGATATTCCCAGTTACCCAGAACTGAAGTGTGGGGTAGCGTGACACAAGCTGAATTACAAGCCTGGTTTCAATCATTCCATTGTTCATTGCTGTATTTTATTTTTTAAATGAAAACAGAACATTTTGCTTCATTACGTTCCAAACATGTCAGACTTCCGAAATTTAACAGCTTAATTCATTTACTTATTAACTTAACATACAGGAACGTCAACATTTAATAGCATCATTTTAATTTTTCTGAAAAACTACTACAGAATATCCAATCAGACTTGACTATTTAATACTGACTCAAATACTTCTTGCATGCCAGAATTTCCTTAAACTGGATATACCATTATTCTTAAAATATTCTTTAAGAACACAGAATACAGTCCTAAGCATCACTTGTGCAGGAACTGCCCCCCCCCCCCCCATTGTATTAGCTAGCAACATAATCTCATATTATTATTTAGATTTTTATCTATACTTTGGAGCAGAAAAGGCTGACTTGAGGGTAAAAAAGCTTGTACTCTTTCAGATTACCTCCTGACATAATTTGAGTTTCTCCATTTCCCCAAGAGTATCTTTTTAAATCAATACTCAGAATAACATTTTTTTCCTTATCAGGCTATCCCAATTAATAACAACAGACCCTCAGCCTACCATGCTTGCTGACATCCTTCAAGTGCATCCTTTGATGCAATCATACAAAATCAAGCAGTTCACAACAAAAGTAGCCCGTATCAATTTATTCAGTTCACATTTCCATGCAATAAAAATGACTAGCATGTTAAACTGCAAATCCCTGAAGCAGATCATAGCATCCTGGAAAAAATGTCAGGAATAATTAAGATGGAAACCTAATTTGGCAAGTGCTGCTACCAGACACTGGGTGGAGGAGAGGGGGGGAAGAAGAGATGTAGGAACCTTTATCAATAATGCCACATCCACATCTCTGCTCCCTTAAAAAAACCAAACCAAACACAGGATCACCAGTCAAAACAGAAGTTACATGTTTAGCAAGTTTGTCCTGTGAACGGAGGCTCTTGTTTTAAGGAACGTCAGATTTAGTGGATGACCTTTCACTATCCTCATCGACATGAGTTTTGAGGAAGAGGCGCGAGTATATTATCATCGGCTTTGCATAGATCACAGGCAGCAGCACACCCCCTCATGTTTAATGCAAGCATGTCACCACCACCAGCTTTAGCTTAGTTACAACTCCTCTGTCCTTGAAACAAGGCTAATAAAGAGATGCCACTGCAATCCAACTGCTCCTAAGCAGAAGGGACCCTCTCTCAAGGATGTGACAGCAAGACGCAACAAGTGCCTCCTGCCACGGGAGGAGAGGGAATTTGCCATACATAAGTTGCCTCGGTGCTGCCTTCTAATAAAAACCAGAAGTGGTTCTGCTGTTATTCTGAGTTCGTGCCATTATTGTCATTTCAATGGTTCTGCAGAGCTACTTTAACCTTTATTAACCTTTATCTGTAAAAACAGAGCTTCGACACACTTGCACTTCAAGTCATGAAGATGCCTTCTACCCAGGTAGCAGCCCCTGTTCTCACAGGGACACGCTACCTGCGTAAAAAGCATTTCTATACCAATTTATCTAATTCTGAAGTGGAAACGTGCTATTCAATTACACCAACATTGCTTAAACAGCAGTTTTTCAGTGCAGACAAAACTTCTACCATCATTTCCAGCTCACAGAATGTCCTTTTCCTTCCCCTTCTTTCTCCATGCCCTTTTCTCAACTGACCTCTAGCAGACAAAATATCACCCCCACATCTGGATTATACCCACAAGTGCTTACAACAGAGCAATGACATTTTACCATTAGCCAGCACATGTATTTTGCTGCCTACCTACAGCAGAAGAGAGGGGTGGTGATATATAAAAATTCTAATTCTATTCATACTGACATTTACTGTGGAATTCCAGCAATCGAGAAAACCTCTCATTTTCAAGCCTTGCTCACAGACAAACGTCCTAGAAAGTGAGGCAGAAGTTTTCAACTCCTGCAAGGAATTTGCAAAACCAACTAACTTCCTACATGAAAACACCAGAGTGTTTTCATTAATGAAAATAAAATATTTAAGAAGCTGCCCAATGAAAGTTTTTGAAAGACAACGTGACCATTTCCTACTAAAGGTCAGTCACTAGCAATACATTAGTTGGGGCGGGGGGGAGGGATGGTGTTGTCTTTTTGGTTTGTTTTAATTAAAGTAAAGCCACTATCATTACAGGACACCAATTCAGTCAAAAGGGAATTGGACATTTCTACTCAAGTAAGACTTTAAGGAGCTTTTCAGTGCAATACTCCATCTAATCACGGCAGACAGCACGAGCTACACAAAGGGTCTCTCAGCTGGAAATACGAGAACAGTCTCTTCTGACAACAGGGGTGCAGGAAATACTTTGTGGTTGCAGCCTGCAAATCCAAAAGCAATTATTTCCATTCCCAAATATAGTCATTTACTGACTGTATTCAGCCCACAGTGCAGCACGATAGAAGAACCCTATAGCAAGGCACCCTTTGCAGGATTTTGAGGCTTTAGACATAATGGCTGGCCACCCATTGGAGCCAGGCCCATCTTTTTAGTAGATGATCTTTCGTTCAGCAAGGCTATTTAACATAGCATTTAAATATAAAGTGATAAACATGTGCTTTAAGTCTCAGGAGTCGTTAGGCTCACCCCTGCGTTTAAGGAGGAGCATCACTGACACAAGAAAAATCTTATTCCTCTAGATTACACCAACCACTTCTTTGAGGAAAGATTTTCTATACTGAAATAGCAGCTCAGGCCACAAGAGTGATTCAGTAATTGCAAATGCAAACAGGCCTTTGCTAAACCAGAGGTGATAAGAGGCTGTCAAGAGCCTTAGATGCCATTTCCTTAGCATATAATTTTATTCATGTAGCTCAAGTGAAAGTGAACCTGCATGTTCAACTAGTCTGACACCTCTTACCATATGTACAGCAAGGGAACTGTAAGGGCAGTGAAATTCCAGATCAGTGGTTGGGTTTTCTACAAGTCTTTTCCTCTCCCCCACCTCCTGTTTCATTGAGATTTCAGCTGTGCCTGTTCGTGCAGTGCGAGAGCAATACAAAACAAGTTTCCTGTTCTGCACTAGGACATCATCTTATTTTAAAACCTCCTGCAGATACCTTAATATGAATGTAATTTGAAATTAAAACCTGAAGTATTTTTAGGAATGTCTAAATGCACCAATTCTCATAAGAAAAACCTGACACCAGTTGTTTTAACTGACTCTCATTGCTCGAGGTCTCTAAGAAATATGTCCAGTTCTTGCACCTAAAGGCTGCAGGTAAAATCAGAGCCCGTTTCCTTATGTTATGCTGCACAGGATTTAAAAGAATACTGCGTAATGATAAAGAAGAGCCTCCCTATCCTGCAGCTGCACCGTTTTCTACCAGAAAAAACCCTGTCTTGGTCCATCTTTCCCAAAATTCACGTGAATCTAGAACTGAAGTGTTCCCTTAACTTGAAAAGGGCAAAAACCTTGATTCTCATGAAGTCAAGTTACTGATTTCAGCAGGGAACCAAAGAATTTAGGCGCATCCAAATGCAGTCACTTAGTTTGAATCCATCCAGCCACAGTCCAGTTGATAATGAAGGATTAGTGGCTAACAAATGTCCATTCCAGTACTTCTGCTCCTACCACATATCTCTTCCCTGGGCAGGAGACATTTCCTGAAGACATTACTCCATCCTCTTCTTTAAGTGATGTAATTTCAGAAGAAAACTGGAGAGTAACAAATTCAAGATTAAAACACAAATTGAATTTTTTTTTTAACCCCCGGAAATGAAGATGTTTAAGTCACTACCTGCCTTTTGGCAGTAATTTACATGGCGATGGATTATGTGGGGGTTTAATATCTAATTGTTTTTTAATTCAAAATGAACTGTTGCCATGGCAATCCCTACATGCTATGTAAGATGTATTATTTAGTGAAGTGTCTCCTTAAAGAAAAAGCCTACCCAGACACTCACTGGCAGCTTCAAATGAGAGACCATAAGCTAATCTGTCCTTCTAAATGTCTACACACTCTAGTCACCTCAAAACCTGAGATTCTGAGACGAGACCAGAGCCATCAGCCCCTTTTTGATTCTCTGCTGTACAATAAAACTCTGACAAAACTGATGTATTTCATGCATCATTTTCTAGCAGGGAAGCATTCTGTAGAAAATGCTTTTGGTTTCAGGTTGTTAGTTTTGTGTGTGGGTTCGGTGGTTTTGTTTGTTTGTTTAAATTAACAGCTTGACTTATGCAGTTACATAAGAAAATTCCTTATCAACTACAACATTTTAATGCTCAAGAGGATTAAAGTTCCCCTATCAGTTTATTAGCAGTAGCCTAGAAATGCCCAGTTTATTTTCTATCGGTTACAGACTTCCTCCACAACCAGCATTTGAAATAATAAATAACTAGGTTTTACGCTTTATTTACTTTTTTCAAATGCAGAAGGTTAGTATGTGTCTTTCAAGACCATGAAGCAAACCTGGACACAATATACATACATTATATAGATCGACGTGCTGAAAAAGGCCTTTGCTGAGCATACACATCACTATGCTTCATGACAGCACCTCTCCTGCCAGCCTCAACACACATACGTTATCAAAACTAGTTGCCTTAAACTACATGATACTCTGAGGCTGCTAATTAGCAGTGTAATCATTTAGCTGGTGGCTAAAATAATGGTAAGAGATTGAGTAATTTACTTCAGATGATTAAATAAATAGTACCTAGAAATTTAATCTATTATGAGATTCAATGGGTAGGGATCGTTTTGAACCCGGGCATTTGTGTACGTGCTGCAGCCTTGGTCCCTCTTCTGACTGTCGGCTGATGCCGGCACATTGCCCAGGAAAAGCTGGCAAGAGCAACCAGAATGAAACCAAATCCCTTTCTGAAGAGCATGGCAGCTGGATGCATATATAAAAGTGCCTGCACACGTTTGCATTGATATTTCTATGCACAAATGCTCATTCTAAGTTAATTAAAAATGCCATACAAAAATAGAGTTAAGAAACCTTACCCTGGGACATGTAAGCCATTTAGATCTGATATTAATTATTATTCTTCCAAATGAAGGCGATTAAGCAATTTATTGCAGAAAGTTTATATAGTTCAGCACAGACTCATACTTCACTCAACTTACACATATTACCCATGAATTTAGCACTATGGTTTTCATGTTAGAGAAAAAGGAAATGTGTGAACAGAAATTCATCTCTGAGATTCCAGGATTCACATAATACAGTGGTTTTCTTACCTATTCTGTTGTCCAGAGTAATTAAGTGTTGCCAGGCAAGCCTGGAGTCCCAACACCAGATTTTTGCAGGACCGCAACGGCATTTCTTAGACTAAACAGTTGCAGGGAGGGGGGGAAGGAGTTGTTGCTAATGCCCTACCAGCTAGGTTCTTTGCAGACCTGCACATATTTATTTAAACATTTAAAAATGCATTTAACATTTACCTTGATCTAAATAGATTACAATAAGTAAATGAACACTGTGCTATTATTACTAAATGTTGGTCATGTTCTTTCATCTTTAAATTCTCTTCTATACTATTTCTACAACTAGTCATTTTAATAATTTTTAGTCGAAGCCCTCTAGATTTCTTTGCTAAACTGCAACAGCATTCCTTTACAGCTCCCAACTCCCATTGCACCATATATATCAAACTACTCTTTCAACTCTTGCACTTCCAAACATTTTAAACACCGTAATGGCTTTTCTCACTGAACCATAAAAATTATTTATAAATTCATTTTAAGACATTCATACAACGAGAAACTCATAACATGTCGTGAAATACAAATTATGTTTACTGGAGTATAAAAAATTCTTTGGGTCTATGTATATGTAATGAAGGAAAAAGCCAACTGCTTCTCCAAGTGGACTTTTATTATAAGCAATCACCAAACGCAAGGTGAGAAGGTAATGAATTATTTGCTCCAAAGTAATTTTTTAAATAAACAACTTGACAGGAAAAAGCAGTACCTTCTAAGACTTAATTTGAATTAAGTACATTTGGTGCAGTTGCAAAGAATAATCACGCTACTTTATCCAGTATTTTTCACAACTAAGTAGCTGCAGCATCTGCTTTCCTCTAAGGTTAATACTAACACCATGGTCTATTAATCTTTGTTACCTCTCTGCAACTGAGCAAGGAAAATCACCCCAACACTGACATTTCAGGGGAAATGGTTTTAATCAATATTCATGCATTATTAGGGCTCCAGAAGAAGGAGAGGTTAGTTTTTAAATAACTAATGATATGTGAAACATGGACAGCTGGTAGTCATTTTGGAAACCTTCAGCCATTGGAGGCATAACTACACAAACACAAGTACATTGAATCAGATATGTAAAACTGTAAAAAGTACATTTAAAAAAAAAGAAACCTAAAAATTAAAACTAAATTCAAACTCTTCAAAACACAGCCAGCAATTTTGATCTGAGACTCATCAGAATCGGGTGCCACGCTTGCTCTGTAGGTTACCATGCAGATGACTAAAAATGAGTCATGCCTTGGGCATGAAACTTTGCAGGTAAAAGAGGGTCTCTCTTCAATTCTCTCTGGTTCCAGATACTCCTAAGCCCCAGGCTGCCCTTCTCAGGAGGCTTACAACTGTAGCTCATCCCGTGGCTCTACAGCACAGATGTTCAGACTCTGTGCTATAGAGTCCAGTTATTAGCTAAAAACTCTTGGATATACTTTCATGCCCACCTGGTCACCTTTAGGGCATCACCTCAGCCCATTCTGTCATTTCAGATCTTTTTCTAGCTCTGTCTGTAAGGCACTGTCCCTCTGTAACACACATTCTCTCTCCCTTTAGTCAATAGCACATACAGAGTAAGAGCTCATCATTGTCGCCAGAGGACCATTAAAGTACGACCACTTGGAGAGAGGGACCTGTATTTTTAGCCTTGATGGACTGGGGTTCTCTTCTCTGTGGCAAATGGGTCACAACATCTCTTTTCTAGTTTATAGCAAAGTATTTCAAAGCAAAGCTTAATCTGCCAGATCCATAATGTAGATTTTTAGTAAGATCCTTTGTGCAAGGAAAAGGACATAAACCAGCTGCCTTTGAATTCAGATGGAAACACTGATGATCTAAATCATCCAAGCCTGGTATATAAATGAAAAGCAACAACCAGACCAGGGATTGATCCCTAGAGAACTCACTTATGATTCACTGTGGAAGATGAAAAGCTGTCTATGTAAACAAATTGTTTATGGTCTGTTAAGCAAAAGTAAAACCAATGGAGTGCAGCAGATGCAATTCCAGCTGAGGATTCAATCTTACAAAAGTGCATGGGTCTGACCCCACAGCCCTTTTTCATAAGAACAGTTTCCCTGCAGACACTGGAACAAGCAAGGATTGCGGTATTTGCCATCTGTGCCCCATCCGTCTCCGATGAAAAGTCAAAGCCTGAAGAAGCGCTTTGTGCTGCCATTTCAATGAACACAGAGATGCTGCAACCAAAGGCAAGCTCTGGGACTACAATAGCATCGTTGGATTCTTGACTCATGATCATCCAGACAAACCTTGAACAGCTCTGTTCTTTTGGGTTCCAACCTTAACTGAGTTAAGAGCAGTATTCATCGATTTGATGGACATTGGAGCAGGTTCACAGGGGAACTACAAAGACAATGGGGATTGAGGCTATAATTCTTACAAGTAACTTTACATCCCTCCTCCCTCCATCCCATCCACACCGCATCACTTAAATTCTCAGGGAAGGATATGGGACATGTGCAAGTGGGCATACGATCAAACGAACACAGGTTTCAAATGATCTCATGGTGGCATGTGTATTTAACACTGCTAGAGATCCTTATGTTCTTTTTAATCAACCCCACCTAATTTTCACCAGCCTGCCATTTCTAGTTTATTTTCAGACATCATTACCTTCAACCTTGGATTTCTTTGTTAATCTAAGGAGCTGGTATTTCCAAAGCTTGAACGGCAGCTGCACCACACTGAGCGAAGGCAGTAAAACATCTGCTTGCGGTGTACTCATTTGGGCAGATTGGAGTTATGGGGATTCAGCTAATAACCCCTGATGTGCTTTCACGCTCACCTGGCCACCCTTCTGGCATCCTTTAGAGCATTACCTCAGTCCACGTTTTCACTTTGGTTTTAAAATTAACGAACCTTTGGCATTTCTTGTTTACAGGTTCATGATAATTGGCAATGCTATTAAACACCAAGAAAGGATAAATACGCTGCCTGTCGTAGCTTTAGGGAAGGAATGTATGATTGCATATCATAAATTTACAGGGAAAATAACAGAGATTTCAAGTCCATTCTCCCATCCATCATGTAACTGAGTTTTAGGGTTTGTAACCACCCCACGAGTACTAATTAACTGGTCTCCACAGACTTACACCGCAAGAAATATCAGCTCTCCTAACTGTAGAGGTGTAAGTAGGTGTTTGGCACTGGGAAGTATTCAAACAAAAATCCAATCAAGTGTGAAACATAGGACACTGTAAATAGAAACACGTAACTGATGTTACGTAGTAAATAATAAATAAAACCAGGCAGGCATTGTTCAAAAGTCTGGCCACCGAGCCACAAAGAGTTTGCTTTACCCAGATAATTGTCTTTAGAAAAAATGGCAAAGATTATGAAATCTGTGGCGTTTTCATACTTGTCCGAGATATACACACACATAAAACAGTTGTCCTAATTACTTCTGAAGGGGATAACATTTATCTCATTACTAAACTATTGCCAACAGCAGACAGGGAAGACACTATGCCAAACCAGCTCTTAATTCTCAAATGCATCTTTAAGAGCATTGTCTAAATGTCCACATCTCCAGAAGGCAAAAAAGACTCATAGTCACAGGACAAATCTGATCTTAATAAGCAGGAAATCATAGGAGCTTCCCACATCTGTTTTCCTCTTATTAGATTAGCAGTGGTGTCACATCTGATGTCATGCCGTTATACACTGACCTTCAGCAACTTAGCAGATTTATTTTTTTTTTTTAAACACCAAGAAAGCTTTTTGGAAGCTACTTTTCTTGGCGAGGAACATAAATACGCACATCATGTAAGGATGGATTTCTCTAGGACGCGGCAGAACTGCATGACTGGGGATTTGGGGAACCCAGCTGCAAATATCGTCACAGGATTCAATGGTCAGGACGCCAGAAGTCACGAGCAGTTCTTGAAAATATCTATTACAATTACTTTTGGTGTTGGCATTTCCAGAATCCAGGGGGATATTTCAGCCGCGTGTGTAACTGAATTAGTACAAACCCTTCACACTGACAGTACTTACACACTTGTTTGCAGCGATGCAGCTGACCTAACTCATATTGCCAGGTAAAATTCTCTCTGCCAGGCTGATTGCACTGGGATGGCATCTGGAATACAGGCAGTAAGGATTCAAGCGTGCAATATTTAAGTTGCCAGACAAACTTAAAATAAGTGGTGAAAGATCAGGACTTTCATCTTTTATCTGGGAGATCTGCAGGAGTGCAGATGGCCTTTAGTCCCTTTTCAGTTCCCTTTAAGTCAGACATCTAAATGCCAGTTTTCTTTTTGCAGAATTTTTGCTGCTCATTATAATTACATTTCAAATTTTGGCTAATTTCTCCTAGCACAGCTATTGAGAGACTTAGCAAGTATCTGGACTTTATCACTCAAAGCTCTTTTATATTGAGAGAAATTCTCAAATCTTTAACAAATATTACTATGGACTCATGTCTTTCAGTTTACCACATCACAAAACATTCTTACCAACAGCTTCTGAAAGCTAGACAAATCCAGCCAAGGTCTTCCCTTGCTCTTCCTCTAAAAACATTGAGACTTTGCTGTGTGACAAGAACCGTGAACAGTAACAGCATTATATTTCTTCTTCTGTTGCAAGTGCGGAGCACACAGGCAAAGAACAAGCAAACTCACCTCCTCCAAGCAGAGGGGTTTTGGTGGTTTAAAAACATAAGTTACCATTCTGCTGGAAATGGCAAAACATCCAGACTTTAAAACATCCTCTCTCATCAAATAAGTACAAAGCAAACAAATATATTCTCCATGAAACAAGCAAAATAACTAACCCTGAAGTACTTCACTTCAGACACATCAAATCAACCTGGTATCTTCCCCATTAATTTAGGTAACAAAAGTTTCAATTACGTTTTCTGGCCTTATCAAAACATCCCATTTAAAAAATTGGCAAATCACCATGTGAAATATTTCAGTAGATTTGTATTTTCCAAGGGAAAAATGCTGTCTTAGAAAGTACTCAGCTACAGCTCTTTACCATTACCAAAAGCATATCTTAATGACAGATATTCCTGAAATACTTACAGCTAGACAGGCTGCTTTTTGAGTAGGTCAGCATTAATGCCATCTGTAATCTCATTTTCAAAAGCACCCATATTTCCTATAGTTTCCTACTGAGGTTCACAAAGAACAGATTTGTTTCGTTGCTTCCTACAAGATGTAGTGTGTAAACTCTATTCGTAGCAGTATCAGTTCACAACAGCATCAGAACATCTGCTTAATTTCTGTGGACCTCAGATGAGGTCGAAGCATGTGTTTATCAGGGATAAGTCTCTCAATTAGACAAATAGCATTCAGCAGCCCACAAAGTTCCTCCGATCCCTAACAAGCATTTGCCTTAAAAACAATTTTTCAAACTAATTTTGTGTGTTTAATTAACCACAGAGGGGGAAAAGGAGGAAGGGAAACACTCCAGAATCCAACAGGAACAATTGTGCAATTATGCAACCAACTAATTATCTTCAGGAGAGCCGCTGTGAAACACAACCATAGAAATTTCCAAGTTCACTGCAGACATCCTGGAAAGCTTAACAGAAGGTCATGAATAGTTAAGTCATGACTTTGCCATGGATATTTTAAGCTGGCAGAGCAGCCCTAGAAAGGCTTTTGCTACTGGCTGCAAACAAGGACAGCCTAATTTAGGGCAAGATGTTGTTTAGCGACTCAACGTATTTGAACTTCACACTATTACTGAAGCTCTAAAAAGGTGTGGATGATCCCACAGCAGCTAGGTTCTCATTAACGTAGCAAAGGACTACACGTACCACGCAAAATTCCTTAGAAATCCTCATCACAGAATATGCGACCAGGCTGGGACTCTAGAAGGTATTCACGTGAATTCAACATCTTTTCATGATAGTCCCAGCACAAGGCTTGTATCTGTTCGCTGGGAAGAAACAAAGCCCAGCGGTGCAGCAACTGCAGTTTCAGGCAGTATTACTGCAGCGTTAGGCAGCAACCCTTCTTTCACAAGCAAGGTTGGCAATATTTGCTATGCTGTCGGGGTGGAAAACAGGAATCACGTCATTGAAATCAATGCTCTTAGCTCTGTTTTGTTAATGCGCTTGAATGGGTTGATATTAAACACCTTTTTATGTCTTTGCTGGAGCTCCTGGAGGAGCTCATAAGGCATTATGTACACATTAGTCCATGAAGTGATACACCTGGAAATGACATAATATTCATTGTAATCAGACAGGAAAATTGAGGTACAGATGGGCTTTTCACCTTTGTGATCCTCACCAGGAATTTCTCCTAAAGCTGTAGTTTAAAGCCCCAGAGAAACAAGGCTTTCTTCAATGCAACAGTACTTATCCCAGAGTCTGGAGCACTGATTTGGCAGAGATGACACTCCTGTTTCCTGACACTCCCACCATTTCAGAGTTCAGAAACAAAATTGATTGCAACTAGCAAATCATCTTCATTCACAGGAGTCTTAACCAAAGGGTCAGAGTATGCAGTTGGCAGAGCATGGAAGCAAGCAGCAAAAGCCATTCCAGACCCCTATCTCCAGGCAGTAGTCCTTTTCCTGTCAAGCCCCTTTTAATCCATTCTGGAACATAGGACGTGCAGAACAAGCCCTCTCCAATTGTTTTTAACATGGCTTTTGAACATGAATCTTTGAACAGTTTTAAAACGCATCAATCCTTTATGTGTTTATCTATGCTGATGAGCATTACGTTCTGCTTCAAAAATATCTATTTCTGCACTTGGGTTATTTTATTTTCCTGTTGTTAAAATGAAACATTGGCTAAACCATTTCAGCAGTGCCTGTCAAGCACTTCCTTTCTCCTGCAAATCCTAAAGCTTTGATTCTCATCATTAAGTCACTGACAATATAAAGACAGGCCTCTTCAAATAAACCATCATCAACAAAGATAAATGCACAGAAATGATACAGAAATTGGCCTGCAGCATCATTGCAGCATAAATAGAACTTTCTGAAGAGGAAATACATCCACATTCACTACCCAGAGCTCAACACAGAACAATAATGATCTGCATTTTAAAAGCCCTCTTGTATCAAATGCTGCGCAAGGATTCAAAAGCTTTTCAAACTTCACAGACCATGTGAAAAAAAACCTCCATTCCACACAGAGAGCGCCATCAACTCCACAAGACAACAATATAGTTATCAACCACTTCTCCCCATGAAAATGCAAGTCCAGCTGAAGGTCAATCCAATAGTCCGCCTAACCCAGTTTATCTGGTAGTGGATACTTAAAGAACAGCGTAATCAAAGACAAGCACAGGATGATTTGTTACCCAGCCTCCTAACAATCAAGAGAGTTGCATTTTTTCAGAGCTGGAAGTGGCATCTGGAACACTGGCGGATACGTCCTCCAGGACATCCCTTAACCCTTTTTTTAATTAATCTATATTTCGAGTTGCTGCAGCACCAATTGCAAGGGTCCCACAATTTAATCACTTGCTTTCTTAAACACTACTTCCATTTTATTTTTGAAACCCACTGCTTTCTAATTTCTAGTGCCCCTCTGCTTCTTGTATTGTGAAAAAGAGCATCCCACAGTAATCATTCCCTCTGTCTCTTCTTCTTATCCATCTTGATTTTTAATTTCTATCATTTAATCTAAATTGAAAGCCATGTCGCCAGTCATCCTTCTTATCCTGCACTTGCTTTCTTAGCAATCTGGGCTAAGGAATACCAAGCAGAGCATGCCACAAGTGGTCAGACTACAGCTCTAGGAACCCACATTTGCACCTTCCCCAGGCACTGGACACACAGTTTAGCACTTGTCCAAGCGAACAGTTGACTCACAACCTGAACTAAGCATTTGGAAGTCAACTGGGAGATTACAATTGCTGCAATTAATCCAAGTGTAAAAAGATTAACAACAGTTTATTCAGCTTTTATTCTCCTATGACTGACCACAGTTAATTCTACTAACACCTCCAATGACACACAGCCCAGGCCCAACAGCAGCTTAATTGCTCCTACACTCTCTATATTCTTTGCTCCGTCTGGAGCGTAGCCTCAGATGCCACAGCGCTGCCAGAATATTATAATCAGAAAAAGACTCAGGAATAGCAGCACAGCATTAGGCAGATGGTTGAGGTCCTTCCTTCATTTGCTTTTCAAATTAACTAAGTGTGCCCAAATGAGACACTTGATAACTGAATATCAGTTTTCCTTTTCCCATATAGCCCCGCATAGACACACTCTGGAAGAACTTGGGTTTTTGCCTTCCTGTGGATGAATGCTAGTCACAAATGCTCAGTTTATATTTGGGAAAGAAAAGGTAAAGGGTGCTTCTGAACCTGACTTTATGGGGCCAAGTTTTATGAGACTTCAAGTCTTTTTAAAGCATTTCTATGCAATAAACGCTGCTTCTTTCATATTGTATCCGAAATCACATCAGCGAGATACTGCCAGAGATTGCGTATATTCCACACAAGCAGCCTGGGACAGTAAGGTCTTCAACCGACACAGCTAGGTCTAGAAAAGTGCAGCTAAGCATGCCTGGATAGGGAAGGGTTTGAGGTATCGAAGCCACCATTTGAGGAGCTGGGGAACTACGTGTGATGGAGTGGCACACCAGGGTAACGTAAAGTATCTGTAACAGAACTAAAAATATAATGCAGCGCTTGTGAGGATCAGAGCTAATCTTCCTTTCTTCTCCAAACAGCTTCCAAGGTAAAAAAAATAACATGCCAGAGGAACGACACAAAAAAAAAAAAAACACCACACCCAAAAGAGAAAAGTCATCCTCTTTCATTTTGTGGGGCCATTCAACCTATTTGCTAGAACGTCTCCTCTGTCCTTTCCCTGAATATCTGCAGTGATAGCAACTGTGCAAAACACGATTTCTTGGAGCAAGAAGTGCTTCATAAACAAATAGCCACATCTTAAAGTACAAAACAAGCAGACACGATTTCAAACATTTGGCAAGGTACAGGTACATCATGACAGTGTGTTAAATGCATTATTCAACACAGTACAAAGCGTAACATGTCAAAGTGACAATTTATACTGTATTTACCTCCCGTCAGCAAAGGTATTAGAACAGAACGGTGGGTGCTTGAGCAACAGAAATAACACAGTGGAAGAGATAGCCAACCTGGAACAGCAAAGAAAACAGTTCACCAAACTCAGATGTCTTGACCCCAAAGGGGAATTTAAGGAAATACTTTGAGCCAGATCATTTTAGTGAACAAACCCATTGCGTTTAGTTTGCAGACATTGCCTCCCGTGAAAAAATTCTGCAATCAGACTTCTAATATCCCTAGAGCTTCATATAAAAGTGGGTTCCCAAATTGTATCATCTACCCTTTCCCTTGTATTCTTAATGATCCAAAGAACCCAAGGGGATTTTCTGCACTTAAGACTACTCAGATACAGACATAGGAGATCTTGTCTGAGTTCCTTTTGCTGAGAGCATAGCCTAATAAACTGGGGTTCAATAGACCTGGGTTATCTCCCTGGCTTTGCCACTAGCCTGTAGGCTGACCTGGCACTGAGTAGGTCCATCTCCCTGCACATCAGTCTCTCCATTTGTGAATCGAGGATAACACCGATACTTATAGCGGAACTCTTAGAAAGAAGTTGAAGTGAAACATACTCTACTAGAGCAGGCATTCTTACAGTTAGTACTGTAATTAAGCACAAGACCTTTTCATTTCCCCTTTTCAAAAAATTCTCTCAGCTACAAGCAAGCAAAATGTTCTGAAAAACTTATTTAAGCTCCCAGGCTTAAGTTGATAAAAAAGAAACCTCGGTTGCCTTACTCAGGCACAGGAGCATAAAGGCAATGACCACCTTGAGAGCTCAGGTAACTCACCGACTTTATTGCTGCGGCAGCCGTCGGTGCTGGCCAGCGTTACACAGCCGATGAGCGGCAGCGAAGGGCCATTGCTTATGTTTATTGTAAGTCATTCACTAAAATGGATGTTACATGGCATTAAAAGTATGTTGGGTGTCCGGGTGCAATAAAAAATTAATTTACCATTCACAAAGCTTCTCATTTAGTTAAATCAGCTGTGTTTCAGCTACATTATCTGTATGTTTCTAACGTATTTATTCCCTATATTTTTGCAGAGCTGGCTCAAACTGAGCTTTATTTTTTATTATTAATTTAATGTAATTTCTATGTATTCCTGGGAGTAGGCCATGGTGTAACAATTATACTGCCACATTGCCATCTCCAGGCAAGCCAAAGAACTGTACAAAAAGCTCTTTCAGAAGTGCATATGCATATATGTATCTTTTTAGAATAAAAATTTTAAAATATATACTCTTTTGGAATACTCTCTTATTTCAGGGAATGTATGAAAAGGTGTCAGTCATTTGCACTGTGGTTTACTTCTAGAATATTTGCACAGCCACAACCGTGCCGAGGCAGACTTGCATCCAGAGCAGCAGCTCAATGCTAACTCTTCTGTATGAAATTGTGCCCTCCAAAAATTGCAATTTGGTTCGAAGACAGATTTTAAATGCACACAAGAGCTACACTGGTCTATATTATTCCTAAGCTGACAAACCCCAAGACAGCAAGTCCATACCCTCCCATCAAGCTACTTCCAAGAGCTCTGACTGACAAGGACAAAAAGTCAGTCATTTTGTATATACAACTTACATTTGATTTTAACATATCCTGTCGCATTAAGACTTCCAGCGCATTTATAAGGAGCACTAAAGATATGCCCAGTTTTAACTGTTGGCTAAGAAGGGACAACTAGCACCGCCACAAGGATTTCTCAACCTCGCACATGCTTTGACTGAAATATGGAGGCACACAATAGCTGTGCTGCCCTGTTTTCAAGATAATTAAGCTGTTCCAACTAATTACTATACCCTTCAAGTATCATGATGAGAAATGACATCTGTAAAACTCCTTGGAAGCACTGTTCACTCAGCAACTTCCTTGCTTTAAAATGAACGGAGCAAAACTAATTGTTAAACCTATTTCATTTAAACACAGATTAAGACTATATTTACAGTAAAATTTTCAGGAATTATCATGGCTCATAACAGAACAAGGGCCAGGTTTACAAAGGCATATGGGTGCATAATACAGTCTGGGTAGATGCAAAAGGAAGCTGATCCTCACTAGAAGCAACAGAGATTCCCACATCATCTCACACTCCCTCCATCAAAGGTGGTTGGCAACTCAGCACTGACTGCAATTCATAACAGTTCTCAGATTCAACTTCTAAAACTGAAATATGGCCTTCAAGAGAAACATACTGGCAGAGAGATGTCCTTTCCTGATACAAACATCTCGCTACAGGGGCTGAGGAAGGAAACTAAGCCTACTAACTAATAATACATCCAGAAAAACAGGCAGAGTTTTTCTAAAAAGTAAACAGCTGATGTTTTACAACATCAGAATAAAGGCAAGAAAGAAATAAATCCTGCCTCTGTAGCAGACACAGACATACCAGTAGATTTACTCTTAACTGTGTCAGCTCTTACCTAAACTGGAAAAGTGGCAGTTTAGTCAAATGGGGAAAAAAACAGAGCAGGGGCCGTCTCTTCACTGCATGTTCCTTGTCAAGAAGGATATGCAGGTACCATCGAAGACTTCAAGGCTGGCAGGAGAAAAATCCCAGTTTATCAGATTTTAGGTTTCTTCTTTGGGTTACATGTTCTCTCAGAGGTAGAAGGTTTCATCCTTATGTACATTATCTGATGTACAGATCTTTTAAGACGTTTGTAAAAAATTAGTTTAGTCCCAATACGCAAAAAGCATGAAGCTGAAAAGAAAAATGATTCATTCCAGGAAAAAAAGTTCTGTACTTTAAGAACTGAAAAGCTTCATTACCCAAAAAGGAATTAAAACTATGGTCTTTGACTATGCTCGGTTTCTTCTCAACTGCTTCTTGTGGGTAGAGGTGAAATAATAGAAAAAAATATTGCTGGATTCCTCTATCTTTCACCAGCTACAGTGACATATGTCATCATACCATGGTAGCAACACTTACAAGTATAGATGCAGTGCAGTCCTCCAGAGAAGCCTAACCCTCACCGTTCCTCTAAGCAAAGATATACCAGAAGATTTTTTTTTTTTCCATGATAGCAAGCACCTTGTATACATATGGCTTCCCTCAGAAAAAGCTTGACATGCTGACCTGGCTCTGTTCCCACACAGGATGGAGAATGAACTGTACAGGCAACATCCACCTTCGCAGTAAAACAACTTGTTTCTCAGCAAGGCTTACTATCTTGGTCTCAGTTTTGTGGTAACACCATTTACACATCTATGCCAATACCAGAACAATTAGTTCAATTCCAAAAAGTAAAAATTAATTATATCCCTATTGAAAATACTTGTACTTTCACACTGACTACAAAGCAGAAAGTTTCAGAGTAAACCTCCACTCACTACTGTTTTATACCAGTGAGCATGTGCACTGCAGCTTCATAGTTCTTCATAAAACCTTGTCCACCACAGCAACAAGAAAAAAAATTAATAATTCTTGGAGGGATTTTGTTTTTAGCCTGCACTTTAACCGAAGAATAAATCATTTAAATTCCATTGGAGTAGCAAAAGAAAACATCAGTCAAATCTCACTTGACATACTCATCACCTACTTAATGTCAAATCAAAACATTTTGCTTTGTTCTTCAAATTATGAAACCTGAGGACAAATTACCACAGCAAAGTCAGACTCTGCATATTAAAACCCAGGTCAAACAATGTTGTGGGGTTTGTTTTGTTGGGTTTGGTTTTTTTTTTTTTTTTACTATGATTATAGCTCTACAGATGTCAGAAACAGATTGAGAAATTCAGAGTTTAGATTGCCATTTAGAGAACAGAATTCAGAAATCATTTGGAAAAAAGCCTTTTGGATGGTGTTTTCAAAGCAATCACCAATTTCCTATTCCTACTCTGCAGCATTTTGTGGAACCCTCTACTAATTATGAGAGCTTCATCATTTTATTTAAACCAACAGAAAATTGTACCCGTTCATTCCTCCACAACTCATTTGTTCAACATTAGTGCCTTGCAGGGGGTTGTAGCCTCAGACCCTATGAGTACATCTGCATTTCTAGACTCCAGGCTTACTCCTTGCCCTAATCAGTTTAAAACTCAGTTAAAATTCAGAGGAAATAGAAATCAGAGTATGTTCCCATG
Source organism: Gymnogyps californianus (assembly GCF_018139145.2). Taxonomy (NCBI): domain Eukaryota; kingdom Metazoa; phylum Chordata; class Aves; order Accipitriformes; family Cathartidae; genus Gymnogyps; species Gymnogyps californianus. Next base: position 4,882,948 of record NC_059493.1, on the reverse strand, counting down.
TGGATGTCTCCTGAATATAGGTCAAGTTCAGCTCTGATGTCTGCACTTCAAGCTAGTCTTACTAGCAAACGTAAGATCGGACTGAGGAAAATAGAAGGAAACATCATTTCATCTCCTCCAAAGCTTGTCTGAAGATTAAGCTATAGCTCAAACATTTTATGGATGCCTCTCTGTTACTTGCAATTTTAATGGAAGTACTGCTGCAAAAAACACAGCTAGATTTTTATGCTAATAATTTTGAAGATACTACGCAAATGAGGACAGTATCGTTACACTGATTTTACATATTACCTCCCCCCTCGCCTCCCCCCCCCAAAACCAGAAATCACTCTATAGCCCACTGGCAGAACCAGGAACATAATCAAGATCTATATATCCAAGATTTAGATAAGGTTTCTGTGGTGTCGTGGTTTAAGCCCAGCCGGCAACAAAGCACCACGCAGCCGCTCGCTCACTCCCCCCCCCGGCAGGACGGGGAGGAGAAAATACAACGAAAGGGCTCGTGGGTCGAGACAAGGACACGGAGGGATCACTCACCACTGATGGTCACAGGCAAAACAGACTCGATTCGGGGGGAAAATAAACCAATTGCATTTGTTAACAACCACATCAGAGCAGAACGATGAGAAAGAGAACCATATCTTAAAAACACACCTTGCCCCCGCCCCTCCTTCCCTCCCGGGCTCAGCTCGGCTCCCGACCCCTCTACCTCCTCTCTCCCAGCGGCGCAGGGGGCGGGAATGGGGGCTGCGGTCAGCGCGTCCCACGCTGTCTCTGCCGCTCCTTCCTCCGCGGGAGGGCTCCTCGCACTCTTCCCCGGCTCCAGCGTGGGGTCCCTCTCACGGGGGTCAGCCCCCCATGATTTTCTCCAACTCAGGTCCTTTCCACGCACCGCAGTCCTCTGTAAACTGCTCCAGCGAGGGCTCTCCCACAGAGTCGCGGCCTTTCTGGGCCCAGCCACCTGCTCCGGCGTGGGGTCCTCCACGGGCTGCAGGGGAGTCTCTGCTCTGGCACACCTCCTCCCTCTCCTCCATCTTCCCTGACCTCAGTCTGCGCATGGTTGTTTCTCTCACATCCCACTCCTCACTGGAGCTCCTCTTCTTCCTCCTCCATCTTACCCTCTCACCCCGGGAATCTTTTTTTACTGTAGCTCTTCTTCTCCTTCCATCTTACCCTCACCACCTCAGGAGTTTTTTTTCCCCTCACAGAGGCACAACCACTGCTGCTGATGGGCTCGGCCTTGCCAGAGGTGGGTCCAGGTTGGAGCCAAGGAAGCTTCTAGTAGCTTCTCACAGGAGCCACCCCTGTAGCCCCTCCCTCGCTACACAAACCCAACACATATGGGCATCATACAAACAGAATCCATCTAAATCATTTCATCCGCATGCCACATTTTTTCCCCAGCTGCTTTTCCCCCTCAGCCCCCAAACCGCTTAAAGGCACACCGAAGGTCTTTCTTCTAGTTACCTCGTGTAAGATCTACGACGCTGTGTCGCAGGAGGCAAACAGTCTTTTGGAGCTGGGTAAATGTTTCTGAAGTTGCCATCAGTCCATGTTTTCCAATTGCCTGTGGAACAGTATAGGAACTCTTCAGAAACCCAAATTACTAGGTGTCTTTTGAAAAGGAGACTTCAACACTCGAAAGTATGGTGGGGTTTTTTTCCCCCAGCAGAAGTTAGCAATAACTTCAACCAGTTGCAGCAGAGAAGTTCTCTGCTTTTTAAAAAGGCTGATTTCTGTCCCTGCCCTGTTATCCACAGCTCCATGCCTGACATTAATTGAAGTTATCAACAGGAGTGTAAAGTGTCAATGCATGCTCATTAAGCAGATTTACTACTCCCCTTCTCTAGTGCTTTCAAAGGAACCATGGAGCTACCTTGTTCTTCCTACTTGAACAGTTACTTTACTATTAATCAAGGAAATCAACTAGCAAAAAAGACCAAATAAGACCAAAAAAAATATGACGTGATTCCAAAGGAGCATGCAGATCTACAGGTTCATATCCTGTGTCCACAGCAAGAGACCTCCTTTTTTCTACAGCTCACACTGACAAAACTAGATATATTCATACAGCTGTCTCAGCTAATTGGCATCTAAGCCAGCAGCCCAAGTATTGGAGCCTCTTTAAGTGAAGCTTAAATATTGTGGGGACAAGGCCAGAATCCATGCCAGTCTCCAGTGTTTCACTGAAGACCACGGGCAGGCTGATTTACGCCACTGAGAGCTGGCCCTTTGGTTTTTTCAACCCAATAAGAGCAATTCAACTTTTTTGAGTTGTTTTCTACCCCCGCTGAACTCCTGGATTTTCAAAGGTGATGGGCTCTAAGTCCTTAAAACAGAAGCCATTTTTCTTCTAAAGCAGCATTTCAAGAATTGTGAATGATCTATTGATCATTAAATTCTAGCTGTAATTTTAAATGTTCCAAATAAACCAGATCTGAATGAAGAGCACAGCCGGTTTGCAATGCCATTGATGCAGCTGTGCACACACAAGCTACATAAGAGCCATCCCCTCCATCCGTAGTCTAAATTATGCAGCAATGTAGTAAAGGAAGGCCAGCCCCAGCCCAACTTTTGGATGCAGCTCTTGGATATAACGCTAGTTTTCACAAGCCACATGAATACAAGACACTGAAGTCATGCAGATAAAGCACACATCTGATTTACCCCAAAATACACATATTACTGAGTGCAATCGTTTGCGCTTCAATTGGCACATGTTCATTAGAAGGGAATCGGCCTTGGTTTAAGCAGCCCATTCTTCTTTGGGTAAGGGTTAAATACACTGGCTACTAAGACTTGCATCATATTTTCAATATAAATTTATCTACCTTTCACTTTTCAGCCATTTAACCACGTTCTGCATTTGTCTTTAAGATTAAGAGCAGAGCTTTGTATTTACTGATTGTTGCTACTGAACCTGCACGCATGTTATTAGTATTTTTCTTCCCACAAAGAATCCGAACTTAAATAATTTTAAAAAAAAAGTATTTGCCAGCAGCTAAAATATGTTGGCTTGAACAATAGCTAAAGAAATACCTTAGTCATGGTCTTCCAGTATTAAATCCCTCCCGCCAAGTAAATTCCAGTGAAGAACAGAGTTCCTGTGAAAGAGAGATGGGGCCTGCCTCTTCATCTGCTCTGCACTGTGCACGTGCATTTGCATTATTGTTGAAGCACTGTTTTTCAACACAATATTGGGTTTCTATTCCCCAAAAAAGAGTCTACTTTTGGCAGAGCAATTCAAATTTTCACTGGGGGGAACCAGACTGAGAAGTTGAGAGATACATATGTCTACACACACAGTGAGGCAAAAGCGTCACTGCAGTATCTCCGGACTTATATTCCCTAAGGCATGTCTAAATTAAATTTCCAAATTAAATCTCTCTTGATTTACTATGGCAAAGTATAACAGCATTACACCACAGCAGCTCAGCAAAAAGGGCAGTGCGATGTATCACAAGTTGCAAGTGCTTAGCCAGAGAACTGGGCCGTCAGAGGAGAATGTATCCAAAAAGTAACTGAACTACAGTGCACATGTAGGAACCAGAGAAGGAAGTTTAAAGTGTTTGTTTTCAGTCTGAAGAGTCTTTTTTTCTCTCCCATGTTAAGCCTAACTTTTCTGCCAAAGCAAACAGTTGAAAATATTATCAAACATTTCTAACCAAGAAATTCATAACCATGAAATATGAATACAAAGTGAGTACAAAGTGACGGCAAACATGATGAAGGTCAAAACAGCGTAGGATTTGATCCATTCTAGGGTTTCATTTCCTTAATCAAATTTTGGACATCCAACCCTTGATAGCATCTCTACAAATGACAGATTTCTGCTATTTGGGGGGGGGGGGGGGTGTTAAACCTTTTTGATGTAGCCCAATGGCAAATCATCAGTAAAACACAGATTACAAACAGAAAAGACTCACCATTGAGGACCCATTTAAAGCAGAACAGCAGTGTGATGTGATCTGCTTTACCAATGCTCTGTTTCCACAGGACACCAAGAGTCTAGGGGAAACTACAAATTAATTCAGGCATCATTTTCAAGCTCATTCCTCATCTTGTGGAAAAATGTATGTGGCAGAGAAACAAACAGTTACCTGCTTCTGAGCATATTCAATGAGACCCGTTGACACAACAGTGCTGCTGAGGCCATCCAGGCCTATTTATTCTGACTAATTTCCATAATCTATTGTGCCTGCATCTGCAGGCATTTGACTCAATCGCTTTCAGAGGCAGCTCAGTTTTCCAGACCTCTTATTTTCCATTCCGCTTCAATAAATGCCTTTTTTTCCTATTTTCACTCACTCAATTTTATTACGTCTTCATGTGAAGAATTCCCTTTGGATCACTTGGGAAAGAATATAACAGTCCAGAGGGAACCTAGAGTAGCAATTTCCGTGGGGATCCTTCTCATGAAGGCAGCTAACCTATCCATAAATATTCATCACTGCGATATCTAAGGAATAAGCCAAGGTAAGAAAAGTCTTCCTATAGCATTTTAAAAAGTCTAATGCTAGTCGCATACACTGAAACAATACTTTTTTCATCTTTTCTGAGAAGCACCAAGCATGCTGCTTCTGCAGGACTCGGACAGTGCTGGGCTAACAGTCTCAGTTAGGTATTTATCCTGATAACAATAATGTATGGCTTAAGTGCCTTGCAGCCCCTATGGCATTTATCTGCAAAATCCTCAAAGGGGCACGGAGACATTCCCATTCTGCTGAGGAGGACACAAAGAAGCGTACAGCTATTTTCCAGGTATTGAAACGTGCTGAAGAAAAACCCCTCATATTTCAAGCTATAACACTGCTTCCTGCAGAGTTATTTATTTTAATTTGAACTTATCTGCCCTTCTGCGAGTGGATGACAACTCCCAAAACAATTTTACCATCTTGGAAAAAAAGAATCCAATAAAATTAAGAAAGAAAATCGAACACCTTTGAAGATGTAGCAGGATACATGAGCAAAGAGACAGATTACTATTGTCTCTCTCACTTTAGATCCAGAAACAAATTGCACAGCTATGTCAGCACAGCGTTCCACTGCAGCTAATAACCTGTGATGCTACATTGCTTCCAGGCCCAAGAAAAATCTCTCTGCACGGCACCATCCCGTGCCCCCTGGGTGTGCGAGCGCAGGCAAAAGGAAGGTCAGTCGCTGCTGTCTTCCACTGTGTGGCAAGTGGAACACGAGCTCTCCTCCACTATACAGATCGGTCCTAGCACAGCAGAGATGTGTACAGAAGGCCCAGATTAAGCATGATAGCAATTCAAATATGCATCTCTAAGGAAACAGCCTTGCACAACAAAAAAACAGCACTTGCGCCAAGTCTGTTCAGTGCCCTGCGAGAGGCAGAAGACAGTTTCAACACTTTCTCTTGACAGATGCTGTGTGACAATTAACCGAGGTCTACATTGGCCTAGTTTAATTTCTCAAACTATGTTCTCTCAGACTTCACCTTGAAAAAGACTTGTGGGGCAGACTACGGGTCAATCGAATCACTGCTGATCGGGCCAGAAGGGATCTCTTCCCATGTTCTGGGCTGCAAATAAACCAGAGCAGAAAAATTGAATGCACTGGGGGATTGGCATCCTGGAGCAGCAATAGGCTCGCTCTTGAAAGAAGGATGTGAGTCAGATAACCACAGGTGATGAAGGAGCTGCAAAACACATTTTCATGACTTTGCAGAAAATTGGTCATAATTCTCCCATCTGTAAAACAGAGAAATCTAAAAGTGCCCCGAGTTCTGCGAGTGAGAAGTGTTAAGTTTATTATTATTGTTACTATTCATAGCCATCAATCAGCCACCTTTCAGCAGCACTAAAAATTCAGTCAAAGCACCTCTCAGCAGAATTGCTCCAGAACAGGTCAGGCTGCATAATGAGTATTCTCAATTTCAGAACTGGTTGGCTGATACAACATGTACCAGCCCTAGCTCAGCATGCTGCTTGGCTAATGCTTCCTCATGTACCCAATTATACTCTTGTATTTGTTAATGTTACATGAGAAATCTTTACAATTACAGTAAATCACCCACTATGAATCCTGGAGCTAAAAATTTTAATGAACATTCATTATAGGGAAAAATATCTCCTCAAACAAAACCATGGGAAAAAAAAAATACAGTTTTATGACACATGAAATTCTGGCTTTCACTATCTGTTTAGTGTAATTTGTTTAGTAGATTTAGCTCAAGATGCAGCTCTTGCATACATAAACAGTCAATGGTTTAGACTCCATCCAATCAATCGGTAACTGGGAAACTAAACAGTGTCACTGACATTTTGGTTTCATTATACAAGCCAAAATATTTTGTCTGAGCTTGCAAGAGTGCTTGGCACATCCTCAGGTCAGGAACGGCTCTGGCAAGGATGGGCCCCTCAGCTGTACAACACCGAGGAGCCAGAATCTAACACCCATCGCTTCGGACATGGGTCAGAGGCAGCACGGGTCAGTGGGAAGATCAACCTGGCCATGAGCAAATGTCACAACAAAGTTAGCTGGCATTACTTGTGGCTGAAGCGAGCAATAGGGAAAGAATTTATTTTGGTGCTTTGAATCACCTGTAAACCCAAGACCTGTATTAGGCACTGGAACACATTTAGGTAAAACCCATACCATGTTCTATAAAATCAGCAGGTTACTGACCGAAAAGTATAGGCCAGTATGGGGATAACTGGGCATCGTTGCTGTTGAGAGAGTGAGACCTCCCAAACAGATTTTCATCCAACTATGACGAATAACTGCAATTGCAAATGAACTGACACACAAGAAAACTAATAAAGAACATGAGTAGAACAAATAATTACATATGTCATGATTTGAAACAGTTGGGAAGTCCCTTACATGGTCTGAAGACTGCTTTGGGGAACCTTGACTTGGAAAAAGTGTACTATGTATTTAAAAAGCATACAAGAGTAATGAATTAGGCTAACATCTGCTTCCTCATGTCTTGAGGGTCTGCGACCAAATACAACACATGAAATGGAGGCAAGTCCAGTGACTTCAGTCACATAGAAAGCAGAAGCTGTAATATGGACATGAACTCTTGATTAAACCCAAGTTAAAGCCAGGAAAAAACAGTCCTTCCTACTACCTCAGCTGTCTTAAACCAATTTCATTAATAAACTGGTAATAAGATTGACAAATTATTCAACAATTTGACCTGAGTGAAGGCCACTCTTCCCACTGCTGAGAAGGAGAGTATAAAATGGGATCATGCCACCTTCAGGCAAATTGGTGATCTACTCCCTCCGCGCTACGGATTGTAATTTCCAATACTGAATATTACAGTGAGTGAGGTTTATTAGGTTACAGGAGGAAAAAGCAGGGTCTTTAGAAGCTGTTCATTCCCTAGGAGAGAGAATCAAGACCTTTGCAAATAGTGGTAGTAAAGTCAGGGAACAGCTCAATTACTGCGTCTGCTGGTACTGAAAACAAATCTATGTGCCAGAGGCACAAAAAACAACAGCAGTGGCACGTAAATGAAGACATTAATTCCCATGCGTAATGAAATTCAGATGGAGTTACATATTATAACCACGAGAAAACTAAACGAGGAGTTCGCTGCAAGCAGCGCAGTTGCAGTCACAACCAAAAGGACTTACACCTTCAGTGGCAGCGCTCAGACAGGAGCTGCACCAAAAGCAGTGGGGCTCAGCACCCGGCACCATCCCGATGGGAAGCAGTTCCAGGGCACAAGGGCCACCTCAGTCCCAGTTGTGCTGACAACTCCTTGGATGACCTTGGGGGGAACTGCCTCTTTATTCAGCAATGGTCACGTTGCATCACCTATTTCAAAGCCAGGCCTCCCCCTCTGCCCTTTATTTTTTTTTTAACTCAGCCCAGAGTTGTAAGTTTTCCACATTTTAATCCTTAGCCTGAAAAACATTCTACAAAATATTGGCATTAGTTTTCTGCTAAATTTCTCAGAAAACCATACAAGAGAAGAGTAATACCAAACAGCGGTAGCTGGAAGAATAATAGACAGACTCTGGTGCACAGATTAATAGATGAGTGAGGCAGCATCCCTGCAGATAAATGTGGATTAGTGATAACTGATAAGTCCTTATCACGCATATCTCCAGGTAAAATGGAGAAACAAAGAAAAGGGTCAAAAGAAAAGTGTGTGTAATGAACGAATGGCAGGGAATAGGAAGACAAAAGATAAGTCTCTGGGCCATAAAATGGAAAAAAGTCTTGGTAAAAGAGCTTTTATCACATATCTGTTCCCAATACTGCATCAAAACAATCTCATACAGCAGAGGAAGAGAGTGTGGGAGCAGGAGCTAAACCATGCTAGAAATTCGGCATGTACTTTGGCTGCATAAATCAGATTTAAGGAGCAAGTTACCTGGTCTGACGTGTTTTCAAATAAATAACCCCTACAAAGGTTTGCTAGGAGGTCCACTAAGGTTGGACCTCAAGTCCTTCAAACTGGTTTTGAAATCTGAGTGAACCTGGATCCAGCTTGGTTGAAAACAAAAAGGGCATTGTGGTTTAGACAGCTTTATGCCCCAAATCCATACAAATCGTTACTTATGCCATAGAGGCACTAAACAGCCTCAGATGCCAACCACACGCAGGTTGTACCCTATGTAAAATATACTCATAAGAATACACACAAAACCAGCTGCTTCGCTCAGAGCCGTAAGGGGAATTTGCAGGGCTGCCAGTTAATGGGCAAAATAATCCTTTTACCTGTAAATGTGTCTGACTGCCAGATCAAGTGTGCTACAGTGGGTAACACAGAATCTCATTAAGCCATTTCGTTTTGTTTTTGAAGAGAGATGCCAAGCAAAAGCTGACATTGAAATCACGTATTTTGGGGCAAGTCTGTGTAATAACTGCTCCTCTCTAATTATCAGCTGTCTTTTCCATCCAGTGCACTACTCTTTCCCATGACGACCAGCTGGCTGGAGCACCTCCCCTATGAAGACAGGCTGAGAAAGTTGGGGGTGTTCAGCCTGGAGAAGAGAAGGCTCCAGGGAGACCTTATAGCAGCCTTCCAGCACCTAAAGGGGCCTACAAGAAAGCTGGAGAGGGACTTTTTACAAGGGCATGTCGTGATAGGCCAAGGGGCAATGGCTTCAAACTGCAAGAGGGTAGGTTTAGATTAGAGGTAAGGAAGAAGTTCTTCACTGTGAGGGCGGTGAGGCACTGGCACAGGTTGCCCAGAGAGGTGGTGGATGCCCCCTCCCTGGCAGTGTTCAAGGCCAGGCTGGATGGGGCTTGGAGCAAGCTGGTCTAGCGGAAGGTGTCCCTGCCCATGGCAGGGGGGTTGGAGCTAGGTGATCTTTAAGGTCCTTTCCAACCCAAACCGTTCTATGATTCTATGAAAAGTTTGATGGCTGCATAAGCAAAACATCCGTAGGAGAGGGTTTTCAGAGAGATTCCCAAGAGACCCCAGTGCCCCAAGTTTACAGACTCTTCAGCCAAAGTTAAGAGCACACAAAAATCTTTCAAAGAAGTTCAACAAACGTTTCATTCTGTGTCTCACTACAGCCATTTGCAGGAACTTGGGAGTGACTCGACACAGTCAGATTTGAGGGGCTGCAAGTAGAAAGATACGGAGATGGGTCTGATTCTTAACGAGGATTGCAGTCTTATGGTTTCTTGTTAGGTTTGTGCCCGAGATGCATTATCTTTGTAATTACGATGAAGAAGTCAGGTTCTCAAAGAGCACGATGACAAAATGCTACATCATTATTCTACTGTAGCTGAGCTCAGAAAAGGAATAAAATAAGACACCCTGTTTTTCCATGAACGACAGGTTCTGTCAATTCACAGGGGGAGAAGAAAAAAGCTGTCTCAAAGTGGTTATGCAAAATTCCTTGGTGGCTTGGGGGAGGGAGGGAAATGACATTAAGGTCATTTTGCAAGACCTTGAATATTTTTAATTCAAAATATGTATCACATTTTAATCAAACCAGCTCTGTGCTATTTCTATCCAAGTAATTTGCATTCTGGCTATGTCATGGGGGCAGTTATGAGTCAGCTAAGCTCTCTAATATAATAACTATCAGAAAATTGTCTTGCATTATTCATGTTAATTATGCTGAACCAAACACTGCGGACAGGAAAATGTATTTTCCATTGCAATATTTTTTGCCTCGTAGAGATTTTAAGAATTGATTGGACCAAGTTTCTTTCTCAAGATTAAACCTTCAGACAAAAAGGATGTCAAATATGCATGTGCCTTGGCAAACAACTGGAGTTCTGCCTCTGGATTTTTGTTACCTTCAGCTGGTATATCTACAGTGTATAGATTTTGTTTCCCCATAAACAGCTAAAATAAAAATAAAAGCCAGTGTCCTGAATTAGCAGCACACTCAACTTTTACGGATGCCTGGATCATTCAAAGAAAGCATCTGTTAACAGGAACGGTAATTTCCCTGGCTTGCCTCCACTCCAGTCAGCCTAGTATTTTGACTTTTGACTTAAAATTTTAAAAAGCAACTTGCTTTCTCATGAGTAGCCTTGTTAAATATCCCATCCCACCCTGTAACACAAATACAACATCTATAGATCTGTTTCTGCTTCTGCAATTCAAACAAACATAACTAGCACAAGGCAAGTTTGTATCATCTGCACCTATAACACAATTTTACTGGGAAACTCTATCTGGAAAATATCCCCATAATCTATCCTATACGAAACACTCTGTACATCCACCCATCCTTCCTGCACTGAGACCGTGCTCTGCCAGCAGCCAAAACCAAAACTTCAGAAGATGTTGGAAACCACCCCACTGCACACCAGTGTATTGTCAGTTAAGTGTTAGAAAGACTGTCAGTAGATGGCGGACAATTACCTGGGTACCATCAACCAAAGTCATTAATTCCTCTGTTTAGCTTTGGTTTGGTTTTTTAAATAAACTCTTAGCATTTTTGTTGTTGTTGTCTTTGTTACATTTAACAGAAATATTAATTGAGCTCCCGTGGTTGCTTGCACTGCCAGAAATTCTCCTTCAAATCACCAAGAAAGCATTTATAAAAGTAACCTGGTCTTAGCAGCAGAACTGCGACCAGCTCGTGTAAGGTGACATTTGTGTTCTTATTGTCAAAGCCCTATGGAAGTAACTTTCTGGAATGGCAAGGGAATTAATGGGCCACTGAAGACGTGGGAGGAGAAGGGAAGAAAGAAAGAGAGGGATTGAAACCCCCATCTTGTTTTTCACAACTGTGACAAACCTCAACAAAGGAGTTAGGTAACAAACATTAAGGCGCAGGGGCTGGGCGAGCTGCTTTTAATTCCAGAAAGTTGAGGAGATTACGTACCTTTTTCACATCAATCTATCAACAGTGAGTAAAATAATGAAAAGAAATTTATCAACATAAAGCCAGCCAGTTCACATCCATTTTATTCCACAGATCCTCAACAGCTCTCTCGAACCCCATTATCGCCGTATCCTTGAGGATGTCTAACATAAAAGGCTATTAAGTCGCCTTGTAGGTGGAGACCTGAACATAACTACTGGCAGATTTATGCCACTGCAAATACAGATGCTTGATCAAGTTAGAGTCTGTGATCAGTAAAACAGATTGATAGTCAGAGCACACTTAACCCTAAAGGGCAGAGTGATAATACTTAGTCTTTATTACAGTAATTCAAAAGGTATGTTTCAGATAATTATAATTGGAGGTTTTACATAATTATAATTCAAGTTTCTGGTAAGTTTGTCAGATATGTGCGGATCCAGGAAGATAACCTACAGGCAGCCTGCAGAATTTCTACAGAACATGTGCTAATGGACGGTGCCTATAAGTACCTTCAAAGAAGTCAGAAGGTTTTTTTGAACAGGACAAAGCAATAAGATACCTCCACTGTTTGTAGCCTGATGCAAAAGAGACCGTATAAGAAATTGAAGAGATCTGTGGTTTAGACCTGGATTCAAGAAGCCTTTTAAGCATGTGTTTTCCCACGGCTTTCAACAAGGAAACTTGCAAAAAACAAGCTCAGCATCTGAACTTGTCTCTGAATCAAGTTTTAATGAATGTCTGTTGTTTTCATTTTTCAGAGCAGGCTCTGCGAGGCTTTGGGGACAGCAGGCAATTCCAAGTGCAGCAAACATCAGTATTTGTTTTTAAGAGATGCAAACTGAAGATAATAAAGGAACAAACTTAACATATAAGAACGAATACACATGATTAAACTGACACAGGTAGAGAAAACACAGTTGCCTGCTACTATCTCTGTTAGCTTCTGCAAAGACTGTGGTTTTTACCTCTACAGGAAATAATTGTACCCAAAGTGACATCAATTTTTTAACAGTCAAGCTTACTAGTATTTTCCCCATTAATCACTGCAATTACCTAGCCAGGCATCATCAGGAGGAACCCCAGGTATTCATTATATTGCATCCTTAATTGTGTTTAGAAGAAAAACTTGAATGTTTGCTCAGAAAGTTCCAAAGGACATGCCTTTGACAGAGCCAATCTCTCTCATAAGCACCTACCAGCCGTTAAGTGGTTTGTCACTGCTTTTATTATTTCCTTACTTTGTGTCTTGACCCTTGCTAGAGAACGATACTAGTTTATACCTACTGTCTTCTCTGTGCACCATACGTACCTGTATGCCATGTAGGTTCACATGCGCACAGACTTCATGAGCCTGACTATCAGCCAGCACAATTACCCCCAGCAACAATATACCAATTATCAGGTCAACTATAGATGTAGTAATTCTTCTTAAGGACTTAAATAACCTTTTTACCAGCTAAATAAAAAAGAAGGTCAACCAATGCTAATTAAATATAATGCTGCTTTGTACAGCGAAGGCAAAAGATGAAGCAAGCCCATTAACGAGCTAAGAAAATCAAAATTAATGGTTTTATGTAACAGACTCTACCAATTATTTCACAGTAAGTATGTCAGGCAGCATACAGCAAGTTACATAGGCTGAAGTTTACCATGCTGTTGTCAGTCTGACCCAAGAAGCAGCCCAGCAAGCAGGCCATTAAACAAGGAATAAGGTCCTGCATGGAGCTTTGTCACTGGCAAATTCAGAGAGCTACTTCATCTTTGTGCTGCTGGTTCACATCTCACCTCCAGTTTAATTGGCAAGAGTTGTTTCTTACTCTACAGCACCATCCACAACGTGCACAAAAACTTATGCTGGGGTTTCAAGCTCTAGTGAGAAATGCTATTCAGAAAGGTGTCTGCACTAACAGATGACTACCAGAAGCAGCTTTCACAAGTTGCTTTATATGAATGTCATCTGGAATTTCTGAGCCATCGAAATAATGCCAGGAGGAGGATAATGATTGTGCTCATTTGAATAGTGCCTTACAGCAGGAATTCAGAGTGCTTAACACGTTCATTAAGGCTCCTAACGGTCCTTTAGGCAGGTATTTGGCTTTGTGTGCTGGAATAAGCTCAGACATGGCAATGTGGACAGATCCATCTAATATCTGTGACAAAGGTGAACAAAAGCTTGAGAGTTCAGATTTCTATTTGCCTGTCCTGGGAAAACATTGTGCCACTGAGAAACTCCAGGCCAGTTACAGCAAATAGATTTCACTGGCGCTGCTCGGAGAGCAGCAAGGTGCTTGACATGAGGATGGCAAAGCAAGGTTTTTAATCATCAGCCCACATTCCCTACAGTACAATATTGTATTAGTAGTAACTCCCCTAGATATTTCTCATTATATTAAGCCAATAAAAGAGTAAAAATTCATGTTCTGGTTTTTATGTAACTTTCCTCACTAGACGAAATAAAACAACTTCCTCTGTGATTTTCAAGGCTTGTCTATAGCGTTACACCCCTTCACATCTGCCACAGGTTTCAAAGTCCCTAAGCTAGACCTTAGCTCCAAAAGTCAAACATATAAACTCCGACTGTACCATGACCAACGTGGATTTAGGTTTCCAAAGTTTGATCTGAAGTCAGTTTTTTACTAGGCCTTTAACTTCCTACTCTTTAGAAGAAAATTTCAAGAGCTCTTACACGAGTCAAGGTACGTCATGGGGAGGCGTACAGAAAAGCTCTTACAACTACTCTTCTTAGCATCCAAGTCAGTCACTTAGCACCTTCTAGTCTAAACCCATTAATAAATTTGGAAGCTGCTTTGCAAGCATTCAGATAAGTGATAAAGACGATTATCAAACCTGCTGAAGAGCAGCATGAAGTATCAGATTTCAGAGGGACTGAGCTTTTTCCTCCCACTGCACAGGCTGGACTTCCATCCTCACTGATAATTATGGGTAAGTGGGACAGTACTGCGGGTGTCAAGCTGGGACCTGGAGACTCACAAGCAGTCTCCCTCTCCAGTGAAAGGATCATCTGGGACCTTTGGCTCAGCCACTCAAGCAGAAACACTCCTCTACAAGAGGATGTAATTTGCTACAAGTCGACCCTGCTGGCCTGCAAACACATGTAAGTGGGGTTTCCTTATCTGTTTTGATTATTTAAGGGGAAAAAAATATCTGAGTCAAAAAGGTTGCTTGGTTTTTCAGTGGGATCTAACCTTCCTCAAAAAAAGAGAAAGAAATTCTTGTCTAAATGATGATGAATTTACTATAGGAAACTATAAATCAATCTTTGGGTACTGATGGTAGTACAAACTGCAAAAACAAAACTTATAAATCAGTCTTAGTTCCCAAAGACTAAGTTCACCGCATCTATCTCCACTCATTGTTCTCTCTATAAATCTCTTTTGCTAAGAGCAAGATCAGGTTTCCCAGAGGCATCATTTACTGTTACAAGCTCCATTCTTCAGCTGATTTTGAGCACAAAATTATTCCAATTTAGGAAGTCATTTTTTAAAAGTTTGCAGCTCAGTTTTTCAAATAAATAAACCAAAGCTTTAAACAAATTGGACTTGGACATCCAGCCCCAAAATCCCATTTGTGTTTCTGAAAAATCTCAGACTTCCTTTCCCTCCTCTGTATTTCCTTCTGCTATTTACCAAACGGAGAGTCACACTTCACCTAAATTATATTTTAAACATATCTCTTACAGATCATAAGCACGATTATATATACACCAACAAGAGATGAGGAAGCAGCGCAGAGCTTAGAGCCAAATCCCAAACTCACAGGTGTTCAAACCCAGTGTTTATTTCTCCTTTTTAGAGCTGACACTCACAGCTGCAAACTCTATTTCAAGTCCTCACTGAAGTTCTCCCAAAATAAGGTTTAAAGTGGTAGGCTAGGAATGAACATGAGCCAGGGAAAAAAGCCAAAGGGATTTCATTCAAATCACACTCAATATTTACTCCACACCACCAACTCCCACCTACGAAGGGGCTGATTTTGGTATCCAGCTTGCCCAGGTATCTCTACATCAGAGTTCCCTGGGCAGTTTTACGATGTACGCTTCAACCCAAAGCTCCTTGTGGTGTGAACTATTTATTTAGGTCATAAACTCTGAGGCAAAAGCCATCCCACATTTTATAATCGCTTATCCAGGCATGCCCGGATGTGACAAACATGGGGATTCTACCAGAGTAGAATGGCTAAATAGTAGGAAAAAAATTTTACTTTTCATCCTGCGTGTCTCATTACAACCAATTTCTCTACACAGTGGTGGCTGCCTTGGATGAATTGCAATGCAAAGTTTGCTTTCCAATCACAGCAAACTGAAAATGTGTGATTTTCCTTGTGGGCTCTAATTATGTAAACACGTGATCACTGCTGACGGGGACTCTGGGCTGAAACACACACTCCTCTACCTTCCTGCATTGCACTGGTGGCTGACCATTTTGATGACACTACAGTGAGCACTGCCGTGTACCTCTGTCCAGATAAAAATAAAAGTTTAAAAAAAATGGTAGTTGTTGCTAAAGCACTGCCATTTGGAAAGCCCAACAGCATTTTCAAAAAGCAAGCTTCATTGCAGGAGACAAAGATGAGATGTGACAATTACTGCAGAACCATCCATCGCAAGGAACGCTCAACAACCTAAAAACGTCAGCTCTTGTCATGTTCCTGACACCGCTGGTGATTTTAATTGCCTTTCGTCCTTCTCAAGTGAACGATAGAAAGGACAGGTGGAATATTAGATTTTAAACCTCTGGAAGTTTAGTCCAACAAACATAAAACAAATGTGAAATCCTTATCGTGTCCTTTGCAGCACAGTGAGGGTGTTGAAGAGCAACTTCACAAACACACGGCCAAGAGGAAAACTTTTAATGGGACAGTTTTGTCCAAAACTCATTGAAATTATAACACAGTCGGGTCTGTTCTGCTTTGTAAACCTTAACCACTTGCACTGTTGTAAAAAATGAGCCAAAGAAACTGCTCTAAAAAACTTATTTGTGTAGCTTAACACATCTATCACAAAATGCCATAGCATAAGACAGGGAATGGCAAAGGATAAAACAGTAGATACTGCTGTGGGAGAACAATATTCCCCGCTAAGACCCAAATGGAAGCAGAGATCTGGAGGTGGAACGAAGGCGCAAACTGCATTAGACATCTCATTAGGTCATTAAGGACAACATGGATCGGCATTAAATTGAACATCACTCTACAGCAATCAGAAGACGACAGGTCCCTACCTTAAAACTCTGGAAAATCTCTTTTGGCCAAGGAGAAACGTGATGCTTCCTTCATCCTAGCTCCACAGAGAAAAGGAAAGAGCCCTTTCCCTGGAGCCTCTTCTCACATCGGACTTCAGTTTACTCCTGTTGTGACAGTCACAGGTCATGAAAGTATTTTGAATAACAACAAAATGGGGTGTGCTAGACCCTGCAAGGCTCCTCCTTGCTAAGGCTCCTCCTCAAAAGTTTTGGGACATTTTCCTCTGTAATTTTTATTGGATCATTTCCTTTATAGCTGAGGAAAATGTTATAACTTTTGATTCTTTTAATTATTAAACAAAAGGGAAAACAGAAAGAAGATTCTTAAAACTATTGAAATTAACAGTTTTCATAACCACAGTTTTTGATTTTTCCACCATCTACAACTTCAATATTTTCCAGCAAGTTTCCAAATGTATTCAAACCTCTAAAGAAAGAATTTAAACATTTCCTAATAAAAAGAGTGCTTTCAGTTCTGAGGTGACGTATTCTTTAAGCTTCACAAAACCCAAGATTAACTTTAGATTTGCTGGTAGCATTTTGTCAGTCCTTTGTATTGGTCGACTGTCTTGGGCATCTGCACTCATATGACCGTGTTGCAGCGTAGCTGTAAGGCAGTAGGATTTGCATCTGCGCTTGTAGCACTAAACCTCTCCAGTTTTTGCTTGGAAAGAAGGTGTTTCCACTTGAGTTCAGTGGTTCCTCCAGTGCTGTTGGTTCAGTCAGCCTGGCCTGTTACCCTAAACCACAGCATGAATGCAAGCTCCAAGAGCTAACGAACGTGACCTGCAAGGAGAGACACATGCACAGCGCCTGGGAGGAGAGCTGTGGGCAACTAAGCCTGAAAGCTCTGCAGCTAAACCCAATAAAACCTGTTTCCCCTTTCAGGATTTGCAGCCTGATCAAGTTAATGATTAATGATCAAGTTAATGGCTCCCACTGACTTCAGTGAGCTTCATGTCCAGCCTTGGGGCCTTTGCAGGTATTTTGGAAGAGGCTCTCACTGCCCGGGTCTCTCCTGAGTTACACAGGGCCCTGGGATGATTTATCCCAATAGCCCAGCAGGCCAAAGGTGCTGGTTCTTGGAATCAATTCCCCTCAACCATCCCTCCTCACTCGGAAAAAGAAAGGTAGTAGCTGAGCTTTTAGTAGTACATTATTAAAACACTAAATACCAGGTACAATGTGTTTTAAGACTAAATGATGTGCAAGAGAGGCGTTAACTCTCACAGCAGATTTTTTAACCTTCCTCAGCAGCTTGTTTTGCCAGTTTTCAGACCTGTTTACCACAAATTTAACTTAGTCTTCTTGAAGGGAAGGACTTCAGATGTTTTAGCATCATTCGGAAAGTTCAAAGGGATTCGGTGGGTTCATATCTTGAATGTGAAGAGCCGATTCCCACAAACATATCCCACACCACACAGGCTTTTATTCCAAGTCACTACCCCCAACTCTGTCTAAACAGATGCATGTGCAATTAAAAAGCCAAAAAAAATACACTCAAAACTTGGGGGGGGTGGGGGGGAAATCATTCTACTGTACACAATTCCCTTGAAAAGAAGTAAGATCAGAAGAGGCTTGTGAACAGATAAACTACTTCAGGGAATGTAGAGACATAAGTTTGAAAAGAAAGGTTGTTTTGTTGTTCCCCCCCCCCCCCCCCCCCCCCCCCCCGATAATGTCTTCATAAAAGTTGGAAACTTGGAGAAATCTTTAGCCATTAGCTTCCTTTGCAAAGGAAGTTTCTACCTCTCGGGATATTTTGTCATAGCCACAAATCTAGAGATAACTCACTGTAATTCCTTTCAAATAGAGCAGAAAAAGCTGTGAATCTATGGCATCAAGGAAACGTTGGCAACAAAAAAGTGAATTAAACCTGAAAACGTTGTTTGGAGACAGCAATATAGTACCTACGCCACTCTTAAAAAAATCTCAGGAACTTTATCAAGCTGCAGGTGGGGCAGTCTGAAAGCACTCCTGACATGCTTTAAGGTGGGCCTTTATACCAACTTTCAAATATCAAGCTTGTTTTTCTTTCAATTTGAAATACAAACATTAGTTTTCCTTTTATAACTTCCTATAACTTCTTACTGAAAAAGCTAGAGTACACTCAGCACTTAAGATTTCTCTGTCCACTCAATCAAACCTTGGAGGGTTGTTAACAAATTAGTTTTTATAGTATTTGTATCTATAAAATAAGGACATGCTCATTATTTTATAACTAGAGCAGAAAGTACTTGCATTTCCCAGCAAAACTAATAAAACAAATCCTGCTTCTGATGAGTACTGGTACCGAGCCAACTGATTAACCATTGCTTTAAAAGAACACCTTTATCTCTGGGACCTTGGACTGTGCTAGGACCCAGAGAATATGACAAATCACAGCTTTTTTTAAGAGAATTGGACTTCAAGGGGCTTTGAATCAAGGCTTACCTGCAGCACACACCCAGACTGTGTCAGATTAAAGGCAGAGTTGTAACACAAGTTATTACAGCTGTGCGTATGCAGCGTACATGCTGGCAGTGGATGACTTCTACCCTCTGAAGAATACAGTGGGATGCCCGACACTTACTGTGCAACGGGCCACATATAGTCTTGGGATGAATGTCTCGTTTCCTTGATGTTTATTACTAAAAACTGTAGCAACAACTTGATTTCTTTTCCCTGTTTCTCTCCTACACACAGGCCGAGAACTTCTCCAAAGTTACTCACGCAATATATCTGTGGAGGTTAATTCAGGACAAAAAATCCCAGGAAGCAAGTAGCACAGAAACTACCAACATATTCTCTTTTTTATTGTTTCTGACAATCAGTAGTAAAATCTGTTTCTGCTACCAAGGGAGCCAGTTCTAGCATTACTCATTTTACATTAGGGTCCAGAAGAATAAATCCTTCCAGAGCTCTTGCTGGCATTAAGCTAAAACATAAGTCTAGATTTGTAAAGGAAATGTATTAAACAGATGAGACAGCAGTGGAATACAGATTTAAAGGAGAAGACAGACATTGTAACTTCCTTCCCTGTATACTGTTAAAGAACAAACAGAAGGCAACCACATGGCAACAGCTGAGCTGCAAATAACTTCATCAACTAATACATAGATGTACGATCCTAACTACAAGAAATTAATCACTGTATTCCACTGTGTTCTCGTTAGATTCTGGAGATTTCTGCAATAGCAGGTAAAGTGACCTCTAAGAGAGGAATTTGTTTGCGTGGAAACTGCCCAAATCTAGTTTCTTACAGAAAAGTAGAGCGCACACAGAATATGAGAGAATTTTCTCTATCAAGCATGAAAACAATGCAAAATTAGGATTTTGTCCTCCTGGACAGGGTAGAGGAACTTGTAGTGAAGCAGCAGAGAGAAAATAAAAGGCAAATACTTTGACAATTATGTGAACAGGCTTAACTACACCTTCTGAGCCTGGAGGAAAAATAACTGATGAGAGGATTGGGCCACAAATGCCTTTTTTGCTAGGTTCACAGGTCCACTCTGCATATCAACCCAGCTGGTTTTGCCACAGTGCTAGACAAAAAAGAATATTAGATGGAAGAGAAAAGATGATCCAGTTGTACAAGCAGGGAATGGAAGTTAGGAGACATGGCAGCTTTGGTGGTCAGCTCTACTAGATATTCCTCCCTGTGTGCTCCACAAAACACTGTTCCAGCAGTAAAGCAAGTAAACATTTTCTCGTGAAGAGCTACTCTTAGCTTGAAAGCCCGTAGGACCACTGCACAGAATGGCCACACCAGGTTTTAGCTCCTACTATTTCTTGTACTATAAAATCATAAATTTGACCACTAAACTTGCAACAATTTTTGCTCAAAGTCAATCGGCATGGCTTAGGCACTAAACAACACAGCAGAGAGGACCAGAATGTCCCAGGAACGCTATGAAACCACACTGTGTGTTTTTAATTCAGTTATCTTGGGCAATTTTATGAAGAGCAGCAGAGATCAAGTAAACTGTACTAGGTTCTCAGGGAGCAAGCATGAAAGTTCCATGGAAATATCACAGCTGAGGACTTGGTTTTGTTGTTGTCACTACACAAAGCTTGAAAGTCTTCCATTAATATAGGCTCCAGGTCCAGCAGAGCCTATTTAAAATGCTGAATCAGGACCATTATATGCCTTAAGCGTTATAACTGATTAAAAGACTTCAGCAGACCTAAGGGCAGTTATTTAGCAGCACAAAGCAACTCCTAACCACTACCTGCAGTGTTCATGAGCTTGCTTGTCACATGAGCATCTCTAAGCGTTCAGGTCTTGTTAACAACTACCTTGTCTTTCGCAATCACGTTGAAGTCCTTGTGACAGCTATTGTGAGCATTCGCAAATTAGTTTTATGTATCTAGAGGTAAAAATAATAGAAAGACAAGACTACAGGATTTTAAGTGTCAAAAAAATTCAGTTTAGAATACTGAATTAAAAAAAAAAAAATCAGAGTTCTCAAAAGAATTTAACTTTATTTTTCAGTACTTGTTTGTTAAAAGGTATTTGCTCTTTTCCAGTGGGGGTGTAATCATTGGCAGTTCCTTCTATTCTACACAGTGCATCTTGAGGCTCATCTTGATTGTTATGATAAAATGTGAGCTAGGAGAGGGAAGACGCACCCAGCTAACATTGGGTACACAAGACTTGTTGCAGCCGCCTTTGGTACGGGGTTTGCAGCAGCTGTTGGAGTGAGTACATAGGTACCAGCACAGCCACAGCGTTTCTGAAACAAGGACTTCAGTTAACGCAACCGCGGGCTTTTATGCTGTCTTAGGTAAAAGGCTCACTTCAACTTTCTCGTGTGTTAGTTGTCCACTCCTTGCGTTCATTCAGATATCAACCCATATCAGATCAGGATATACACCTTTTTCCATGAAGACAAAGCTCAAATGGCTGCTACACTATGCTTGCATACAAACAGGCACAGAGCATGACAACCAAGACAGTATTTAAGGAACAGAAACACAGTTTCACTCCCGATCAGCAACCAAGAGAGCACTGCAGAGCAGAAGGTAACCCAGCCAGAGGCAAAGAAAGGTCCTACTTGTCTTTAAAAAATCAGCACATCTTTTGGGCCTGATTAAAACTCAGCTCAGATGCTGTATCATTTCCTCGCCTGTCACACAAGGCTGCTCAACACGGCTGTTTGAGCAAGAGAACAAAATCAAATTGTCTGTGCTTACCGGACAAAGGGAGTGAAAAACCACACTGGCTGTCAAGGTAGAAGAAAGATATAGGCCGTGATGTGCCAAAGGCTGGAGCAATCATAGGAAGCATCAAGCATGGAGGAACAGTTACAGCATGACAGATAACATGTTGATGTTGCACCCCACAAAGCAAGCTGGTGAAGAGGTGGGAAGTGAATGCTGGGGGGAAAGGTGTCAGCTTGGTTTACATCAGTGTGCTTCAAAAGATCACCTGGATGTATGGTGATAGAGGAGTCTCCCATAGCAGTGCACATATAGCAAGCAAGGAACCATCAAAAAATTTGCATCACACAGACATCCTAGTCCAGGCCTTTTTGTGACAATATCATTTAGGCTTGTCAAGTAAGGCTGTCCAAGGCTGAAAATTGATCTGCAAACCTTCAGTGCAACAAATTAATTGTTCTTTGTAAGGCCTTTATCCAATCCTCCTTAAATATTTGATTATTTTCTGCTGTTAACAGAGACAACATTATCTGCAAAGAAAGATATGGCTCCTATTGGATGACTGCCCATCAAGCCCTTCCAAAAGCTTTATAAAACAGTCACACAAGCCAAGCGAGCATATGGGAAGCAGTGGCTGAAATGCAGTTCCAGGGAGCTCAGGACCAATAGCCAACCACAACTAGAAGTATGCAGACCAAGAACGTCTTATTTTAAAAGGTGTTTTCTCACCAGCAGTAAGAAAGGGCATCCCTTTTCTGGCTACAGTAGCAGAAAGGCTGCTCTAATAAGCTGACATAAACCATCAGCTGGTGATCCATCCTTCTCCATCCATTCCCTCCCCTGGGCAACCCAAACCCATCCACCACTCCACCAACACTGAGAAGTGGCAGAGCAACCTGTCCAGCCCACAGCGTTCACAGGCAGCACTTGTCTGCTGTGAACATTGAAGGGCAACGATGTTGCCTGTGACATCCCAGATATGCCGAAAGATGCAACAGCCAGCTAACCCAGGCCTAATCTCGTCCATCAGCAGTGTGACACAGATAATGCCAACTTCATCTGTGTGCCCTGTAGGAAGGCACAACACTCCCCTACAGAGTATTTTGAAAGATACAAAACCTCTTCAACAATTAATTAGTTTCCAAGTCTCGTTCAATGTGAAGGAAATTGCCTGTAGAACAGAATTTTATGCTTTGTACCTGAGCAAGGCAGACCTGAGCAGGAGGCTATGTTCATCAGCGTGCTGCTCCAACAGTTGGTTTCAGCAGCTGTATTCTTTTTATGTTCCTCTCTTTTATGAAAGAGCTGAATTTCAAAAATCACAATATGTGGGACAGTATTACAAGAACCAACACAGATCTATTAATACAGAAAGAAGAAATGTTCTATTGAATTTAATCAAAATTACATGAGTTGAACAGGGGACACTTTGAACACTTTGGAGAATATAGGCAAACGAAAAAAGACTAATAAAACCTAAACAGTACCACTTAAGTGTTTCAGAAAAAAAACAAAGATTCTGCTCAAGAGGGAAATTATAAGCCCAAGCACTACAGTTACTGTTAGCAGAAACACTCGTATTTTAGTCAAAACCTAGTTTATTTCCAGCTACCGAACTGTGTCGTACATAATTATAGGGCAGACATTCAAATACACTGCATTTGCTTCACTTAATACTATATAACATTAATGTGGCCCAACACACAAAACAGTGTTATCGGGAGAAAACAGATTAGGAGTCCCCTGCTACAGTATTATTCCAAATGACAGCGGTGTTTTACCGTGACTCCGCATGAATAGCAGCCATGGGTGATCATAAAGAAGATTTGCAGGTATGAATGAGTAACCATTACGTCTGCGTACAGTGTAACTCCAGAAGGGCAGGACTACGTATTGAAGGTGTCAAAGCTCTAGCTAGAGCTTTTTTCCACAAGGAATAATTGTTTGCAGCCTACTGGAAAATTTTATTCATACCAAAATAAAATAGTTTATTTCCATTTGAGTTGGAGAGGGTTGCATTTGTTATTTAATCAAAGCTTTAAGATCAGTCATTTTAATTGAAATACTTCTTATAAAAACTGTTCATACTGGCAAAATTGAAGCTATACACTCCCGTACTGTGCCCTGGCTGGTAGGAGCTCACACAAGGCAAGGCAGTCTGGTTACCTGCGCCCTGCTGATGGGGAACCAGGCACAGCAAGACCAGATGACCTGCCACAAGAGTGCATGAGGGTAGAGCAGCCCTTTGAACCCCCAAATCCCAAGCTGCTGCTCTTCCCGGCTCTCACGAAAAGCTTCAGGGTGCTGAACCTACTGTTTTTGTCCAGCGTCTAACACCATGAGCCTGGAGACTGCCATAAAGCAGTCTTGCAGGAAAAGATGACCAGTCTCGACTTGTGTCTAAGCCTGCTGAAAGAAGAGTCATTGACGCAACTCTAAATACAGGCCACGTTACGAAATTCACTCATTATTTAAATAAATACGACTTCTGCACTATTCAGATGCCAGCATTCATACTTCAATTGCTTTTTTAATCAAGTCTTCTTCCAAGTCTTGACACAATAGATTATTCTTTGATAAGACAAATTAAGGTCTGTACAGACTTCTGAAGCATCACAGTAAATGACCGAGTTTACTTTGAGCCACATTTGTAAATTTTTATATTTTAGAATTGACACAGTCATGCTGCTAGAGAACTCAGAAATATTCTCCTTAATAGCACAGCAGCATTTCTTTGAACCTGCTTGGTTAGGGGTATTTATGCCTTTGACTCACCAACTGTGCTTCCCTTATAGTCCTTTAAAATAAATTAAATTGCTGCTCTGGATAAAGAGGGCACAGCTGTGGGCTGCAGCCCTCCGATACCTAGGAACATATTTTGACTTCAACTTCATTTATTTCTGATTGAAGCTGCTGACATCCTATTTGTGACAGACACCTGTGTATAGTGTGTCCCTGTTCTAAAAGCTCCAGCAGACCTTGAAAACATCTCGTACTGAACACCAGCGCTAACAGCTTCAGAAAGCTGTTTGTGCCCTCTGCAACTCAGTTGTAGAGGAAATTTCATGTGCAGCATTACCAAAATCACTGAGAGGGAGACTCCAGCCATTCTCTTAAGCTGACATTTTCAGATTTTTTCTGCAGCTATAGTTGTTTGCATTATAATGTCTGCAGTTTAAGTATCTGCAGAAAGCTTTACAACAGTAAGAATAAACAGCATGCAGGTGCTTTATCTCCTGTTCTCTCCCCAACTATCTGACAATATTGCCAAGGATAAAAGGATTAATGCACAACTACCTCTGACATACACAGATGGGGAAAAAGACTCAGACCCTCTACTTGCAGCGAGCAACACCCAATTTGAGGCCCACTGAAGACACCAGAAGTCTTCCTCCTGAGCTCAGAGGACTTTCTCCCAAGTACCTGGACAAGGTATTAACAAGCAAGCTTTTTAAAAGCTGGACAAGGTATTAAACATCTCCATCCCCCGATCAATGCATCCGTGCCTACCTCAGGGCGCATGCAAGACAGCCAGATCTAACCATGCTGGACTTGCTGGACAGGGTGAATTCAAAAGCAACGCATATTGCTGTGCTGAACACAAGCTGCAGTGCAAAAATTGTAGGACAAGCAGATCTTTATCTGCGCAGCAACATGATAGCTGGTGGAGCATTTTACAGCCTGGTAGCAGATTCTAGAAACAGGAAAAGGTTAGCAGCTTTTTTCCTTGACTCACTCTACTATGAATTAATACAATTTAATGAAGCCAGTGATGTGGTGTGGCAGATGGTTCAATGGGTTGTATTTAAAGTTCAGCTTTGTCCATGAGAACACAGCAAACATGAAGCAGACTAAGCGGGCAGCACAGTTCCAGCCGTGCTGTGCCTTCCCAATTCACCTTTATAAAAAAATGAAAGTATTGAATGCATCCCCAGCCTTGACAAAATGTAGCGAATGAGGTGATAAATGTTAATGGAAGTAGCTGTGCTTCTTACAATGCTTTCATTATTAGCATCAAACAATGCATTAACATTTGTTTTATTAATGGAAAAATATAGCTTAATAACCTAATCCATTGCTAGCAGAGCAATGCAGAGCTTAATCAAAATTGTGTTCTTTCGGATTTTTTTTTTAATCAGCAAAGCAGACCATCCTCTACTTGGGCTAAACAATTGTATCTGTAATCACCAAAATTTACTATATCCCCTTCATTACTTGCTTTCCCTCCAAAGTAATACCTCTGCAATGTTTAATTATGCAGTACATTACAGATCCATCAACTTTACAGCAGAAACAAGTATATATGAAGAAATCTTTCCATTGTGAGCAAGAATATTTTTTATTGCATACAACCTAAATAATGTAACATGTTATTTGGGTTAGTTACCCAGCAAGGCTTAGATTTCAAGACTCATTTCTTTTAGAAAGGCTCTGTCTTTTAAAACTGGTCTTGCATTAAAGATACACAAATATATACTCCGCTTTGACAGCCACATTTACATCTACTCCCATACCCACAATATGAACTGACACTTGCATCCAGCAATCTTAATGGCATCCAGGTGGCTATCAGTAAATTATCTAGGAATGGGGTTTTTTTTCAGAGAAAAAGCTGCTCCATTAATTGGGAGTCCTTCACTGGCAGTATTCAGTTCCCCTCTTTGCCACAGCATTTCTGTCACCTTGAGCAAGCCACTTTGTCTCTAAGCACAGAGTTCACTTGTAAACCAGAAATTACAAAATAAGACTTCTTTAATGGGGGATTATCAAAACAAACACTCAAAATACCGCATTCAACTACTCTTCGATCGAGGGTGATGTTGGCAGAGCCAATCAACTGATGTATTTCTATCCTACCACAGATTTAGGTTTCATATAGGTGGTTTTTTCTTATATCCCTGTATGGGATTTCTTAGGCCCAAGGCAGAGCCAAAGCCCTCTGTGCTTTAACACCAGTTCAACCATCCTGAGTTGAAAACCAAACCAAGAGAACTTCAGGTAGGACACAGACAGAAAGATTCGAGTTTCAGAAGGTGTAAAGCAACATTACAGGTTTGCCTTTGAGACCTGGGGATGCTCAGAAGTTTCAAAGGACAGATTAGACCTACATCCTCAAAACAACCTTTCAGGAGCTCTTCAAGCTCTATTTTTTCCATCAAAAGTTAATAGAAAATGTTTATTTCTGATGTAGCACAAGAAAGTAAGAGAAGGGCAGAGAGCTAAAACCATCCAGTGTTGAAGGCTGAAAAAGATATGAGACTGCAGGCTTTGTAATAATTTCTGGTCTCCTCACATCCCGTTCCAAGAACTGATCCAGGCTATGACCTAACCCTCTAGGCTGCTCTGTTTTACACTGTGCTTCCCATTTCCTTACACGATCCCCAGAAATAAGTACTGCAAAGCATACTCTGACATTGCCTCTAAAACATCTTATGCTGGGAGCCATGCCAGCATACAGCTTTCATACAGCTTTCAGTATGGCCATTTCTGCCCACACTGAAGCTGCTTAATTTTACGAGAGTGCATGAAAAGGGATTTAGGATGATGGAGAATCTAGCCCCAACAGACAGAAAGTTTCAGAAGTTTGAAAACAGATGATTTTAAATGCCCCAAGCTGATGTTTCAAGCAAAAAACCAATGTCTTTAAAATAAAGCTTGCTTGTTATTTTGACAGCATCCCTACTGCTGTTGCAGAACCTCAGTTTCTTGAAGCAAGTATTAAAGGCATTTGCACATACACTCTAAAGGCTAAAGCAATGCACATCTCCAGTCTTTTGGCCTCACTGGACTAAAAGACATCCTCCTGGGACAGTAAAAATACAACTTGCAAAGGCTTTGGGAAGGGAGGTTTAATTGCAGCTGCAGTTTTCCATTTCTATTCCAGCTGTGAGTCTATGCTTTATTACAATAAGGCTTAGGAAAGAAGAGGAATAAGATAATAGGGACTCCCAGACTATTTCCAACTCTGTGACTAGCCACATTGTCTCTTGTCACCCAGTGGGCTCAAGCAGTGACTTGTCATGAAAGAACCAAAGGGCTAAGGCAAGTTTCACATCTAAAAAAGACAGAAAATTTATTTTTACACATCTCTTCCATGCGAATGCCTTAAGACCAAGAAAGCCTTTGTACAGCAATATCCAGGTGGAGCATTGCAAAGTCTCACTCCTTGCCTGATCAAATTAGAACTTTCCATCTATGCCAAAGGCCTCCCCTTGAAAACTTCCTTTAGATCAGTAGCAAGTAATACACTGTTTCCAAAACATAACTTTTCCCAGTGCAAGGAAATCAACTACAGACTGTCTCTTGGCGAAAACCATAAAGCTCTCGCAGTCACAAGTTCATTGCACAAATTGAGCTGCCTCTTAGCTTTCCTCAGAAGCCAGGAAAAACTAGAGAAAAACATAAAACAAGATTGCTAGTTGGCTTAATCTCTTTGCCTTGCTATGAGGTCTAGCTTAATTCTGAAATTCTACCCAGAACTACTTCTTCAAAATGCATTTGCGTTTCAACATCTTGCTACACATACTTCCTCCTTGGAAGCCAATTTTAGTTATAAAGAAGCTGTCTTAACACAAGGCCCAATGACATGTCTCAGCCAAGTTCAGAGCTATAATTAAAACTTGCATGGGAGGAAGGTAGGTGGCATCAGACTTCCTGCCGCTCTCTTTAATATATTGTTCCTGCCTGTCTAATGCCAAAGCCAGTGTGCGATTCAAGCGGCATGCTCCTTCGCCTTCCCACCTCTCGCCTTTTAAAAATGAATGCCGCTAATTGGTGATTAGCCACCTTCCTCAAAGTTGCATATACCAAGTGGAAATTTGATTGCTGCCCTAATGATCACAAAAATGTTATTTATGCTATAAATCTGACAGGTCTATTTTGCACAGCCAGAGGGAATGGTTTGAGGCCTTAGTACCATGTGCTTCATTTGCAACGAAGCAGGGAGTTTCAGGATTCGGTAAGGTTGCCAGCTTTTGCAACTACATCCTGAGTTTCCTCCTTTTTTTTTTTTTGCTGG